>NC_041388.1:247223909-247323827 GCF_002162155.2 Triticum dicoccoides
GGGGCTTAGCTGCAGTCCAGGACTCGCCTAAGTTTGAAAAATCCTACCGAGTGGAGAGCGACCCTCCCACTCGGGGGCTTAGCTGCAGTCCAGTACTCGCATAAGTTTGAAAAATCCTACCGAGTGGGGAGCGACCCTCCCACTCGGGGGCTTAGCTGCAGTCCAGTACTTGCCTAAGTTTGAAAAATCCTACCGAGTGGTGAGCGACCCTCCCACTCGAGGGCTTAGCTGCAGTCCAGTACTCGCATAAGTTTGAAAAATCCTACCGAGTGGAGAGCGACCCTCCCACTCGGAGGCTTAGCTGCAGTCCATTACTCGCCTAAGTTTGAAAAATCCTACCGAGTGGAGAGCGACCCTCCCACTCGGAGGCTTAGCTGCAGTCCAGTACTCTCCTAAGTACGAAACACATCCCAATCCGCAGGGACGACGAGGTGTAGGTCGACTGCCACCTTCTCCTTCGGAGCTTCGCCACAAATACAACATGCGCTCCATCCCAATCCGCAGGGACGACAAGGTGCAGGTCGACTGCCACCTTCTCCTTCGGAGCTTCGCCACAAATACAATGTGCGCTCATCCCAATCCGCAAGGACGACGAGGTGCAGGTCGACTGCCACCTTCTACTTTGGAGCTTTGCCACAAATACAACATGTGCTCCATCCCGACCCGCAAGGACGACGAGGTGCAGGTCGACTGCTACCTTCTCCTTCGGAGCTGCGCCACAAATACAAAAGTTGTCTCGAGTGAAGAACGAGTTCCACTCGACGGAGAATTCATGAAGATATTCAACGACAAACCAAGTTCAGATAAATCCTAAAAGGTTCCAGACCGCAGATCGAAGTGCTCGGGCATTCAGCCCGAAAGAGTTTAATGGTTACACAAACCACTCAGCATTCCGAGGCAAATTTAAGGTGGGGCATAAAAGTTTGTTCACTCCACAGGAGGAGGACTGGCAGGCTCGACGAACTCATCCAGGTCGACGCCGTCGGCGATCTGAGTGCCTGCAGCAATAAAAGTCTCCATAAAAGATCGGAAGTCATGCCTCTGGGTGTTGGCGACCTTGATTGCTGCCAGCTTATCTTGTCGCACCTCCTTGCAGTGGACACGAACCAAAGACAGAGCCACATCAGCACCACACCTGGCAGAAGATTTCTTCCACTCCTGCACTCGACCAGGGATCTCGTTAAGTCGAGTCATCAGAGACTCGAGATCATTCTGGAGCGTGGCCCCTGGCCAAAGTGCCGTGTCGATCCGTGACATGGCGACCTTCAGTCGAGCCAAGTAGTCCACAACACCGTCGATGCGGGATTCCAGTCGGAGAAGATTCATGGCGGTTTCATCTTTCACGGGAGAGTTGATGGGGTCCAAACCTGGCTCAATCCGCCCAGTCTCCTCCTCAAAGTTTTGGCAAAACTCTGCATTCACGATCCAAGGATAAGTCAATTTTCGTATGCTGAGTCGACCAAAAAAAACATCAGTCAGAACAAAATGTATACCTTCAAGCTTGATGAACAACTTCTTGGCAAGGCTCCTCAGATAGCTCTCCAGATCGTCCCTCCTGCGAGCGATGCCTTCCATCTTCTCGTACAGGTTGACCTTGTCATTCTTCAAGCGCGTGCACTCCTTGTTGGCTTCGTTCAGGGCAGATTTCATCTTGGCGTTCTCTTCTTCCAATTGGGTGACTGAAGCCAGTTTCTGTTCAGCCAGAGAGGTTCTGCCATCAGCTTTCTTTTGAGCAGCAGCCAAATCCTGATCCTTCTTCACCAGAGCTTCGTTCAATTTTTCTGCAAAGAAATGGTGCTTGATTCAGAAAGAGCAGAAGGGTACTCAAGCCTAAGACAAACCAGTCGACAAGCTCGTCTTACCATTGGCCTCGTCCTTGGCCTTTTGCAGCTCTGTCTTGGCCAATTCCAAGTCAAGGTTTAGCTGGATCTGCTGTTTCTCCAAGTCAGCAAAGCGAGCTCCAAGATCACAAGATTTCTGCAATCAGGGAGGGGAAGTTATTTTACAGCGAAAAACGACAAAGACAATAAATACTAAGACTACGGTCGACTGCCCGTAGTCCACCATAGTCTCGGGGACTACACCCAGTGGGTGCACTTTGCGTGCCCCCACCGGTTTGGTTTACACTCGACACGGCCAGAACAGATCGAGCAAAAGAATCAAAATACAAAGACTACAGTCGACTGCCAGCAGTCCACCGTAGTCTCGGGGACTACACCCAGTGGGTGCACTTTGCGTGCCCCCACCGGTTTGGTTTACACTCAACACGGCCAGACCAGATCGAGCGAAAGAATCAAAATACAAAGACTACAGTCGACTGCCAGCAGTCGACCGTAGTCTCGGGGACTACACCCAGTGGGTGCACTCAGCGTGCCCCCACTAGTCCAAAAATTTAATCGATGCACCCAGTGGGTGTACAGATGCAAAGATTTTTGGAAAGAGAGTCTTCAGATAGCATATCCTAACAGAACAAGCGGTGACCAACTAACCTGAACATTGCTTTGGAGAGCCGAGCTGGCGACATAGGCGGCCTGATTGGCGTCCCGCACCATCTTCACCTTCTCCATCATAATGTCCGCCTGGCGTATGGCTTCCTTGGCAGCATTCACTTCGTCCTCTGGGACATGATGGATCGGAAAAACTGAAGGTGGGTCGGCAGGAGCTTGAGCAGTCGACGAAGAAGGCAGGGCACTCGACAATGGTATGGCGAAGGTAACAGAACCCCGATTGGCATCACCAGCGTCCTGAACGACTGGTTCCGCCATCGGCGTCGACTGTGGCACCTTGCTTGCAGGAGCTTTCCTATTTTTCCTTGTCAAAGGCCGCTCACGCTCTTCATCATCATAGGGGAGGTCAATAATGTTAGGAGTTGTTCAAAGATCAATCGCCAAAATCACATCACCCAATGGTACACATTGCAGTTGAGTCGACCAAATAAAGACAGAATGACAGAAATCATACCCAGATTGGAAGTGACTGCATCCTCATCTCTGTAAGCTGAGGTCCTGGAAGTAGCAGCGCTGCCAGTTCCAAAGTTCGTCTGGTTAAATCAAGAAAAAATAAACAGCACGGAGCATCGAGTGAATACAAAGGGAGACACTCACGCAAAAGCGACGGAGATGTCAATCTTAATCTTCGGCAACGCCTTCCGAGGCTTCTGCTCTGCAACTTTGAGATGCTTTGACACTTTTTCAGTTGGGGTTGGTGAAGATGTCCGAGGATGCTTTGAAGACTGACCAGTCTGAGCAATCACCTTTTCACGGGCGCTCGGTCGTTCTTGGTCAAGCTTGGATCGCCTCTCCCTGCGAGGAGGTGACTCGACTTCTTCTTCGTCACTTGAGTCGTCGCTTTCTTCGTCCTCTTCTCCGTCAGAATGCCATGCTCCACTGTCGCCGCCGCTCGCCTCTCCTTCCAGATCTTGCTCTTGCTCTCCGTTGGGCACTGAGTACATTTCGATAAGGGCCTGAAAGAAAGAAGGAAGAATAAAGTCAGTCGACGCAGTATAGACAGCTGCGCGAGTGAATTCAGGTTATAATCAAAAGCTCAGAATCGGACCTTTTCTGGTTCATGGGACTGATCGAATGGAGGAACTCTCCTGGCTCCCTTGGGGTTGTCCTTGTTTCCGATGATGCCCGACAGCCACCCCTCCAGTGTGTCGTCATCGACCTCCTCCGGGTGAATCCGAGTGGTGTTGTCAAGACCCGAATACATCCACATCGGATGGTCTCGAGCATGAAGAGGCTGGATGCGCCGCCAAAGGAAAACCTCCAAGAGATCCATACCAGTGACCCCGTCACGGATAAGCTGGACCACTCGTTCGACCAGCACCCTAACTTGCGCCTTCTCCTCCGGGATCACCTTCAAAGAGGATGGTTTCCTCACTTGGTCCATGGTAAAAGGAGGGAGGCCAGTCGACTGCGCTGGCGTCGGCTGGTCTTGCAGTAAAACCAGGTCGACTGCCATCCGCGGACCGAGTCGGGAAGAATCATGGCCGGAAAGGAACTTTTCCCTCTCATCTGAACAACAAGACCCCCGCACATCTGAATCACTTGTGTTCTCTCATCACTCGGATTGGCCTTTTTCACCGTCTGAGAATGACAGGTGAAAATGTGCTTGAAAAGACCCCAGTGAGGCCAACAACCCAAGAAATTCTCGCACAAAGACACGAAAGCAGCGAGATACACAATTGTGTTGGGAGTGAAGTGGTGGAGTTGTGCCCCAAAGAAATTCAGAAATCCCCGAAAGAAAGGGTGAGGAGGCAAGGAAAACCCATGGTCGACGTGGGTGGCAAGGAGAACGCGCTCACCCTCCCGTGGTTGCGGCTCGGATTCCTTCCCCGGAAGCCGCGCCAATCCATGGGGGATCAGTCCTCCGTCGGCTAGGTCGTCGAGGTCTTCTTGGCGGATCGTCAAGCGGATCCAGTCGCCCTGGATCCAGCCCTTCGGCGGGCCGGCGCATGAGGAAGATCCACCCCGACTGGTCGCCTTCCCCTTCGCCTTTGCCGTCGCCTTCTTCGCCCACTCCAGAGCCGCCGTCTTCTCCTTCCCCATCGTCGCCGGTGGGACATGTACGAAGCAGCGGCGCTGGGGCGAGAACGAGCGCGACGAAGAAGCCTGAAGAGGAGGAGAGGAAATGAGAACGCATTGTTCAAGAAACCCCGGTCCGACGCCTTATATGAGGTTACTTCTGAGTGGCTGACTGGTAGGCCGGGACGATCTTGTCAAATCCCGCAACAGTCACGCGCGCGATACGTGGCGAAAAAGGTGGCGCAGAGATCGAGGCGGCTCCTCCCTATCCCATCCGATTACTGCGGCCTCCCCCGTCCCGCGCGCTTCCCAAAATTTGAATCCCACGAAATCCGCGGGCAGCAGAACAACTTGTCAGACGGAAGATCTCCTCCACACCGTCACTCGGAGCTTTTCAAGTAAAGAAACTCACTCGACAAAAAAAAACTAAGAATGGATCAAGGCGACTGAAAAGGAAGTTGATGTCGTCACTCAGGTTCATTGATCCGAAACAAGATACGCTCATGGCATGAAAAATGAGTCGGAGAAGTTCTCAACTCCTTCCCCACTCAAACCTCGATCCATTCGGGGGCTAATGATGAAGCTATGTACCTAGGGTAGGGTCATGGACCTGTCCTAACTGCCCTACCCAAGGACATCTCTAGAAGAAATCACCTTTCAATCGACTTGGAGGTGTTCCACTCGACAGACTCGAAGACACTCGACCAAGAAGCAATCACTCGACCAAGATCCAATCACTCGACGCACAGGAGACCTAAAGTCACTCCGCACGCTAACGGTCGGTCATTAAGTAGCTTTTATGGTCATCATAGCACTTTATTAGGGGCGTTACCAGTAACGCCCGACCTTAATGTACTTAAAACCTTGCATAACTGAGGGCCGGAGGGGTCTGGCGAACTCTATATAAGCCACCCCCCTCCTCAGTGTAAAGGGTTCGCATCCCTATAATTCATACACACATAATCCAGTCAACTGCCTCCGGGCTCCGAGACGTAAGGCTATTACTTCCTCTGAGAAGGGCCTGAACTCATAAACCTCGTGTGCTTACAACTACTCCATAGCTAAGATCTTGCCTCTCCATACCTACCCCCCTACATTACTGTCAGACTTAGAACCACGACAGGCGCCACTTTGTTTCTCCCTTTTGTCACGTGTAATACATTTACTATTTTGACTTCTTGTGGGAATTTTCTTATGTTCCCCAGTGCTTTGCTTGTGAGGTTCATCATCGTCTTCACTTGGTGTATCCAGCCCCTTGTGTTCGACATTGAGTTTGCCGGATTGCTTGAAGACCCAACATTCTCTGTGGGTATGATTTGTAGGCTTACCAGGGGTGCTGTGGATTTGACATATCTTGCCCAGGATTTTGTTTAAGCTGGATAGTTCGTCCCTGTTATCCTTGAGAGGCAGCTTTTGCTAACCCCGCCGAGAGCTTTTGAATCCGGCGTTAACTGCCGTGCTCTTCGGGCTGGTTTCCTTATTTGGGTGCTGGTCTTTGTTGCGTCGTGGCTTCTCGTTTCCATCCCTGACTTCAGATGTACTTGGGTCGCTGGTGCTGTATCTTGCCAACCAGCTGTCCTCGCTCGCGCAAAAGCGGGTCATGAGGCTTGCTAATGCGGCCATTGTTCTTGGCTTTTCCTGGCCGAGGTGTCTGGCGAGCCATTCGTCTCGAACGCTGTGTTTAAAAGCTGCTAGGGCTTCGGCGTCCGAACAGTCGACTATTTGGTTCTTTTTAGTAAGGAACATGTTCCAAAGTTTTCGGGCTGACTCTCCGGGCTGTTGAGTTATATGACTTAAATCATCTGCATCCGGTGGTCGGACATAGGTCCCTTGAAAATTTGCCCGAAAGGCGTCCTCGAGCTCTTTCCAACTTCCAATAGTGTTTTCGGGGAGGCTTTTGAGCCAATGCCTAGCTGGCCCTTTGAGCTTGAGGGGTAGGTATTTGATGGCGTGGAGATCATCTCCTCGAGCCATGTGGATGTGGAGGATGTAGTCCTCAATCTAGACCCCAGGGTCTGTTGTTCCGTCGTATGCCTCTATGTTTACGGGTTTGAATCCCGCTGGAAATTCATGGTCCGGCACCTCATCAGTGAAACATAGGGGGTGTGCGGCACCCTTGTATTTGGGTGTGCCGTGGTGTTCGGATATTTTTTGTGTTGCATTGCTTGCAAGAGCGTGCTTTCTTGGCCCGTAGATAGATCTGGTTGGGCCATCTCTTTGATGTGAGTCCTCGTGTGGATCACGTGCTGGCTTGTGTGCGGCGCCGTGTGCCGCTACGTGAGGTCGTCTATCTGACCGGATGGCTGCTTTGTTTTTTGATGGGGGGGGGGCTCTAAGGCCTCCTCATCAAATTCGGGCAGTAGCTTTCACTTCGGGTAGCTCTTTGTGTGGCGACTGCCGCCATATTTGTCTGCGGTGTTGAGTACTTTTCTCCATCTGATTCTGAGTGCATCTTCCGCGGTCTTCAGCTTCCGCTTCTGCTTTTTCAGGCTACGCGCGGTGGCGACGAGCCTTTTATGGAGGTTCTTCTGCTCCAGGAACTTGTCCGGCATGAGGTCATCCGGACTGTTATCTTTGCTGGGGATGGGTTGTTTGGTTTGATTATCCAAATTGCCTTGTTCGGACGGTTGCTCAATGCCATGTTCGTCGTCCGCCGGCTCGCCCTGCTCTGTGGTTGGGTCTGTATGACCGCTGTTTCTGTCGAGGCGGGGTTTGGAGCGGCGCTTGCGCCACCGCTTTGACTGCTTTTTGAGGGAACAATCCTTCGATGCGTCCTCCCATTCCTCATCGTCGTTTCCTTTGGGTGTGTCCACCATATATACATCGTGAGATGAGGTGGCTGTCCAGTGCCCTGTAGGCACTGGTTCCTATTCGTCTCCTACATCGTCGTCCATACCGTCGATGTCTTCGGAGTCGAAGTCGAGCATGTCGGTCAAATCATCAACAGTGGCTATGAAGTGGGTGGTAGGTGGGCGTCGAATTTCTTTGTTGTCCACATCCCAATCCTGCCGGTCATAATCCGGCCAGGACTCTCTTGATAAGGAGAGAGACCTTAGTGAGTTCAGTATGTCGCCGAAGGGTGAGTGCTGAAAGATATCCGCGGCGGTGAACTCCATGATCGGCGCCCAATCAGATTCGATTGGCAGAGGCGCGGATGGTTCAGAGTCCGGAGGAGAGTCCGGCAATGTGGAGTAATGGGCCTCGCAAAGGATAAGGTTTGTGTTCGGCTCGATCGCCGTCGAGGCTGCGGCCTTCATGGCGGGGTTCAACCACCCGTCCCTGGATGGCGCAGTTGGCTCCGAATTGAAGGTCGGAGCGATTGCAGGTGCGATCTCCTGAACATTCTCCGGCGGCAAAGCTAAATCATGCCCATCGTGACAGTGCAGCGCACTTGGCAAGGGCTTGAATCCGTTGACGATTAAGTCTCCGCGGATGTCGGCCGTGTAGTTTAAACTTCCAAACCTGACCTGATGGCCAGGGGCGTAGCTTTCAATCTGCTCCAGATGGCCAAGCAAATTGGCCCGCAGTGCAAAGCCGCCGAATACGAAGATCTGTCCGGGGAGAGAAGTCTCACCCTGGATCGCATCGCTAATGATGATCGAAGGAGCCATCAAGCCTGATGATGATGACACAGAGGAACTCTCAATGAAAGCACCAATGTCGGTGTCAAAACCGGCGGATCTCGGGTAGGGGGTCCCGAACTGTGCGTCTAAGGCGGATGGTAATAGGAGGCAGGGGATACGATGTTTTACCCAGGTTTGGGCCCTCTTGATGGAGGTAAATCCCTACGTCCTGCTTGATTTATTCTTGATGATATGAGTATTACAAGAGTTGATCTACCACGAGATCGGAGAGGCTAAACCCTAGAAGCTAGCCTATGGTATGGTTGTTGTGATTGTGTCCTACGGACTAAACCCTCCGGTTTATATAGACACCGGAGGAGGCTAGGGTTACACAGAGTCGGTTACAAAGAAGGAGATCTACATATCCGTATTGCCAAGCTTGCCTTCCACGCCAAGGAGAGTCCCATCCGGACACGGGACGAAGTCTTCAATCTTGTATCTTCATAGTCCAACAGTCCGGCCAAAGGATATAGTCCGGCTGTCCGGATACCCCCTAATCCAGGACTCCCTCACCATCATTGGAATATACAAGCCAAGTTCTATAATGAAAGATTCCCACTAGTATATGAAAGTGACAGCATAGGAGCCTCTCTATCATGAAGATCATGGTGCTACTTTGAAGCAAAAGTGTGGTAAAAGGATAGTAGCATTGCCCCTTCTCTCTTTTTCTCTCATTTTTTTTGTTTTTTGGGCCTTCTCTTTTTATGGCCTCTTTTTCCCCTTTTTTTATTTTTCGTCCGGAGTCTCATCCCGACTTGTGGGGGAACCATAGTCTCCATCATCCTTTCCTCACTGGGACAATGCTCTAATAATGATGATCATCACACTTTTTTTTACTTACAAATCAAGAATTACAACTCGATACTTAGAACAAAATATGACTCTGTGAATGCCTCCGGCGGTGTACCAGGATGTACAATGAATCAAGAGTGACATGTATGAAAGAATTATGAAAGGTGGCTTTGCCACAAATACGATGTCAACTACATGATCAGGCAAATCAATATGACAATGATGGAGCGTGTCATAATAAACAGAATGGTGGAAAGTTGCATGGCAATATATCTCGGAATGGCTATGGAAATGCCATAATAGGTAGGTATGGTGGCTGTTTTGAGGAAGGTAATGTTGGGTGTATGGTACCGACGAAAGTTGCGCGGCACAAGACAAGCTAGCAATGGTGGAAGGGTGAGAGTGTGTATAATCCATGGACTCAACATTAGTCATAAAGAACTCACATACTTATTGCAAAAATCTATTAGTTATCAAAATGAAGTACTACGCGCATGCTCCTAGGGGGATAGATTGGTAGGAAAGACCATCGCTCGTCCCCGATCGCCACTCTTAAGGAATACAATAAATAAATAAATCATGCTCCGACTTCATCACATAACGGTTCACCATACGTGCATGCTACGAGAATCACAAACTTTAACACAAGTATTTCTCAAATTCACAACTACTCACTAGCATGACTCTAATATCAGCATCTTCATATCTCAAAACAATCATCAAGTATCAAACTTCTCATAGTATTCAATGCACTTTATATGTAAGTTTTTATCATACCCATCTTGAATGGCTATCATATTAGGACTAGTTTTATAGCCAAAGAAAATTACCTTGCTATTCTAAAAGCCTCTCAAAATAATATAAGTGAATCATGAGAGATCAATAATTTCTATAAAATAAAACCACCGCCATGCTCTAAAAGGATATAAGTGAAGCACTAGAGCAAACGACAAACTACTACGAAAGATATAAGTGAAGATCAATAAGTACTCGAATAATTATGCAACTATGTGAAGACTCTCTAGCATTTAAGAATTCCAGATCTTGGTATTTATTCAAGCAGCAAGCAAAACAAAATAAAATAAAATGACGCTTAAAGAAAAACACATATCATGTGGTGAATAAAAATATAGCTCGAAGTAAAGTTACCGATGAACGAAGACAAAAGAGGGGATGCCATCCGGGGCATCCCCAAGCTTAGGCTCTTGGTTGTCCTTTAATATTACCTTGGGGTTCCTTGGGCATCCCCAAGCTTAGGCTCTTGCCACTCCTTATTCCATAGTCCATCGAATCTTTACCCAATAACTTGAAAACTTCACAACACGAAACTCAACAGAAAACTCGTAAGCTCCGTTAGTATAAGAAAGCAAATCACCACTTAGGTACTGTAAAGACAAGATTTATAATTTTTCTCACATGATGCCTACTGTACCATATCATTTCTACAATTCATATTAAGCAATATAAGCCATAGAAACTAGAAAACAAGCAAACTATGCATCAAAAACTGAATCTGCCAAAAACAAAACAGTCTGTAGTAATCTGTAACTCTAAAATATTTCTGTAACTCCAAAAATACCGAGAAATTAGGAAATCCTAGGAAATTTGTATATTTATCTACTGCAGTTGGAATGGTATTTTATCGCTCTCTGGTAAAAAATTAAAATTATTTTCGTCAGTGCACACTTTCTGTTTTTATCAGCAAGATCAAACAATAATTACCCAAGAAGATCCTAAGGGATTTACTTGGCACAAACACTAATTAAACATAAAAACACAATCATAAAAGAGGCTAGATGAATTATTATTACTAAATAGGAACAAAAAGTAAAGAACAAAAATAAAATTGGGTTGCCTCCCAACAAGCGCTGTCGTTTAACGCCCCTAGCTAGGCATGATGATTTCAATGATGCTCACATAAAAGATAAGAATTGAAACATAAAGAGAGCATCATGAAGAATATGACTAGCACATTTAAGTCTAACCCACTTCCTATGCATAGGGATTTTGTGAGCAAACAACTTATGGGAACAAGAATCATCTTGCATAGGAAGGTAAAACAAGGATAACTTCAAGATTTTCAACACATAGAGAGGAAACTTGATATTATTACAATTCCTACAAGCATATATTCCTCCCTCATAATAATTTCCAGTAGCATCATGAATGAATTCAACAATATAACCATCACATAAAGCATTCTTTTCATGATCTACAAGCATAGAATTTTTATTACTCTCCAGATAAGCAAAATTCTTCTCATGAATAGTAGTGGGAGCAAACTCAACAAAATAACTATCATGTGAAGCATAATCCAATTGAAAGTTAAAATCATGATGATAAGTTTCATGGATATCATTATTCTTTATAGCATATGTGTCATCACAATAATCATCATAGATAGGAGGGATGCTTTCATCATAATAAATTTGCTCATCAAAACTTGGGGGACAAAATATATCATCTTCATCAAACATAGCATACCCAATCTTGTGGCTTTGCATATCATTAGCATCATGGGTATTCAAAAAATTCATACTGACAACATTGCAATCATGCTCATCATCCAAAGATTTAGTGCCAAACATTTTAATACATTCTTCTTCTAACACTTTGGCACAATTATCGTAATCCCTATTTCACAAAAGACATTAAAAAGATTAAGCATATGAGGCAACCTTAATTCCATTTTTTGTAGTTTTCATTTATAGACTGAACTAGTGATAAAACAAGAAACTAAAAGATTCGATTGCAAGATCTAAAAATATACCTTCAAGCTCTAACCTCCCCGGCAACGGCGCCAGAAAAGAGCTTGATGTCTACTACACAACCTTCTTCTTGTAGATGTTGTTGGGCCTCCAAGTGTAGAGGTTTGTAGGACAATTGCAAATTTCCCTCAAGTGGATGACCTAAGGTTTATCAATCCGTGGGAGGCGTAGGATGAAGCTGGTCTCTCTCAAACAACCATGCAACCAAATAGCAAAGAGTATCTTGTGTCCCCAACATACCCAGTACAATGGTAAATTGTATAGGTGCACTAGTTCGGCGAAGAGATGGTGATACAAGTGCAGTTTGGATGGTAGATATAGGTTTTTGTAATCTGAAAATATAAAAACAGCAAGGTAACTAATGATAAAAGTGATCACAAACGGAATTGCAATGCGTTGAAACAAGCCCTAGGGTTAATACTTTCACTAGTGCAAGTTCTCTCAACAATAATAACATAATTGGATCATATAACTATCCCTCACCATGCAACAAAGAGTCACTCCAAAGTCACAAATAGCGGATAACAAATGAAGAGATTATTGTAGGGTACGAAACCACCTCAAAGTTATTCTTTCTGATCGATCTATTCAAGATTCTGTAGTAAAATAACACCTTAAGACACAAATCAACCAAAACCCTAATGTCACCTAGATACTCCAATGTCCCCTCAAGTATCCGTGGGTATAATTATACGATATGCATCACACAATCTCAAATTGATCTATTCAACCAACACAAAGAACTTCAAAGATGCCCCAAAGTTTCTACCAGAGAGTCAAGACGAAAACATGTGCCAACCCCTATGCATAAGTTCACAAGGTCATGGAACTCGCAAGTTGATCACCAAAACATACATCAAGTGGATAACGTGAATATCCCATTGTCACCATAGATAACCACATGCAAGACATACATCAAGTGTTCTCAAATCCTTAAAGACTCAATCCGATGAGATAACTTCAAAGGGAAAACTCAATCCATTACAAGAGAGTAGAGGGGGAGAAACATCATAAGATCCAACTATAATAGCAAAGCTCGCGATACATCAAGATTGTGCCAAATCAAGAACACGAGAGAGGGAGAGGGAGAGAGAGAGATCAAACACATAGCTATTGGTACATACCCTCAGCCCCGAGGGTTAACTACTCCCTCCTCGTCATGGAGACCGCCGGGATGATGAAGATGGCCACCGAAGAGGGGCCCCCCTCCGGCAGGGTGCCAGAACGAGTCTAGATTGGTTTTCGATGGCTACAGAGGCTTGCGGCAGCGAAACTCCCGATCTAGGTTTCTTTTTGGAAGTTTGGGTATATATATGAGGTGTTGGAGTCGGGAACAAGTCAGGGGGGTCCCCAAGGTGGCCACGAGGTAGGGGGGCGCGCCAAGGAGGGTAGGGCGCGCCTCCCACCCTCGTGGGTGCCTCGGGACTCTTCTGGACCGTCTCCGGTACTCCGTGAGCTTCTTCTGGTCCAAAAATAATATCCGTGAAATTTCAGGTCAATTGGACTCCGTTTGATTTTCCTTTTCTGCGATACTCAAAAACAAGGAAAAAACAAAAACTGGCACTAGGCTCTAGGTTAATAGGTTAGTCCCAAAAATCATATAAAATAACATATAAATGCATATAAAACATCCAAGGTTGATAATATAATAGCATGGAACAATAAAAAATTATAGATACGTTGGAGACGTATCATCACCACAGATAAGCACATGCAAGACATACATCAAGTGTTCTCAAATCCTTAAAGACTCAATCCGATAAGATAACTTCAAAGGGAAAAATCAATTCATCACAAGGACATAGAGGGGGAGAAACATCATAAGATCCAAATATAATAGCAAAGCTCGCGGTACATCAAGATCATGCCATATCAAGAACACGAGAGAGAGAGAGAGAGAGATCAGACACATAGCTACTGGTACATACCCTCAGCCCCTAGGGTGAACTACTCCCTCCTCGTCATGGAGATAGCCGGGATGATGAATATGGACACCGGTGATGGATACGCCCTCTCGCAGGGTGCCAGAACAGGGCCCCGATTGGTTTTTGGTGGCTACAGAGGCTTGCGGTGGCGGAACTCCCGATCTAGGTTATTTTCTGGAGGTTTGGGGATTTATAGGAGAGGTTGGCGTCCAGAACAAGTCAGGGGCCCCCACGGAGAGTCCACGAGGCACAAGGGCGCGCCCTCCACCCTCGTGGGGCCCACGGGACTCCCCTTCGGTAACTCTTCGTTCCAATATGTTTTACATTTTCCAGAAAAAATCTCTGTTGATTCTCAGCGCATTCCGAGAACTTTTATTTCTACACAAAAACAACACCATGGTAGTTCTGCTGAAAACAGCGTCAGTACGGGTTAGTTCTAACCAAATCATACCAAAATCATGTAAAAATATTATAAACATGGCATGAATACGTCAAAAATATAGATACGGTGGAGACGTATCAGCACTATGTCAATAGGTTAGTACCAAAAAATGACATAAAAACACTATAAAATGATTATAAAACATCCAAGATTGATAAAAAAAAACATGGAACAATCAAAAATTATTGATATGTTGGAGCATCCCAAAGCTTAACTCCTACTCGTCCTCGAGTAGGTAAGTGATGAAAACAGAATTTTTGGTGTGGAGTGTTGTTTATCAAGTCATATCATAATATTTTCTTTATAGCATGGACATTTGGACTTTTACGTGATTCAAAGCAATAGTCTAGTTTTGACATAATAATTTAGATACTCAATCATATCAACAAGCAACCATGTCTTTCAAAATATCAATGCTAAAATAAGTTATCCCTAGTCCATCATGCTCAAACATTGATCCATTCATGAAACACACTCGAATATTAACTACACCCAATACTTGAGCACGATCACATTGCCTCCTAGTTGGTGCTTTTATAAGAGAAGATGGAGACTCAAATTTCAAAAATAAAATTGCATAAAGTAAAAGAAAGTCCCTTCGCAGAGGGAAGTAGGGATTTGTAGAGGTGTCAGAGCTCAAAGCGAAAATTTTGAGATAAAAACATTTTGGGAGGCGTATCCATCCCACCAACGAAAATGACTTAGAGTTTTGAACACTTTCCATGCTAGATATGCCATAGGCGGTTCCCAAACAGTAAATAAAGTTTATTCCTTTTTCCACCATAACTTTCACTTTCCATGGCTAACCGTATCCACGGGTGCCCTCCATACCAACACTGTAGCGACCAGACCTCAAACGGTCCAATCTCTATGCTCAGGTGTCATCCCTGGATCAATAATGCTGACACCACATAGTACTTGAAGGATTTATAACAGAGTAGCAATCACACACTTATTACATCGAGTGTCTCAAAAGAGAACTTATTACAATAAATATGGCTTAAGGCCATCTAATAACGATAACAGCGGAAGGCTTGGAAGATAAGTGAGTCCATCAACTCCAACGGCATCACTGAGTATAGAACCACGACCTAAAAGCGCCTTAATCATCATCTGAAAAGTCTGCAACATTAACGTTGCAGCCCGAAACGGGTCAGCACATGGAATATGCTGCCAAAGTAACACATAGAGAGTAATGGAATGAAAAAGGCTATTCTATATGCATATTTGGCTGGTGGAAAGCTTTATGGTTACAGTTTTGCGTAAAGCCAAATTTTCCCTACTGCAAAGGAATAAATTTTATTTAACTATCATGGTAGTTGTTAAACATTGAGAATGGTTGACAGCATTCTCAATCCCAATTAAGCATCATCATTAAACAAAACCCAACAAAATTAATTTTAGAGTAACATGTTGAGATTCACATGATAATCCAGGTACTAGATACTCAAGATATCCATAACCGGGGGCACGGCTAACCATGATTAGTTTATACACTCTGCAGAGGTTTGCGCACTTTTCCCCACCAGACTCGATCGCCTCCATTTGATTTCTCGTACTACATGGTGTTAGAGAAACGGATGACCGAGACATAGTCTTTCGGAAGCGCTAGCACCTTACGATCGGGTAGACCGTTACACCTAATTTCCCCTACATCTGCTAGTCTACCACTGTAAGAGTTCGCACAACTTAATCAACTATGCTAGAGCCCATAATAGCTTGTGGCTGCACACGGAAGTTTCTAGCATGAATAATCTCATGATCCCTTTGAGCCTGGGTGGCGGTCCATAAAGAAAAACAGGCAATCGCTGGAATACCCAGGTGCCTCAATCCACCCAGATGTGTATTTAAGTTGCCACCTTAGATAAACCATTAATTAACAATCTCACATCTGTCATGGATACACTCACCCAATCCACATCTACTAGCATAGCATGGCATAATAAGCAAACGTAGAAGTAACTACCAAAGTTTTGATAACAACAGGTAATAGGTACTACCTCAACTACTTCCCAAACCCACAATTTAATTAGATCCTAATCATGCAATGTGTGAGGATTGATCTAATGCAATAAAACTGGGTAGTGGGAAAGCATGATCAAAGTGTTACTTGCCTTGATGATGATCCGGGAAACCTAGCGATTCGAAGTAGCAAGCGGCGCACTCCGGGTACTCTATCGCAAACAAACAAGCATACAATAAGTACTCAACTAATGCACATGTAAAACTCAAATAAGAGATCTAACTAGAAAGTTCAACTTAAGAACTCCGGTTGGCAAAAAGAATCAAATCGAACGAAACAATGAAAGACAAATGGTAAAAGAAACATGCTTCGTTTACTATTCTGGATCTAGGGCATTTTTTTACAGTGGCAAAAACTTGTTTGAGTTGGTTAAACGGAAAGAGGGCTTCGAGACGAAACTCCAGGCGCTTGAATCGCCTGATTCCGATAAACGAGCGAAAAGTTAGACTAAAACGAAAATCGGATCAGAAATCACGATCAGAAAAATCGCGGATTTGATCCGAGAAAAAGAAAAAAATGACGAACGTTCATTAAAACGAACGAACGGACGAACGCTCGCTAATTAAATAAACTGAAAAAACCGATCTATTTAAAAAAACCGAAACTAAAAAACCAAACAAAACCGTCGGAAAACCGATCGGTTTTCTAAAAAAGACCGACGGTGAAAACTACCTCCGGCGGCGGCGAATCCGGCGGTCCGGCGAGGCAGCGCGGTCCGGCGGCGACGGCGAGCGGCGCGGCGCGGGCGGCGGCTGCGGCGCCTAGGGTTAGGGTTTCGGGGCGGGGCGCGGCTTGGGCTGGCCTCGGGGCCTCGGGGCGCTATTTGAAAGTCGGCCGGACCAAGTGTCCTAGTCGGACACGGCCCGGTTAGGTCGGTTCGTTTTTTAATAATTACGCTCAGAAAAAAAACAAAAGGAATACTAAACAGACTCCAAAAATCCCGAAATAAATATTCCCCGGCTTCTAAAATCAAGCCGCACAGGATGAACATTTATTTGGGGCCTAAATGCAATTTTGAAAAACGCCCATTTTTCCTAAATTCAAATAAAATAGCAAATAAATCCAAATCAAAAATCCTATTTGATTTTTTTTATTAAATCCTCAATATTTCTTTATTTTGGGAAAGTCATTTTATTCCCTCTCTCATATTTTTGTAATAGAAATAATTGAAGATAAAATAGATAAAATCAAATGATCCTATTTTCAAAATTTGAGAAAACTCAAATATGAAAAATAACGAAATCCCCAACTCTCTCCAACGTCCTTGAGTTGCGTAGAATTTCTAGGATCAACTAGAATGCAACAAAAATATGATATGCAATGATGATCTAGTGTATAACATTCCAAATTGAAAATTTGAGATGTTACAAACCTACCCCCCTTAAGATGAATCTCGCCCTCGAGATTCGGGTTGGCTAGAAAATAGGTGAGGGTGGTCCTTCAGCAAATCTTCCTCTCGTTCCCAGGTGGCTTCATCCTCCGTGTGGTGGCTCCGCTGAACCTTGCAAAACTTGATAACCTTGCTGCTGGTGACTCGACTGGCATACTCTAGAATCTTAACCGGTTTCTCCTCATAGGTCAAACCACTGTCCAACTAAATTGCTTCCAGTGGTACTGTATCTCTCAGTGGTATATCAGCCATCTCTGCGTGGCACTTCTTCAACTGGGATACGTGGAACACATCGTGAACTCCTGACAATCCTTCGGGCAATTCCAACTTATAGGCTACTTCTCCCATACGCTCCAAAACTTTGTATGGGCCTACAAAACGTGGCGCTAACTTTCCCTTAACTCCAAAGCGCTTAACTCCTCGAAGTGGTGATACTCGAAGATAAACTCAGTCTCCGACTTCGTAAACTGTCTCCTTGCGTGTAGAATCTGCATAACTCTTCTGCCTGGATTGAGCTACCTTGAGCCTATCGCGAATCAATTTCACTTTCTGTTCAGACTCCTTTATCAGATCCGGTCCAAACAACTGGCAATCTCCAACTTCATCCCACGACAATGGGGTCCTGCACCTCCTTCCGTACAAGGCTTCGAAAGGGGCCATCTTCAAACTGGATTGATAGCTATTGTTGTAAGAGAACTCTGCATACGGCAAATTCTCGTCCCAGCTAGATCCGTAATCTAGCGCACAAGCTCTTAGCATATCCTCCAAAATCTAATTGACTCTCTCGGTCTGTCCATCTGTCTGCGGGTGGAAAGCTGTGCTAAACTCCAGTCTGGTTCCCAAAGTTTCATGCAACTGATTCCAGAACTTTGAGGTAAATTGGGTTCCTCTATCTGATACAATGCTCCTTGGAACTCCATGCAGACATACAATTCTGGTCATGTATATCTTTGCCAACTTGGCACTAGTATAGGTAGTCTTCACTGGAATGAAATGAGCTACCTTTGTCAAACGATCGACTAGAACCCATATCGAGTCATATCCTGAATGTGTTCTGGGTAATCCTGTAATAAAATCCATGCCTAGCTTATCCCACTTCCATTCGGGTATCGGCAATGGCTGTAGCAATCCGGCTAGCTTCTGATGCTCTGCCTTTACTCTCTGACATACATCACAAACTGCTACATATTCCGCAATATCCTTCTTCATTCCGGTCCACCAGAAAATATCCTTCAAATCCAAATACATCTTGGTATTTCTTGGGTGAATCGAATACGGTGAATCATGGGCCTCTTGTAAAATTAACTTCCTGATCTCCGAATCATTTGGTACATAGACGCGGTCTTCAAACCATAAGGTATCGTGCTCATCCTGACGAAATCCCTTAGCTTTTCCTTTGCTCATTTTCTCCTTAATAGAGGCAATCTCCTTGTCAGTCTTTTGGGCTTCTCTGATCTTATCCATCAAAGTAGACTGAATCTCCAATGCTGCTACATAGCCTCTTGGAACTATTTCCAAACATAGCTCTCGAAGATTTTCGGCTAACTCCCTTGGTAAATCTCCCGTTATTAGGGTGTTGACATGGCTCTTACGGCTCAACGCGTCAGCTACTACGTTAGCCTTTCCGGGGTGATAATGCAATTTCATATCATAATCCTTGATGAGCTCCAACCATCTCCTTTGTCTGAGGTTCAACTCCTTCTGTGTGAAAATATACTTCAAACTCTTGTGATCCATGTACACCTCACAATGGTTTCCAATCAGAAAATGTCTCTAAGTCTTCAATGCATGCACTACGGCTGCTAACTCCAAATCATGCGTAGCATAATTCAACTCATGGGGCTTAAGCTGCCATGAGGCATATGAAACAACTCTTCCTTCCTGTATAAGCACTGCTCCAAGTCCTCGACGTGAAGCGTCACAATACACCTCATAATCCTTGGTCTGATCCGGTAAAATCAACACTGGTGAGGTAACCAAACGTTTCTTCAACTCCTGGAAACTAGCCTCACATTCCTCAGTCCATTTGAACTTGGTATCCTTCTTCAACAACTCCGTCATAGGCTTCGCAATCTTTGAGAAATTCTCAATAAACCTCCGGTAGTATCCTGTGAGTCCAAGAAAACTCCGGATCTCTCCAACTGTTGTTGGGGCTTTCCAATTGGTCACAGTATCAACTTTAGTGGGATCTACTGCTATACCTTCTCCGGATATAACGTGTCCGAGAAATACAACTTCTTTCAACCAAAACTCACATTTGCTAAACTTGGCATATAACCGATGTTCTCCGAGCTTTCCGAGTACCAAACGCAAATGCTCCTTATGCTCCTCTTCATTTTTCGAGTAAACCAGGATATCATCAATGAACACTATGACGAACTTATCCAAGAACTCCATAAAAACTTTGTTCATCATGTTCATAAAAAATGCAGGTGCGTTAGTCAGACCAAATGACATAACGGTATACTCGTACAGCCCATACCTGGTGGTAAAAGCCGTCTTAGGTATATCCTGTTCTTGAATCTTCAACTGATGGTATCCCGATCGCAGATCGATCTTGGAAAATACCTTAGCTCCTTGTAATCGATCAAACAGATCATTGATCATTGGTAGTGGGTACTTGTTCTTGATGGTTACTTCATTCAATCCTCGATAATCAACAACCATCCTTAACGATCCATCCTTCTTCTCCACTAGAAGTACCGGCGATCCCCAAGGCGAAGAACTTGGGAGAATGTATCCTTTATCCAATAACTCCTTAATCTGCTTCTTAATCTCCACCAAATCCTTTGCGGGCATCCTATATGGTCTCTTTGATATTGGCCCTGTGCCTGGCAAAAGCTCAATGAAAAACTCAATATCTCTATCCGGTGGCAGCCTAGCAACTCTTCTAGAAATACATCGGGGAAATCCTTCACTACTAGTACTTCCTCCTGCACAACTCCTGTTAAACAATTTACTTGAGTCCTCTTCGGCACATGCCGGGATACATATTTGATCCTTCTCCCTTCTGGGGTGGTAAGCAAGGTCGACTTACTGGCGCAATCGATGTTTCCTCCATACATCGACAAACAATCCATACCCAGAATTACATCCAAACCTTTGTGATTCCAATATTATCAAATCCGAGGGAAACACATGCCTACCTATACTTAATGGCACTTGAAAACATCCTTGGCTAGCCATATACTCCGCTCCTTGTGAGCTTACTAACATAGGTGTTCTAAGAACTTTGGTGGGCAGGTTATACTTATCCACAAATCCCCTTGATATGTATGAATGCGATGCACCAGTATCAAAAAGAACGAGTGCAGTAAATGACTTAACCAAAGACTTACCGATTACTGCATCCGGCTGCTCTTCAACCTCCTCCATGTTAACGTGGTTCACCTGTCCCCTGTTGAAAGGGTTCGGCTTCTTCCCAGAGCTTCCACTGCCATTACCATTCTGTGATTTAGGACATTCATTGGCATAATGTCCGGTCTTCTGGCACTTAAAACAAGTGACTTTGCTCAGGTCTCTCTTGGCTGGGGTGGATGGGTTGGTGCGGTTCTAGCCGTTGCTTCCTCCATTCCCATTACCATTCTTGGTGCCATTTTTATTGTGCGAGCTACCTCCTCCATGGGTATGCTGAAAATGTCCTCCCGGCCTAGGGGTAAAACGTGGCTTCTGCTGAGCTCCTGAATTGTGCTTCCCTTGTCCATACTTCCTCTTGCGATTCTCAATCTGCTGCTGCTTCCCTTCAATCATGAGAGCACGATCTACCAACTCCTGGTAATTGTTGAAGGTTGCTACCATCAACTGCATGCTCAACTCATCATTCAGTACATCCAAAAACTTCTCCTGCTTAGCTGCATTCGTAGCAACGTCATCTGGGGCATAACATGCTAATTTACTAAAGTCCTCCACATACTGTCCAACTATGCGTCCTCCTTGGCGCAAGTTGCAAAACTCTTGCTTCTTCATGGCCATAGCTCCTGCTGAAACATGGGAAGTTCGAAAAGCCTGCTGAAACTGGTCCCACGTGACGGTGTCGACAGGAAAAGTGGTTGTGAAATTCTCCCACCATGATGCTGCGGGTCCTTCAAGCTGATGTGCGGCAAACTTCACCTTTTCCGCATCCGTGCATCCTGCTATGGTCAACTCTCTAGTTGTCTTGCGGAGCCAATCATATGCTACTATCGGCTCGGTGCTACTGGAAAACACTGGTGGATTTAGCCTAAGAAAACGGGCTAAGTGATCAACATGTGGTGGTGGTGATGGTGGGTTGTTGTTGTTGTTCCCATGATTCTGATTCTGGACTAGCAACTGCATCAGTGTGTTCTGCTGCTGGATCAACTGGGTGAGCTCCGATGGGAAGGTAAATCCGGGGTCACGTCTCGGAGGCATCTGAGGGTTTAGAAAATATGAGATTTAAGAATAGAGGGGGTCTAAAGAGAAAACACTACCCATATGCACATGAGGCAAAAGCAAACAATTCACTTTATTCAATCAATCAAACAAGGGCATACAATCGATCTAACTATCGCAAAAGTGCTCGAACTACTATATTTACATGGTGGACTACTACTACTGTTGGGGTGGTCTACTAGAAATATTTTTCGGTTGCAGACTCCATTATATCTACTCCAGCTTCATCAACATAGTCATCATCGCTATCATCTGGATCCGAGTCGGTGTCGTCAATGATGATGTATTCTTCCGGGCGAATCTCCTTGGGTTCTTCGTCTTCTTCTACTGGTGTAGGGCCTCCCATAAATATTCCGATCTTCTTGATCAGATCATCATTCTTCTCCACTAATACTTCGATTTCCTCCTCATAATCTTCACGTGTAGCCTTGAGTTCTTCCTCTAGTTCCTTGATTCTTGTCCTTGCCTTCTTCAGATCTATCATGTCGGCGCACATCTGGTTCTCCTGACGTCGAATGTGTTGGTTTAACTCCTGGATAAAAGCTGCAATTGATCTACCCTGCCTGGTGCTGATCATCTCCCAGTGCTCATCTCGGCGCCCACAAATCTGGTAGATAGTATCCTTGAGATCATTGCGGTAAACTTCTCCAATGCGTCCCATGGCGATGTGAGCTGCCGTACTCTTTCCTAGACTCCAAGTAGGTGCATCAAAAGAAAACTCTATGGGCTCAGTGACTGGCATGAACGTCCTTCCTGGAACTTGAACTTGAATCATTCAGTGCTCTTCTTCAGATAAAGTGGCGTTGTAGGTTCCGGTGAAGCTTGGTACTCCTATGTTCAGGTATCTAGTGACTTCCTTCAAGTGACGTCCAAAGGGTGTATCTTCATCTGGTTGCATGAACTTGTTCCTTGCATCCGCCATCCTAAAAGATTAGAAAAGATGAGAAGTCAGAAGTAGAAAAGATGAGAAGTCAGAAAGAGAAGAGAGTGAGTAGTGATCTAGGTCTTTAGCTTAGTGGTTATGTCGTATAGTCAGCGTGTGCTCTGATACCATCTTGTAGCGACCAGACCTCAAACGGTTCAATCTCTGTGCTCAGGTGTCATCCCTGGATCAGTAATGCTGACACCACACAGTACTTGAAGGATTTATAACAGAGTAGCAATCACACACTTATTACATCGAGTGTCTCAAAAGAGAACTTATTACAATAAATATGGCTTAAGGCCATCTAATAACGATAACAGCGGAAGGCTTGGAAGATAAGTGAGTCCATTAACTCCAACAGCATCACTGAGTATAGAACCATGACCTAAAAGCACCTTAATCGTCGTCTGAAAAGTCTGCAACGTTAACGTTGCAGCCCGAAACGGGTCAGCACATGGAATATGCTGGCAAAGTAACACATAGAGAGTAATGGAATGAAAAAGGCTATTCTATATGCATATTTGGCTGGTCGAAAGCTCTATGGTTACAGTTTTGCGTAAAGCCAATTTTTTCCTACTGGAAAGGAATAAATTTTATTTAACTATCATGGTAGTTGTTAAACATTGAGAATGGTTGACAACATTCTCAATCCCAATGAAGCATCATCATTAAACAAAACCCAACAAAATTAATTTTAGAGTAACATGTTGAGATTCACATGATAATCCAGGTACTAGATACTCAAGATGTCCATAACCGGGGACACGGCTAACCATG
Organism: Triticum dicoccoides; assembly: GCF_002162155.2. Classification (NCBI taxonomy): domain Eukaryota; kingdom Viridiplantae; phylum Streptophyta; class Magnoliopsida; order Poales; family Poaceae; genus Triticum; species Triticum dicoccoides. The sequence continues at coordinate 247,247,511 of NC_041388.1, forward strand.
ATTAGTTTATACACTCTGCAGAGGTTTGCGCACTTTTCCCCACAAGACTCAATCGCCTCCGTTTGATTTCTCGCACTACATGGTGTTAGAGAAACAGATGGCCGAGACATAGTCTTTCGGAAGCGCTAGCACCTTACGATCGGGTAGACCGTTACACCTACTTTCCCCTACATCTGCTAGTCTACCACTGTAAGAGTTCGCACAACTTAATCAACTATGCTAGAGCCCATAATAGCTTGTGGCTGCACACGGAGTTTCTAGCATGAATAATCTCATGATCCCTTTGAGCCTGGGTGGCGGTCCATAAAGAAAAACAGGCAATCGCTGGAATACCCAGGTGCCTCAATCCACCCAGATGTGTATTTAAGTTGCCACCTTAGATAAACCATTAATTAACAATCTCACATCTGTCATGGATACACTCACCCAATCCACGTCTACTAGCATAGCATGGCATAATAAGCAAACGTAGAAGTAACTCCCAAAGGTTTGATAACAACAGGTAATAGGTACTACCTCAAATACTTCCCAAACCCACAATTTAATTAGATCCTAATCATGCAATGTGTGAGGATTGATCTAATGCAATAAAACTAGGTAGTGGGAAAGCATGATCAAAGTGTTACTTGCCTTGCTGATGATCGAGGAAACCTAGCGATTCGAAGTAGCAAGCGGCGCACTCCGGGTACTCAATCGCAAACAAACAAGCATACAATAAGTACTCAACTAATGCATAGGTAAAACTCAAATAAGAGATCTAACCAGAAAGTTCAACTTAAGAACTCCGGTTGGCAAAAAGAATCAAATCGAACGAAACAACAAAAGACAAACGGTAAAAGAAACATGCTTCATTTACTATTCTGGATCTAGGGCAATTTTTTACAGTGGCAAAAACTTGTTTGAGTTGGTTAAACGGAAAGAGGGCTTCGATACGAAACTCCAGGCGCTTGAATCGCCTGATTCCGATAAACGAGCGAAAAGTTAGACTAAAATGAAAATCGGATCAGAAATCACGATCAGAAAAATCGCGGATTTAACCCGAGAAAAAGAAAAAACAACGAACGTTCGTTAAAACGAACGAACGGACGAACGCTCGCTAATTAAATAAATCGAAAAAACTGATCTAATTAAAAAAACTGAAACTAAAAAAACCAAACAAAACCGTCGGAAAAATGATCAGTTTTCTAGAAAAACCGACGGCGAAAACTACCTCCGGCGGCGGCGGATCCTGCGGTCCAGCGAGGCGGCGCGGCGGCGGTCCGGCGGCGGCAGCGAGCGGCGCGGCGCAGGCGGCGGTGGCTACGCGACGCGGGCGGCGTGGGGCGGCGGCGCGGGCGGCAGCGGTGGTGGCAGCGGCAGGGGCGGCGACGCCTAGGGTTAGGGTTTCGGGGCGGGGCGCGGCTTGGGCTGGCCTCGGGGCCTCGGACCGCTATTTGAAAGCCGGCCGGGCCAAGTGTCCTAGTCGGACACGGCCCGGTTAGGTCGGTTAGTCTTTTTTAAAATAATTACGCTCAGAAAAAAACAAAAGGAATACTAAACGGACTCCAAAAATCCCAAAATAAATTTCCCCCGGCTTCTAAAATCAAGCCGCACTGGATGAACATTTATTTGGGGCCTAAATGCAATTTTTAAAAATGCTCATTTTTCCTAAATTCAAATAAAATAGCAAATAAATCCAAATCAAAAATCCTGTTTGATTTTTTTATCAAATCCTCAATATTTCTTTATTTTGGGAAAGTCCTTTTATTCCCTCTCTCGTATTTTTGTAATAGAAATAATTGAAGATAAAATAAATAAAATCAAATGATCCTATTTTCAAAATTTGAGAAAACTCAAATATGAAAATAACGAAATCCCCAACTCTCTCCAAGGTCCTTGAGTTGCGTAGAATTTCTAGGATCAACCAGAATGCAACAAGAATATGATATGCAATGATGATCTAGTGTATAACATTCCAAAATGAAAATTTGGGATGTTACAAACACTTTCCAAGGAATTTATTATTTGACAACATAAAGTAAATTCATTTTTGATTTTGCATTTCGGGACTGGGCATCCCTAATACCTTTGCCTTACTCTCGTGCAATGACAAGTGAATAAACACTCATCTTGAGAATAACACATCTAGCATGGAAAATATTAGCCACCCCTCACCGCTCTGCGAGCGAAACAGACACAAAAGAGAAGTTTATTTTGAAAATTAGAGATGGCACATGCAAATTTGCTTAGAACGGCAAAATAATACCGCATATAGGTAGATATAGTGGATGCACAAGTAGAAGTTATACTTAGTGCAAATTGAAGGCTAGCAGAAGATTGGGAAGCGACCAACCAAGAAACGAATAATCTCATAAGCAAGCATTAAGCATAATTAACTCTGAATAATGCACCACAAGTAGGATATAATTTTCATTCCATGACTATTGACTTTCGTACTTGCATAGGGAATCACAAACCTTAACACCAATATTCCTACTAAAGCATAATTACTCATCAACATAACTCACATATCACATCATCATACCTCAAAACTATTACTAAGAATCAAGTTTATTTTGTCCAATGATCATCATGAAATTTTCTTTTTATTTATCCTTCTTTAATATATATCGCTTTGGGACTAATTTTCATGAATTGCTTTTCATAAGCTCAACCAAATATAAGTGAAGATCATGAGCATAACAATTTTTCTTTCTCTCAAAATAATTTAAGTGAAGCAACAGAGAATTTCTTCAAAATTTTACTAACTCCCAAACAAATATAAGTGAAGCAAGAGAGCATTTCTTCAAAAATAACAAAGCACAGCATGCTCAAAAAGATATAAGTGAAGCACTAGAGCAAGTCCTAGCTCATAAAAGATTTAAGTGAAGCATAGAGAGCAATTCTAACAAGTCATGACATAATTTTGGCTCTCTCAAATAGGTGTGTCCAGCAAGGATTGATAACTTAAGACACAAAATAAAACAAGAAAAGACACATATCATACAAGATGCTCCACACATAACACATATCATGTGACCAATAAAAATATAGTCTCGAGTAAAATACCGATAGTTGTTGGAAGAAAGCGGGGATGTCATTCGGGGGCATCCCCAAGCTTAGTTGGTTGCTCATTCTTTTATAATAGCTTGGGATGCCGGTGCATCCCCAAGCTTAGTCTCTTACATCCTTCCTTCATCCATCGTAAGTTAACCCAAAACTTGAAAACTTCAATCACACAAAACTCAACAAAGCCTTCGTGAGATCCGTTAGTATAAGAATAACAAATCACTACTATAAGTGATGTATCAAACCAATTAATATTTTGTTTTTGTATTATATCTACTGTATTCCAACTTTTCTATGGAAAAAACTCATCAAAGAAAACCATAGAGCCATCAAAATAAGCACACAACACAAAGAAAACAGAATATGTCAAAACAGAATGGTTTGTAGAAATATGAGAATTTCGAATACTTCTGTAACTCAAAAAACTCTAAAAAAATTAGGAAGGCCTGAGAAATTTTTATATTGATCTACTTCAAGTGGAATGGGTATTTTATCACTCTCTGGTAGAAAATAAAAATTAATTTCGTGATCGTAAACTTTCTGTTTTTTAGCAAGATCAACCAACTATTGCCCAAGAAGATCTTAAAGGCTTTACTTGACACAAACACTAATTAAAACATAAAAAACACAATCATAATAGTAGAATAATTGTGCTAACACTCAAGAACATAAAGCAAAAAGAAAAAATAAATTTTATTCATTGGGTTGCCTCCCAACAAGTGATATAGTTTTACGCCCTTAGCTAGGCATAAAGTAAGGATCTAAGTTTTGTCATATTTAGTTCGAGATCCATAAGATGCTCTCATGATTGATTCATAGGATGGCTGAATTCTAGTTCTAGGAAAGTGTTACATAGCTTTCCTCAAAGGAAATTGGAACTTAATATTGCCTTCTTTCATATCAATCATGGCACCGATAGTGCGTAAAAACGGTCTACCAAGAATAATAGGACAAGACGGATTGCAATCAATATCATGAACAATAAAATCTATGGGCACATAATTCCTATTTGCAAGAATAAGAACATCATTAATTCTTCCCATAGGATTTTTAATAGTAGAATCCCCAAGTGCAAATTCGAGGAACATTCTTCAAGATTGGTAAGACCAAGCACATCACATAAAGATTTCGGAATTGTGGAAACACTAGCACCCAAGTCACACAAAGCAAAACACTCATAATTTTTAATCTTGACTTTGATAGTAGGTTCCCATTCATCATACAATTTTCTAGGAATTGAAACTTCTAATTCCAATTTTTCTTCAAAAGCTTTCATCATAGCATCAACAGTATGTTTAGTAAAAGCTTTGTTTTGTTCATAAGCATGGGGTGAATTTACCATGGCTTGCAACAAAAATACAATCAATAAAAGAGCAACTATAATAATTAAATTCTTTGTAATCCGAAATAGTGGGTGCATCACTAGCTAAAGTTTTGACCTCTCCAAACCCACTTTCATCAATTTTCTCGACAAGATGTTCACCCTCTGAAATATTGGGACGCCTTCTACCTAAAGTTGACTCTTCTCCAGTCCCTTTTTATTCATTCTTAACTTTACTAAACAAGGAATCAATAGAAGAAACACCAATCATTTTAAGATCTTCATCACTTTTGCAAGAATAATCACTAGAAAAAGCTTTTTCGAAAAATTCTCTTTTAGCTCTAAGCATAGTAGTTCTTTTCTTACTTTCATCCATAGAAACATAAAGAGCTTTAATTGATTCATCTACTTTAGGCACAAAAAATTTCATCTTGAGATTTTCCACATCATGAGCAATTCTATCAACACTTCTAGACAAATCATCAATTTTGTTCAACTTTTCTTCTATGGAAGTGTTGAAAACTTTTTGTGTGTTGATAAATTCTTTAATACTGTTCTCAAGATCAGAGGTGTTCCTATTATTATTATAAGATTGATTTCCATAGGAATTACCATAATTATTAGAGGAATTACTAGAAAAAGGCCTAGGATTAAAATTACCTCTATAAGCATTGTTGTTGAAATTATTGCGAGAAATAAAATTCACATCAATGGCATCACTATTTTGCTCAATCAAAGTAGATAAAGGCATATCATTAAGATCAATAGGAGCACTTCTACTAGCAACCAATTCCACAAGATCATCGACTTTTTCACTCAAATAAGAAATTTCTTCAACCGAATTAACTTTACTAGTTGGAGTTCTTTCGACATGCCATTGCGAATAATTTGCCATGATATTATCAAGCAATTATCTGGCTTCACCCAAAGTAATTTCCATAAAAGTACCACCCGTGGTGGAATCTAAAAGATTACAAGAAACACAATTCAATCCCGCATAAAAAATATATGATCATCCAAGGATTTAACCCATGAGTTGGGCAATTCCTTAGCATCATTTTCATCCTTTCCCAAGATTGTGCAATATGCTCATGTTCAAGTTATTTTTGCGGGAGGAAAATACTTAGTGATAAAAGCATCTATGCACTTATTCCAAGAATCGATACTATTACGAGACAAAGAAGAGAACCAAATTTTTGCAGAATCATGCAAGGAAAACGGAAATAATTTCATCTTGACCACATCATTGTCCACATCTTTTTTCGTTTGCATATCGCATAATTCCACGAAGGTATTAAGATGGGACGCGACATCCTCATTAGGAGTACCGGAAAATTGGTCTTTCATAACAAGATTCAGCAAAGCAGTATTAATATCACAAGTCTCCGCACTAGTGGCGGGAGGAGCAAGCGGAGTGCCAATAAAATCATTTTTGCTGGTATTTGAGAAATCACATAAATTGGTGTTCTCTTGAGTCATGATGACCACACAACAAGATTGCACTCAAAAACAGATCCGGCAAGAAAACGATGAACAGAAAAAGAGAGGCGAATAAAGCGGCAAATTTTTCTGAAGTGGGGGAGAGTAAAATGAGAGGCAAATGGCAAATAATGTAAATTTCAAGGGGATGAGATTTGTGATTAGGAACCTGGTTATGATGAAGATCCTCCCCGGCAACGGTGCCAGAAATTCTCCTTGATGGTAGCTGGAACTACGTCGGTATTTCCCCGGAGAGGGAGGGATGATGTAGCACAACGACGGTAGAGTATTTCCCTCAGTTATGAAACCAAGGTATCGAACTAGTAGGAGAACCAAGCAACACAACGTAAACATCACCTGCACACAAATAACAACTCCTCGCAACCCGACGTGTTAAAGGGGTTGTCAATCCCTTTCGGGTAACGGTGCCAGAAATTGGTGCGTGACGGTAAAAAGGTTGTAATAGATTGGATAAATAGATCGCATATAAAATAAAGTGCAACAAAGTATTTTTGGATTTTTGTTAATAGATCTGAACATAAAAGCAAGGAAAAAGTAAATCGCAAAGGCAAATATATGAGAAATAAGACCCCGGGGCCGTAGGTTTCACTAGTGGCTTCTCTCAAGAAAAATAGCAAACAGTGGGTGAACAAATTACTGTTGGGCAATTGATAGAACTTCAAATAATTATGACGATATCCAGTCAATGATCATTACATATGCATCATGTCCAAGATTAGTAGACCGACTCCTGCCTGCATCTACTACTATTACTCCACACATCGACTGCTATCCAGCATGCATCTAGTGTATTAAGTTCATGGGAAAACGGAGTAATGCAATAAGAACGATGACATGATGTAGACAAGATCTGTTTATCTATATGGCGGTAGATATAGATCTCGTATTTTTATCCTTAGTAGCAATGATACATACGTGTCGGTTCCCTTCTTGTCATTGGGATCAAGCACCGTAAGATCGAACCCACTACTGGGCACCTCTTACCATTGCAAGATAAATAGATCGAGTTGGCCAGACAAAACCCAAATATCGGAGAATAAATACGAGGCTATAAGAGATCATGCATAAAAGAGATCAAGAAACTCAAATACTTTCATGGATATAAAAACATAGATCCGATGATAAACTCAAAGTTCATCGACCCCAACAAACACACTGCAAAAGTGTTACATCATATGGATCTCCAAGAGACCATTGTATTGAGAATCAACACACACAGAGAGAGAGAGAGAGAGATGAATCCATCTAGCTACTAACTACGGACCCGAAGGTCTACAAAGAACTACTCACGCATCATCGGAAAGGCACCAATGGAAGTGGTGAACCCCTCTGTGATGGTGTCTAGATTGGATCTGGTGTTTCTAGACTCTGCGACAGCTGGATGAATATTTCGTCGACTCCCTTAGGGTTTTGGGAATATTTAGGTATTTATAGAGCAAAGAGGTGGTTCGGGGGGCACCCGAGGTGGGCACAACCCACCTGGGCGCGCCAGGGCCTCCTGGCGCGCCCTAGTGGGTTGTGGCCCCCTCGGGGCACCCCTAGGTGCAACTAGGGCCCATCTGCTTCCTTTTGGCCCATAAAAAATCATCGTAAAGTTTCGTGCCATTTGGACTCTGTTTGATATTGATTTCCTGCGATGTAAAAAACATGGAAAACAAGAACTGACACTGGGCACTATGTCAATAGGTTAGTACCAAAAAATGATATAAAATGATTATAAAACATCCAAGATTGATAATAAAAAAACATGGAACAATCAAAAATTATAGATACGTTGGAGACGTATCAAGCCGGTGTTAGTGTTATGCCCTTCTCTTTATATCATAGACTTGATTTGAATAAGTTGACACCAACTGAGATCTCTTTGTAAATGGGTGATAAATCAACTGCTATACCCATCAGTATTTGTGAGGATGTGCCTGTCATGGTTGCAAATGTTACTATCTTAACAGACTTTCTTATTCTTGATATACCCGAGGACGACAATATGTCGATCATCCTTGATAGACCCTTTGTGAATACCGTAGGGGTTGTTATTGATTGCAATAAAGGCAATGTCACTTTTCATGTTAATGGTAATAATGATCATACAGTACACTTTCTGAAGAAACAACCTCTAATGAATAGTATCAACTCTATTGGAAAAAATCAACAATTTCTATTGGAGGTTTTGAATTCCCTATTCCTACTGTCAAAAAGAAATATGATATTCTTATTGTTGGGGACATGCATATCCCCGTTGAGGTAACCTAGTGTTGCATGAAGATTCTCTGGTTTCATGTCATTCGGGAGAAGTATGTTAATAAGACTTGATCAACCTTGTTAATGGATTCCTTTTGATGGGCATGTGATGGATGAATTTAGTAAACACAACTTTCCATACCCACTTTTTACTTTCTGTTATTTAGAATTAATAAAGTAGAAATAATGTTATTTTACTATTTTCTGAATTATTCGTGCAATAAAAAATGACCAGAAAAATAAAAGTTCTCCAAATGCCCTGAAAATTTCATATGATTTTTTCTAGAATATTTCAAAAAATGGCACTGAACACACCTAGGGGGGTGCACCTGTGATCAACAAACTCACAGGGCGCGCCCACCCCCTAGGCGCGCCATGCAGGCTTGTGGGGCCCATGTAGGCCCCCTCACTTATTCCAGCCACCCATCCACTTCTTCTTCCTCTAGAAAAAAATCAAGCCATTGCTCAAACTCATGTTCTTGCTCATCTTGCTGCCGTTTTTGATCTCCTTCCTTAGAACTCTGTTTCCGAAACTGTTTTGGGGGATTGTACATCGGTATGTGACTCCTCCAATGGTTCAATTAGTTTTTGTTCTAGTGCTTTATACGTTGCAAATTTTTTCTGCTGTGCTAACCATGTTTTTGAGCTTACATGTCAAATTTATATGGTTCAAAGTAGTTTTGTTGCATGATATAGCCTCTAGGCACTTGTGGGAGTAGTTTCTACCAATTTAATTTAGTTTTGTTCACTTTTATCTTGATTCACTAAGAATCATAAATTTTCAGAGAAAAGAAAAACCATGAGGAGGTGGTTAAGGGGATTATCAAGTCGCAATTCAGAGGAAACTTCGGATGAGACTATGGAGGAGAAGCCCAAGTATAATCTTCCGCGAGCGGCGGAGGTTCGGCCTTCTAAATGGCCAAGTGATACATTCTTGAAGGAGGCAGGAATTTATGATGATTTCTATTATTTGGTAGACATGTTGGAAATATGCCCGAGAGGTAAAAATAAAGTGGTTATTATTATATTTCCTTGTTCATGATAATCATTTATTATCCATACTATAATTGTATTGACCGGAAACTCAAATGTATGTGTGGATGCATAGACAACAACATGTCCCTAGTAAGCCTCTACCGGACTAGCTCGTTGATCAAAGATGGCTATGGTTTCCTAGTCATAGACATGAGTTGTCATTTGATAACGGTATCACATCATTAGGAGAATGATGTGATGGACAAGACCCAAACTGTGAACATAGCATATGATCGTATCAAGTTTATTGCTATTGTTTTCTGTATGTCAAGTATATGTTCCTATGACCATGAGATCATGCAACTCATTGACACCGGAGGAATAACTTGTGTGTACCAAACATAGCAACATAATTGGGTGACTATAAAGGTGCTCTACAGGTATTTCCGAGGGTGTCTGTTGATATGTCGCAACGTATGTATAATTTATGAAGTATTCATCCATGTTTACAACAATTTTATATGGTTTTGGTATGATTTGATTAGAACTAACTCGGACTGATGTTGTTTTTAGCAAAATGACTGTGGTGTCGTTTTTTGTGAAGAAATAAAAGTTCTCGGAATGGGCTAAAAATTTATGGTGTCTTTTTATGGACCAAAAGAGACCCCCAAAGCAGAAGAGTTGGGTGATAATCTTCATGAGGAAGCTACAAGCCTCCTAGGCGCGCCCTACGGGGGCGCCCTGAGGGCTTGTGGGCCCCTCGGGCACCTCCCTGACTTGTTTCTGATGCCAAAAATTCTTATAAATATAGAAACCTCTGAAAAGAACCCTAGATTGGAAGTTCCATCATCGCAAGCCTCCGTAGCCATAAAAAATCAATCTAGGCCCTCTCTGGCACCCTGCCGGAGGGGGCCATCATCACCGGAGGCCATCGAGGAGGAAGCCGGAGGGGGCCATCATCATCATGGAGGCCAAGGACCAGAGGGAGAACCTATCCCCATCTAGGGGGGAGGCCATGGAGGAGGAAGCATAAGGGGGAGACTCTCCCCGCCTATCTCCCGGTGGCGCCGGAGTGCCGCCGGGGGAACTATCGCCGCGGTGATCGTCTTCATTAACATAACCATCTTCATCACCTTCCTCATCATGTTTAAGCGGTCCAATCTCCCGCACCCCACTGTAATCCCCTACTTGAACATGGTGCTTTATGCAATATATTATGATCCAATGATGTGTTGCCATCATATGGTGTTTTCAGTAGATTTCTTTTATCTTTTGGGTTGATTGATGATCTAGATTGATTTGAGTTGTATGTTTTATTTTGGTGTTGTTCTATGGTACCCTCTGTGCTGCGCATACATGAGGGATTCCCGTCGTAGGGTTTGCAATATGTTCATGATTCGCTTGTAGTGAGTTGCTAGAGTGGCATAAGCTTAAACCCAAGTAAGGGGGTTGTTTGCGTATGGGAGTAAAGAGGACTTGATACTTTAATGCTATGGTTGGGTTTTACCTTAATGATCTTTAGTAGTTGTGAATGCTTGCTAGAGTTCCAATCATAAGTGCATATGATCCAAGTAGAGAAAGTATGTTAGCTTATGCCTCTCCCTTATATAAAATTGCAATAATGATTACCGATCTTGTTAACAATTGCCTAGGACAATTATGCACACAGGTCCATCATTATTCCACACTCGCTATTTGTAATATATTGTGATATATTCTAACTTTATGATAACAGCACCTATTTTTATAGTTTAGTTCTCAGATATCATGCAAAGCTATCATCTTCATACCCACAACGTAGTTTTATTTCTCGTTTGTAGATGGAAGCAAACGTTCTGTGTATGTAGAGTCGTATCAATGGCAGATAGAACTTGAGAGAATATTGATCTTACCTTTAGCTCCTTGTGGGTTCGACACTCCATACTTATCACTTCCACCGTTGGAAATTGCTACGATGATTCCTTGCACTTGGGGATTATCAAGCTCTTTTCTGCTGTCGTTGCCGGGGAGCAATAGCGTGGGGTTGATATTCTCGTGTGTGCTTGTTTTCTTTCTTCACTAAGTAGATTTTGTTTTCCCTTTTGTTTTTGTTTTCTTTAGTTGTGGGTGCAACAAAAAAATTAAAATAATGCAAAATACAAAAAAAATTACTTGCCTCTTATTCCTAAAAACATTTTCAAAAAGAGACGTGATTGGAAGGTCATGCATTGGATAAGTGAGGGTCGACCTTGAACACTTGTGTTCATGCTCATGGAAACAATGTAGATTTTTTCATGGAAGTTTCTCAAAAATAATTACCCCCTTGTATATATCCATTTTATTATAAAAATAATGCACCAAGAATTGTCTTTAGGATGATTAGATTGCTTATTTGCTATGTGTGGTGCAAAAACAAAAACTTTTGCTGTAGTTATTGAATTTACATTTTTTACTAGAGCATGGTAAAATCTTGAATTTTTTACACAGTACTCCTATGCAAATTTTTATTTTGTCCTAATTTTTTAGAATTTTTGGAGTTACAGAAGTATATGAAATTTCCAGATTGCTACAGACTGTCATGTTTTTGACAGATTCTGTTTTCTATGTGTTGTTCGCTTATTTTGATGAATCTATGGGTTGTATCGTGGGTATGAACCATGGTGAAGTTGGAATACAGTAGATATAATGCTAATATGAAATTGGAATGAGTTTACAACAGTACCTAAAAGTAGTGATTTGCTTTATTATACTAACGGATCTCACAAAGTTTTTTGTTAAGTTTCGTGTGGATGAAGTGTTCGAAGATCGAGGTGTTATCGATATGAGAAGAACTAGTAGAGGTAAGAGTTCAAGCTTGGGGATGCCCAAGGAACCCCAAGTAAATATTTCAAGGATACTCAAGCATCTAAGCTTGTGGATGCCCCGGTTGGCATCCCATCTTTCTTCTTCAACAATTATCGGTATACCTCGGTTTTTGTTTCGTTCACATGATATACGTATTTTGTGTTTATTTTTCTTTTATTTTCCTTTATGCACCATGCTAGTATGAGATAGTCCTTCATTGATTTATATAATGCTTCATGTGCTTCAGTCAATTCTTTTGAGTATAGCTTTATGGAATGCTCTTTGTGCTTCACTTAAATCTTTTGAGTATGGCTTTATAAAATGCTTCATGTGCTTCACTTATATATTTTGAGCTTGGATATTGGTTAATCCATATTAATTATATAATGCTCTATGAAATTCACTTATATATTTTAGAGTATGAACAAAATTATCATCGAAATTGGGCTTGGAAGAGTATCATTAAAATATCATGCCTAGCTAAAAATGCATTAAAGAAAAGCGCTTGTTGGGAGACAACCCAATATTTACCCCTACTATATTTGTGTGTTCTCATGATTATGCTATGGTAGTAATCATGTTTTATAGACTTCGTTTCAATAAAGTGCCAAGTAAGACCTTTGGGATGATCTATGGTGGTAGTTGATTTGATCTTGCTAAAAACAGAAACTTCTGGGCCCATTGCCAGAATTTTAAAAAATCACAAAGCGTGCTTCTGATCTGAATTTTTTACACAAGATTTATACATAAATTTCCTAGGTTGTCCTAATTTTTTGTAATCTTTGTAGTAACAGAAGTATGGTTGTTGTTCAGATCATTACAGACTGTTCTGTTTTTGACAGATTTTGTTTTCAATGCATAGTTTGCTTGTTTTCTAGTTTCTATGGCTTATATTGCTCAATATAAATTGTGGAAATGATAAGTTACAGTAGTCATTGTTTGAGAAAAAAATATAAATCTTGTCTTTGATAGTATCGAAGTGAATGGTTTGCCCTTTATCATACTAACCTATCTCACAAAGTTCCATTAAGTTTTGTGTGATTGCAGTTTTTAAGTTTTGGGTGAGATATCGATATGAGAAGACTAAGGAGTGGAAAGACACTAGGCTTGGAAATGACCAAGGCACCCCAAGGTAATATTCATGGAAAACCCAAGAAACTAAGCATGGGGATGCTCTAGAAGGCACCCCCTCTTTCGTCTTCAACACTATCGGTATACCTTACTTGATATTTTCATTCATCACCAGATATGTGTTTTTCTTAGAGTGTATTTTCATTTTAATAGTTGTTTTAATAAAATCATTGGATCTGAAATCTTAAATGAGAGAGAGAGTCCTCACATGGCTATTTAACTACTTGACTACTCATTGATCTTCACTTATATCTTTTTGGAGTAGTTTGTCATTTACTCTCGTGCTTCACTTATATATCCTATGAGTAAATGGTTGAATGAATTGAATACCATAGATCTGAAATTATATATGTTTCATATGCTTATCCCATGTGGATTAATGACTTCACATATAAGAAGTATAGATGGTAAAATTTATTGAAAGTTAGCAAACACAACATTGGTCACTTGAACAATTCATGAAAGAATATTGAAGTATATATCCAGGCGTACGTGGCGGAAGGCTGTGCAGCCAGGGGCGTGCGGTGGCAAACGGCGCTGACAAGATCGCCATCGTGGCGAACGGTGGCGTCCCTGGCGGTCCCTTTTCGCACTATTTAGGCGACACAGACGGGCATTTAATGCCCTTGTCTCCTGCCGTCAGGGTTAGGTACGATACACTATAGCAGGTAGCCGTGCCTACCATAGCACCTTTCCATTTTTGCCCTTTACCTCCGTTGCCACCTGTCGGTAACCCCTTGAGCATATAAAAGGAGGCCTGTGTGCAACGTAGAGGGGGGTTCGAACACTCACGCTCGGTCTCGCTAGCTGCTGGTGTGTACTGTAGCACTCCGCGCTCCCGAGCAAGAAATCAATACAAACCACAAAGCAGGAGTAGGGTTTTACGCATCCGTGCGGCCCGAACCTGGGTAAATCGCTCGCGTGCATCGCCTCGATTTTCTCTTTGCACAACCTCCGCCCCCGCCGAACCGAAAGGGACCCGGTCCGCCGGTCCCATAGGTGTTCGTGGATCAGTACCCCGGCATCTTTGGCGCGCCAGGTAGGGGGCGTCGAGGTTGTGTGAACCAGATCCGGCGTTCTCGCGAGCTAGATCTTCATCATCTTCATCAACATGCCGCCGAAGAAGAAGGTTTCGGAGGCGGCTGCTCCGTCCGCGCCGAACCCACCATCGCCGGAGCAAACTGCTGGTGGGGCGGGCACCGGCGGAAGAACGCGCGTCGACGAGGGAGCTCACGGTGCTGCCAGGTCCAAGGACAAGGCTGCGCTGCCCATCGGCGGCGTAGCCGGCTCCCACAACGACCGGGCGCACTCCAAGACCTCGGCGTCCGTGCATGCACCGCGCCCATCTCAGGAGGCGCGGGCCGGCAGCGTCATGGCACTCACAGTACCATGCGTTCGCTATACCAAGATCCAGCTGGTGGATCTCGGAGCGCTCAGGATCACCGTGCACGTCAACTTGCTGGCGCGAGCGAGACACGGTCGCCTGGACGGGGTACTGCTCCTTCTGACGTAGTTAGAAGTCCGAGCATATCCCGCTCCTCGCACCGTTCGCCACCGCCACCCGCCACTACAGCAGAAGCTTTGGCGCGAGCTCAGCTGCTCCTAGACTACCCTCCAGCAGTGGACAAGATCGATGACTGGAGGGCCACCATCCAGAGTCCCATCGGCTTTGCCAACGGCGACACTCCACGACAGCCGAGCACGTCGCAGCCGCGGCAAGCCAGCCAGGCACGAGCCGGAGACGACAAGACTGGTGGGGGTACAACTACTGTGCACTCTCCGCCCCGAAGGCCAAGATCGCCGACTCGCCGGATCCACCTCGACAGCGACTCCACCGCGTCGTCAGATCCGCGAGCTCGTCGCGATCAGCGCCAAGTTCTTCAAGAACGACAACAAGAAGACGCTCGTACTCGCATCGAGCGCCAAAGAGAAGCGCGACGTCAATTAGACCAGCGCGCTGGGCTCTCTGTTGACATGCATGCGCCAGGGGAACCAGGCGACTTGCCGTATGTGGTAGGTTGCCCTGCGTTCACTCGTGAGCTGCGGCAAGTCCAGTGGCCCAGCACGAAGAATTTCAAACCAGATGTACCGGAGAAGTACGACGGCAAGTCGCATCCGTCAGAGTTCCTCAGCATCTACACCATCGCGGTGCAGGCTGCCGGGGGGCGAGACGACAAGATCCTTGCCAACTACTTCCCGTTGGTCCTCAAGCCCAACGTCAGGTCCTGGCTCATGCACTTGCCGGACAACTCCATATCCTCCTGGGCTGATTTATGCCATCAGTTTGTTGGCGCCTTTACAGGCGGCCACAAACCTCATGGCCAAGAGAGTGATCTTCATCTGCTCGTCCAGAAGGAAGGAGAGCCTCTGCGCAAGTACATTCAGAGGTTCAGTCGTGTATAGTATAACATCCCAGACGTCCACCCCGCCGCGGTCATCAGCGCGTTCCATCAGAACGTGCGTAACCACAGGATGCGGGAGGAGATGGCGATGTGCAGGATCAGAGACGTCAGCGAGCTATACGCCCTGGCCGACAAGTGTGCACGCGCTGAGGAAGGGAGGAGACTCCCCGGAGAGAATGCAGGAGCGGGAGGATCTGACAGCGAAGATGCTGCCCCGACAAAGAAAAACCGGCGGCGCAATAGGAAGAAGAAAGGCAAAGAGGTGCTAGTCGTTGAGCAGTCCGGCAATGAAGGTGGCACCAAGAAGGCTACAGTTGGTATCTCCGGCAAGGAAGTTGCCGCGTGCACCAACTGTCAGGCTGTGGCAGTCGCCGACAAGCAGGACGGCTCCGACAAGCAATACTGCAAGATTCACCGTACCAAGGGTCATGACCTCCAGAGTTGCAAGAAGGTCGAGCAGCTTGTCCAGCAGCAAAAGGCTGAGTACGAGCGGCGAGACAAGGAGAGGGCCCAAGGTGGCGCTGCAGGATCTGGCAAGAAGCGTGCCGGCCGGGGAGGATGCCGCGGCAAAGCCAAGCAGCGGCAAGGAGACAGACCTCCCCGCGGCCGCGACAACGATGAAGACGACGACGACGACGAAGACGTGGATGATGTCGAGACCAGTGAGCAGGAGTTTCAGAAAGCCACAGAGGTCTTGTGCGTTGACGGCGGTGCCTCTCTGCATACTTCACACCGCCAACTCAAGCAGTGGGTGCGGGAAGTCAACGCAGCAGAGCCACCTGTCGAATCGCGCAAACTTCTGAAATGGTCCAGCACGCCTATCATCTTCGACATTGAGGACCACCCTGATCGCACAACTGCGGTCGGGTGTTTGCCGATGTTGGTTTCACCAACTATCCGCAACCTCAAGGTCACCAAGATGCTAGTTGACGGCGGGGCCGGCTTGAACCTGATCTCCTCCGCTGTACTCCAGAAACTCCAGATCCCCGACAGCGAGCTCGAAGAAACCGGCACATTCCAAGGAATCAATCCGGGAAGGAGCAAGCCGAAGGGAAAAGTCACGCTGCCAGTAACGTTTGGCAGCGAGCTGAACTTCAGGACTGAGAGGGTCACTTTTGACGTTGCCGATATTCCATTGCCTTACAATGGGATACTTGGCCGTCCAGCACTCGCCAAGTTCATGGCAGCCTCTCATTATGCATACAACATGCTGAAGATGCCAGGTCCGATAAGCGTCATTTCTGTCCCCGGCGACAAGAAGGATGCTCTTATCTGTACCGACAAGATCTACCGGGAAGCAGCAGCCACAGCAGATCGCAAGCCACTTGCCGCTGAAGCTCCCGGAGGGAAGAAGACCAAGTCCGGCAAGAGCTCTGATGCCCACTCCGGCAAGCGCACCTCTTCGGAGTGCTGCGCTGCCGTCGAGGATGCACCATCGAGCTCCACCGGCAAGTGTAAGAAGATGATGGCAGCTCCGCCAGAGACGAAGAAGGTGTCCGCCAAGGAGGACGGCACTGATGGTACCTTCACCATCAGTGCCACTCTCGACCCTAAATAGGAAAGCGCGCTCGTTGCTTTCCTGCGGGCGAATGTCGACGTGTTTGCGTGGCAACCGTCTGACATCCCCGGTGTTCCCAGGAAAGTGATTGAGCACCACCTTGCCGTTTGTCCTCATGCGTGGCCCGTCAAGCAGAAGGTCAGGAAGCAGGCACTGGAGCGCCAAGAGTTCATTGCAGAAGAAATCAAGAAATTGGAAGCAGCAGGCCTTGTTAGAGGAGTGCTCCATCCCACGTGGTTGGTCAATCCTGTAGTCGTGCGCAAGGCAAACGGGAAATGGAGACTCTGTATCGATTTTATCGATGTTAACAAAGCTTGTCCCAAAGACCCATTTCCTTTGCCGTGCATTGACCAGATTGTTGACTCCACAGCCGGATGTGATTTGCTTTCATTTCTTGACGCATACTCAAGATACCATCAGATCTTCATGGCAGAAGAGGATGAGGAGAAGACCGCATTTATTACTCCATGTGGCACGTACTGTTTCGTACGGATGCCTTTCGGATTAAAAAATGCTGGTTCAACATTTGCAAGGGTAGTTCATGTCGCTCTTGAGCCGCAAATACACAGAAATGTAGAAGCTTACATGGATGATATAGTGGTCAAGAGCAAGGACAGAGCAACTTTGATTCAAGATTTAGACGAGACCTTTGCAAATCTGCGCAAAATCAGCCTCAAGCTCAACCCGGAGAAGTGTGTGTTTGGAGTTCCTTCCGGCAAGCTTCTCGGGTTCTTTGTGTCTCAGCGGGGAATTGAAGCCAATCCCGACAAGATCAAGGCCATTGAGCAGATTGGAGCACCCAAGCGCGTCAAGGATGTACAAAGACTTGCCGGTTGTGTGGCTGCTCTCAGCAGGTTTATCTCTTGGTCAGCTGAGCGCGCCCTGCCATTTTTCAAATTATTGAAAAAGGCAGGTCCAATGAGATGGACTCTGGAAGCGGAGGCTGCGCTGCAAGACTTGAAGAGGTACCTGTCCTCCCCCCCAATACTTGTCGCACCTAAGCCACAAGAGAAGTTGCTGCTCTATATAGCGGCAACCAATCAAGTGGTTAGTGCTGCGTTAGTAGCGGAGAGGGAGGCAGGTGATGAGCCTGCAACCACGACAAGCACATCCAGCGACAAGCAGGGGGCTTCCCCGACAAGCTCTGGTCCCGACAAAGATGAATCTGCGCGGATACACAAGGAGATACAGAAGAACATGGTGCAGCGCCCAGTTTACTTTGTCAGCTCCCTTCTGCAGGGGGCTAGGTCAAGGTACTCTGGTGTGCAGAAATTGCTTTTCGGCCTTCTCATGGCCTCGAGAAAGCTGCGCCATTACTTCCAAGCACATGAGATCACAGTTGTCACTCGCTTTCCGCTGAAGAGGATACTGCAGAATCCAGAAGCGACGGGCAGGATTGTTGAGTGGGCACTGGAACTGTCAAGCTTTGGCCTCAAGTTTGAAAGTACCTCAACTATACAGAGCAGAGCATTGGCAGAATTTATAGCAGAATGGACGCCAACACCAGATGAAGAAATTCCAGAAACGAGCATCCCCGACAAGGAAGCAAACAAAGAGTGGCTGATGTACTTTGATGGTGCCTTTTCGCTGCAAGGCGCCGGCGCTGGTGTGCTGCTTGTCGCACCCACCGGAGAGCACCTCAAGTACGTAGTCCAAATGCACTTTCCCAAGGAGCAAGCAACAAACAATACTGCAGAGTATGAAGGCTTGCTTGCCGGTCTCCGGATCGCGGCAGACCTTGGGATCAAGAAGCTCATTGTCAGGGGTGACTCGCAGCTTGTCGTCCGTCAAGTAAACAAGAATTATCAGAGTCCGTTGATGGAAGTTTACGTCGACGAAGTGAGAAAGCTAGAAGAGCATTTTGACGGCCTGCAGAAGGAACATGTTCCAAGAGCCCAAAACGCCATTGCAGATGGCCTGTCAAAGTGCGCCGCACTTAAGTTACCTGTGGAACCAGGGATCTTTGTGCTCAAGCTGACTCAACCGTCCGTAACACCATCAACTGGACAGAGCAAAAAGAGGAAGTTGATTTCTGGTGACTATTTGCCGGCAGAGCTTCCCGAAGCCGCCGCCAAGAAGGTCCCCAAGAACAACACCAAGAGCACTGCGGAGCAGTCTGCTCCGGCAAGCCCTAGGGTTTGTTCCGTTGAAGCAGAAGCTCCCGACAAGTTTTGCTCCGGCAAGCTTGCCGGGGAATGTCACGCTCCGGCAGAGCCGCAGGTTCTTGCCGTAGAAGCGGATGTTCCCGCAGCAGTCCCCAAGATCAACACCAAGAGCGCTGAGGAGCAGTCTGCTCCGGCAAGCCCTAGGGTTTGCTCTAGTCTATGGAGCAGAGGCAGTTATCCCCACGGAACTCGTATACGGGTCACCTCGAGTGCTCGCTTATGATGAGCTTGAGCAAGAGCAGCTGCGACAAGATGACGCGCTGCTCCTTGAGGAAGATCGTCTTCAGGCTGCTGTGCGAGCTGCTCGCTACCAGCAAGCTTTGCGCCGCTACCATAGCCGCAAAGTTAACGCCAGAAGTCTCGAGGAAGGCGACCTTGTTCTTCGGTGAGTTCAGTCCGCCAAGAATTCCAACAAGTTGACGCCAAAGTGGGAAGGCCCTTACCGGGTGAAACGAGTCACTAGGCCTGGCGCTGTCCGCCTTGAGACCGAAGATGGCATTCCGGTGAGCAACTCCTGGAACATTGAGCATCTTCGTAAGTTTTACCCGTAAGGCGCGGTTGTCGGAACCTGTTCCGGCAACCACCTTTTTGTACAAGTCTTGCCGCTGTTGCATGTAATCCTTTGTACAAAGCCGGGCGCAGACCCCGTGCATAAGTAAACCTCATGTGCTCCGCACATTTTGTCGATTTTATGCCTTCTACTTTTTGGCATATATGATCTGACACTTTGTGCAGCACCTACTCCATAGTAAGCAGTAACGAGCCATAAGGCTCCATACCTTTATTTTCTCTTCTTTCTTTTTTCTCAAGGAAGAGAAGGTTCTCTCGCACACAAGTTTGCCCGGGAGAAAAGAGGAGATAATGGTGTGGACCAGGCGTCGTTCAAGAAAGTTTCGCCTTGCCGGGAAGCAAACAACAGAAAAGCTAAGTTGCCAAAGTTTGAGCAATCAAATTTTTTAAATTTTAAGTTATCTCCCTTGAACGACCACACTTTGTATGGAAAACCTGTGCGCGGAGGAACCAACTCGTAGCTAGTCGCGCCTTTACTTTGCTTCGAGTCCGCTCAACAACTTAAGTGAGCTGCTAGCACCCTTACTTTGCTTCGAGTCCGCTCAGCAACTTAAGTGAGCTGCTAGCGCCCTTACTTTGTTTTCGAGTTCGCTCAGCAACTTAAGTGAGCTGGAACTAGTTGCGACAAGGTTTCTTGCTGGTAGCGGCACCGCCAGCAGGCTGCTGACGTCCCGCACTCAGCGCTCGCGGCCCAGGTGCCTGCGCCGGCAAGTTCCCTAAAAGCGTAGGGTAAAAGCATACAAAGCAAGGAGTCAAGTAAAGGAAATAACATTGCAATTAATACCCAGAACAAAGCTATATTACAAAGATAACGTGTCGCAGCTCTAATAGATCGTTTTCATAACATGTCAAGCAGCGAAAGAAGAAATGGGCGGCCTAATCCACGCGATCGCCTTCGACCCTCTTGATCCCGCTCACCTTGTCCACAATGGGTGCGACAAGGGCCTTGAGCTCCTCCAGATCGGCCTCCGGCGGCAAGGTCCTGAGGATCTTGGTGAGGCGGAGGCCCGGATTGCGGAAGGCCACCTTCATCAACACTTTCTCGAGAGCTCCTGCGCAGATCTTGCGCGATTCATCGGCCAGCTGCTTGGGGATCCTCTCCCGGAGTCGCTGGAGGGCTGTCGTCACGCCCTTGAAGAACAGGACGAGCTTGGCGCTGGGCTGGAGGTTGTCGTCGAAGGGATACCCAAGATCTTCCATCCCCAGCTGCGCCAGCTCCTTGTCGATATCTATGGCGGTGTTCACCAGACTCTCCGTCCAGTGCGTCACAGTCTCCCTGAAGGCGTTCTGGGCGGTGGCAGCGCTCTCCAGCAGCGCCTTGTCGGCCTTGATTTCCTCCTTCAAGGCCGCCTCCCGCTTCTTGGCGCTGTCCAGAGTCTTGGTCAAAGTGGTTAGCTTCAACTCAAGATCCACGTTGGAGACCTTGGCGGCGCTGAGCTCTCTGCCCTTCTCGGCGAGATCGGCTTCTAGTTGCGCCACCTTCGTCTTCAACTCCTCCTTGGCGGCTTCGGCGGCGGCGGCGGCGTCCTCTGCTTGTTTAAGGGCTTCGCCGAGCTTTCCCTCGCACATGGCAAGCTCCTCCTTGTGGGCGTCAAGATTGACTTTCCGCTGCGCCAGCTCGCCCTCTTCCGCGGCTAGCTTCACAGCGGCAAGTCGTTGCCGCTCTTCGGCTTCGGCCTTCTCGAGGAGAAAGGCCTTCCGCGCTTCACCGAGCTGCTCCCGCTCCTCCGCCAGGGATCGGAGGGCTTCCCGGTGGAAACCCCCGAGCTCTTCCGCGCGCTTTTCGATGTCAGCTCCCGCCTTCGCGACAAGTGCCTCGCGGGACTCCAGCTTGGCTTGCCGCGCGCGGTAGAGCGACATCAACTTCCGCAGCAGCCGCTCTTCTTCGGGCTCGTTGCTGCTGCTGCTTGGCGCGTCGACCAGCTTCAACCCCGCGGAGGCAAGCACTTCTCCGTCGAAGATCTCCCCCTCGACCAGCGCCCTGGAGCTTGACGCCCAGGGGAGGTTGATGAAGACGCCTTCGCCGGCCTTCAAGTAAACGCCCGGCTGGGGCCCCTCGGTGCTTGGCGCTGCGGCTTCGGCGGACGGGTCGGCGGTCGGTGTAGCGCCTAGTGCTCCTGCGGCCTCTGGGCCGTCAGTACGATCGCCAGATCCCTCGCCAGTCTCCGCGGCGCCAGGCTTGGCGGCCTCGGCGCCGGCGGGATCACCCGCGCCGGCTACGTCCTCGGCGGCGACCTCGGTCTCCATCCGCTCCGTAGCAGATGGGTCTGACAGCCGTCAAGGGAAGAAGAGTCAAGCAAAATCCAGAAAAAACCCAAGAATATCAAAAGAAGAAGAACCCAAGGGAAGTTTTGAAGCAAGAGGGGTACCTGCACCAGGCTCTGCAGTAGTGGTCTCCACCGTCGGGGGGCCGCTGGTGCTGTCCCTTGCCGGGGAACCCTCCCTTGCCGGAGACTTCTCCCTTACTGGGAAGCCTTCCCTTGCCGGAGAATTCTCCCTTGTCGGGGAATCCTCCCTTGTCTCCTGGTGGGGCTGCTCGGTTCCTACGCAAGTCAGCAGACAGATATCAGCAAAGACAAGTACACATGTGCGCCTCGCCGCGGAAAGTAATTCATACACTTACGCTAGGGGCTGCCCTGGAGGAAAGTCGCCGGGTCCGGCAAGGTTGTCTCGGGCGCGCCACCTGCTGTCGCAGTGGGCTCGTCCTCGATGATGATCACCGGGGCCTTGGCTCTCTTTGCCGCTCTCTGGGCCAGAGTCCTGAAGAGGAACAGGTTCAGGGAAAAGCAAGTGAGAAACAAGACAAACAACAAGAGTTGAAGAACTACAAGCACAGCAAGAGAAGCTTACTCTTCTTCTTCTTCCTCGCCGGAGCTTAACGCGGAGAAGTCAAAGCCCGGCGCGCGCCCGGCGGGAGGAGGCGGAGGAGAAGCTTCCCTTGGCCGCTTGGCGGGAGCAGTGGCGGCGGTCTGAGACGACCCCGCTCCGGCTACCGGCGCGGCGTGAGCAGTGGTAGGAACTGAAGCGGTGGTCCGGCTTGACTCCGCTCCAGTTGCCGTCGCCGCATGAGGCGCTCCCGCGGCAATGGTAGTTGCCGCGGTGGAGCGCGTCATGCGGCGTGGCGACTGTTGACCCGCTTGCCGCTCTGCCACGTCACCGGCCTTGCGGAGACGCCTTCTTGGTGGGGATGGAGGCTCTGCTTGCGGCGAGCTGCCTGAAGTTGAGGAGGAAGAAGAGTTGATGTCCAGCGAGCCGCTCGTATCCTTGGCGGGCTCGCTTAGCTCGGCGTCACGCCCGGCAAGCTCCTTCTTGCCGGCGGGCTCCCCTCGCTCGGCACGGCTTGCCGCCTCTGCTGCATCTGCCTCCTCCACGGTGAATCCAAAGTCACCCGCGGCAGCGGCTGTCGCCGCCTCTTCCACCCTAGTGGCGATGAGTGCAAGCACCGCATCGGTGGTGTCGCGGGTGAGGCCCTTCTTCTCGTCGGCGCGGATCGGCACTTCCACCAAGTCGTCAAAGAACTGCTGCACGACCTCGTCTGCAGGCTCCTGCCAAGTTGGCACAATCCCGTGCGAGTCGCACTCCGGCATCATGGCACGGATGCGGTCGAGCGCGGAATTGTTGCACAACGGCACGACGCCCCCCGGCAACCTGAACACCTCGGGATGTTGGGGGTCATACTTGAACAGTTCCTGCAGCATCGCGTTAAGCTCCAGGACTGTGAAGTTGTAGTTGAGGCCTGGCCGCAGCCTCATGATATCTGCCGCGTTCTTGAACTCCCAAGTTGGCCTCCCCCGTTGCTGCAGGGGGGCGATGCGGTGGCGAAGGAAGTCTGCGCCAACAGCGCCAACAGTAAGCCCGGCAAGCCTCAGGCGCAGGATCCTGGTGACAACAATCTTCAGCTTGTCATCCTCCGGGGCCACGTCACTCCAATCGCTGCAGCGGGCTACTGGGTTCGACGCCGGACGGTGAATGGCTGCGGGCTCTCCTCGTCAATCCAGCACCAATCAGCTCTCCACTCCTCCCACTTGCCGCGGAACTCCCCCTCCAGATAGGTTTCTTTCTTGCCGGCCCTTGAGATCCAGGCGATTCCGCCGGATAGAGGCTCTCCTCTCTCTACTCGGGGTATGAAGAAGTGGCGGAAGAGGGCAACATTGGGAAGGACTCCGACAAAGTTTTCGCAGAGATGTGCGAAAACTGCCATTGTCAGGACCGCATTGGGGGTGAAGTCAAGGAGGTGGAACCCGTAGGTATTCATGATGTCGCAGAAGAAATCAGAGAAAGGCGGGCAGAGCCCGCAATAGAAGAACAGAGCAAAAAAGGGGTATCCATTCGGAGCCTTCTTCCAAGCGGCGGCGGGGAGTACCTTTGTGCGCGGATGCGCGCGCGTCTCCACCGACCAAAAAAGGTAATAGTTCTCCCTGAGCTCCTTCGCGCCAAGCCTGGGAGGGAAGACGGACCGCTCCTTCCGCAGCGCCGCGAGCCGCTGCGCCTCGGTCGACTTCACGGCTTTCCCCTTGTCGGCTTTTGGAGCCATGGCGGAAACAGTGGAGGAGGTCGACGGCGTTGGTGGTGTTGGTGGCGATGTGGGGGCGGAGCGCTGCTCTCTCTCTCTCTCTCTCAGTTTTGGGAAGGCGAGGGAGCGGCGGAGATTTCTGAGATTGGGAACGGCAACGGGCAAGTGGGCGAACTGCCCCTGCTTCCCCTGCTTATAAAGAGGGAGGGGGCGGACGTTCCGCATTTCCAAATAAAGTAACCCCCACGATCTCTCCCACGACGCCGCATTCAACGCGTGCCGTTCGGGGAGGGCGTGGTGGATACGGAGTAAGATACGGCGCAACCTAGGCCGCGCGTGCCCGTGCCCTGTTTTGGGCCTGGCCCAACAGCGCTCGGCACCGTGTATGGCCCAGGCCCGGGGGCTCCTGTTGGTGTACAAGAGTAGGGGTACCCTAGTATCCCGAACTTGTGCACGGGCAGTCGCAGCATCCCGCGGCAAGGCTTGCCGGGTGGCCGCCAAGGTCCTCCGTGGTTCCTTTGGAGCCATTCAAGAACAAAGTGTCCAAGCCAAGAAGACAAGACCCCGGCAAGAGGAGCTTGCCGGGAAGGCTAACAAAAGCATCCCAAGACCCCGGCAAGAGGAGCTTGCCGGGAAGGCCACCCAAGGCATTGCAAGGAACTTGCCGCTGCGCACCACGCGCTCCGGCAAGGCCCGGTGAGCGACAAGCTCCCGGACGCGACAAGACAACAACCGCGGCAAGGCGCTTGCCGCGGCAAGCCACCTCTCCGAGCCCGCGCTCCAGCACATCCACCAACGTGTCGCTCTGGGGCCCCTCCAGGCATACGTGGCGGAAGGCTGTGCAGCCAGGGGCGTGCGGTGGCAAACGGCGCTGACAAGATCGCCATCATGGCGAACGGTGGCGTCCCTGGCGGTCCCTTTTCGCACTGTTTAGGCGACACAGACGGGCATTTAATGCCCTTGTCTCCTGCCGTCAGGGTTAGGTACGATACACTGTAGTAGGTAGCTGTGCCTACCACAGCACCTTTCCATTTTTGCCCTTTACCTCTGTTGCCACCTGTCGGTAACCCCTTGAGCATATAAAAGGAGGCCCATGTGCAACGTAGAGGGGGGTTCGAACACTCACGCTCGGTCTCGCTAGCTGCTGGTGTGTACTGTAGCACTCCGCGCTCCCGAGCAAGAAATCAATACAAACCACAAAGCAGGAGTAGGGTTTTACGCATCCGTGCGGCCCGAACCTGGGTAAATCGCTCGCGTGCATCGCCTCGATTTGCTCTTTGCGCAACCTCCGCCCCCGCCGAACCGAAAGGGACCCGGTCCGCCGGTCCCATAGGTGTTCGTGGATCAGTACCCCGGCAGCATATGATACAAGTAGAGAAAGTATGTTAGCTTATGCCTCTCCCTCATATAAAATTGCAATAATGATTACCGATCTTGTTAACAATTGCCCAGGACAATTCCGCACACCGATTCATCATTATTCCACGCTCACTATTTGTAATATATTGTGATATATTCTAACTTTATGATAACAACACCTATTTTTATATTTTAGTTCTCCGATATCATGCAAAGCTATCCTCTTCATACCCACAACGTAGTTTTATTTCTTGTTTCTAGATGGAAGCAAACTTTTGGTGTACGTAGAGTCGTATCAGTGGCAGATAGGACTGGAGAAAATATTGATCTTACCTTTAGCTCCTCGTGGGCTCGACACGCCAAACTTATCACTTCCACCTTTGGAAATTGCTACGATGATTCCTTGCACTTGGGGATTATCATCTATTGAGTTGGCATCAATCAAGACTAGGATTTGTCACTCCGTATGATGGAGATGTATCTTAGGGCCCACTCGGTAATACAACATCACAATGAGCTTGCAAGCAATGTGACTAATGGGTTAGCCACGGGATCTTGTATTACGGAACGAGTAAAGAGACTTGCCGGTAATGATATTGAACTATGTATGGAGATACCGACGATCGAATCTCGGGCAAGTAATATACCGATAGACAAAAGGAACTGCATACGGGATTAGCTTAATCCTTGACATCGAGGTTCGACCGATAAGATATTCGTAGAATATGTGGGAACCAATATGGACATCCAGGTCCCGCTATTGGTTATTGACCATAGAGGTATCTTGGTCATGTCTGCATAGTTCTCGAACCCGCAGGGTCTACACACTTAACGTTTGGTGACGATATAAGTATAGTTGAGTCATTATGGTGCTTACCGAAGGTTGATCCGAGTCCCGGATGAGATCCATACGTGACGAGGAACTCCAGAATGGTTTGGATGTGAAGATTGATATATAGGATGAAGGGAAACGGAGTCCGAAAATGTTCCGGGAGTACCGGGTTATGACCAGGATGACCGAAAGGGCTTTCGTGGGCCCCCGACAAATGTTGAGGGGGGCTCATGGGCCAAGGGGAGGGGGCACACTAGCCCACTAAGGGGTTGTGCACACCCCCTCACCCCATCCCACATAGCCAGAGTAGGTGGGGCGCCGAAAAACCCTATTTGATGCGTTCTACGTCAAAGAGTCGGGCAATCGCACAGGCGCGCGACAACTTGGGCTGACCCATCAACTACTGTTTTGCATCGCTTGCAGTTCCGATTTTGTGAAACTCCTAGAAGGTTCCCAGTCGGTTTTCTTGGTTTTGGGAAGCGTCTAGAAGGTTCCTTATACGATTTTTTCTTTACTTTTTTGTTTCCTTTTCTATTTCTTTTTTTCTTCTTTTTTTCATGCTTTAAAATTTGTTCTCAAGATTAAAAAAATGTTCGTGCCTTAAATAATTGTTCATGCTTCAAATTTTGTTCTCCGTTTCTAAATTTTTTCTCAAGATTCCAAAAATGTTGGTGCTTTAAAATATTGTTCAGAAATTCCAAAGCGTTCATGTTTTCAAAAAATGTTCTATTTTTGAAAATATGTTCTCAAAATTCAAAAAGTGTTATCATTACACAAAAATTTAAACTTTCAAAATTTAGAAAATGTACCGGATTTAAATTTCTTGCCAATGTATTCAAAACAAATGCATGCTTCCAAACTTGTTCGGGATTTTTCAAAATTGTTCTCCGTTTCAAAATTTTGTTCTCAAAATTCAAAAAATGTTCGTGCTTTAAAAAATTGTTCGCCCAGCAAAATTTGTTCTCCGTTTCGAAATTTGTTCTCAATATTAAAAAAATGTTTGTCCTTTAAAAAATTGACCACTAATTCCAAAACCTTCATGTTTTCAAAAAATGTTTGGGAAATTCAAATTTTTTGCATTTTCATAAATTTTGTTTGCATTTGTGAAAAAAATCGTACGTTCAATTTTTTTGGAAAAAAGTCAGGAATTTTGTCAAACAGTGTTAAGTCCCGAACTGTGCTTAGTTTCTTTTATATTTCCGATGTGTTTTGGTCGACAAGCTAGTTCTATCACAGTGATTAGCACCGAGCTCGCGCAAGCAGGAAGTCCCGTGTTCGGTTCCTTTCCACTGCGTGCTACCCTTCTACCCTTTTTTGCATTTTTTCACGCTCGTTTTCAAAGTGCACTTAATGGGTCGGCCTAGTCGGCGCCCCTGTGTGAAGGGGCATATATTTTCCGCAGAATGCAGCAAACAGAAGCTCCCGGGGGCGCCCCCTAGGGCTTCCCATCCCTTTGCCTTGGGGCCAAGCCTCCTAGGGGAGAGGCGCCCAAACCCATCTAGGGTTTCCCCCTTGTGGCCACCGTCCCCCCTAGGGAAACCCTAGGGCACCCCTCCTTCCCCCTCCCCCCTATATATAAAGGGGTAGAGGGAGGGCAGCCACACCCATCTATGCCACCGCACTGCCCTCCCTCTCCCTCGTAGCCATCTTCCTCTCTGTAGTGCTTAGCGAAGCTCTGCTGAGGTTCCACCACCACCGCCACCACATCGTTGTGCTACTGGAGGACTCGAGCTACTACTTCACCATCGCTCACTGGATCGAGGGGGTGAAGGCGTTATCAAGCTGTATGTGTGTTGAACGCGGAGGTGTTATCCATTCGACACTTGGATCGGGAGTTCGCGGGACGGATCATGATTGGATCGCGAAGACGTTCGACTACATCAACCTCGTTTCTTAACGCTTCTGCTTGACGATCTACAAGGGTATGTAGATGCAATCTCTCCTCTCGTAGATGTTCATCTCCTAGATTGATCTTGGTAAGCGTAGGAATTTTTTGTTTCCCATGGGATGTTCCCCAACAGTGGAATCAGAGCTAGGTCTATGCATAGATGACCTTAGTTTAATCGGATTCAACAAAGGTGGTCCTTGTTGAAGGTTAAATAGCAACTTGCATATCACCATTGTGGCTTTGCGTATGTAAGAATAGTTCTTGCTAGATACCCATAGCAGCCACGTAAAACATGCAACAACAAGTAGAGGACGTCTAACTTGTTTTTGCAGGGTATGTTGTGATATGATATGGCCAAAGACATGACAAAATATATTTGATGTATGAGATGATCATGTTTGTAATAGTTTATATCAACTTGCATGTTGATGCATACATCAATCGACAGGAGCCATAGGATTGTCTTTAATTATTGTATGACCTGCGTGTCAATCATTAAGCGCTATGTAATGCTTTACTCTATCGCTAAGCGGTAGCAATAGTATTAGAAGCATGGTTTGCGTGACAACCCCGATGGCGGCATGATGGCGGAGATCATGATGATGGAGATCACGGTGTCATGCCGGTGACGATGGAGATCATGCCGGTGCTTTGAATATAGAGATCAAAAGCACAAGTTGATGTCCATATACATCAACCTCATTTCTTAACGCTTCTGCTTAGCGATCCACAAGGATATGTAGATGCAATCTCTCATCTCATAGATAGTCCATCTCCTAGATTGATCTTGGTGAGCGTAGGAAATTTTTTGTTTCCCATGCGATGTTCCCCAACAGTGGTATTAGAGCTAGGTCTATGCATAGATGACCTTAGTTGAATTGGATTCGACAAAGGCGGTCCTTGTAGAAGGTTAAATAGCAACTTGCATATCACTGTTGTGGCTTTGCGTATGTAAGAATTGATCTTGCTAGATACCCATAGCAGCCACGTAAAACATGCAACAACGATTAGAGGATGTCTAACTTGTTTTTGCAGGGTATGTTGTGATATGATATGGCCAAAGACATGACGAAATATATTTGATGTAATAGATGATCATGTTTGTAATAGTTTATATCGACTTGCATGTCAATGCATACGGCAACCGACAGGAGCCATAGGGTTGTCTTTAATTATTATATGACTTGTGTGTTAATCATTAAGCACTATGTAATGCTTTACTTTATCGCTAAGCGATAGCAATAGTAGTAGAAGCATGGTTGGCGTGACAACCCCGGTGGCGGCATGATGACGGAGATCATGGTGTCATGCCGGCGACGATGGAGATCATGCCGGTGCTTTGAAGATAGAGATCAAAAGCACAACTTGATGGTCATATCATGTCACTTATGATTTGCATGTGATGTTAATCCTTTTATGCATCTTATTTTGCTTAGGACTACGGTAGCATTATAAGGTGATCCCTCACTAAAATTTCAAGATAAAATTGTGTTCTCCCCAAGTGTGCACCATTGCGGAAGTTCGTCGTTTCGAAGCACCATGTGATGATCGGGTGTGATAGACTCTACATTCGCATACAACGGGTGCAAGCCAGTTTTGCACATGCGGAACACTTGGGTTAAACTTGACGATCCTAGCATGTACAGACATGGCCTCGGAACACAGGAGACCGAAAGGTCGAACACGAGTCATATAGTAGATATGATCAACATAGAGATGTTCACCATGGAAACCACCTCATCTCACATCATGATTGGACTTGGGTTGGTGAATTTGGATCGTGTTACACTCGGATGACCAGAGGGATGTCGATTAGAGTGGGAGTTATTAAGTAATATGATTAATTGAACTCATTATCATGAACAATTATCTAAGTTATCTTTGCAAATTTATGTTGTAGATCAATGGCTCACACAGTAGCTCCCCTAAATTTCAGTGCTTTCCTTGAGAAAGTTAAGCTAAAAGATGATGGAAGCAACTTTGTAGACTGGGCCCGTTATCTGAGGATTATCCCCACGGCTACCCAAAAGGCTTATGTTCTTGATGCACCAGTTGGTGCACCACCCCGTCCAATGATTGTGGACGTTGTGAATGTGTGGCAGTCGCGTGTTGATGACTACTCAATAGTTCAGTGCGCCATGCTATATGGCTTAGAGACGGGACATCAAAGGTGTTTTGAATGTCATGGAGCATATGAGATGTTCTAGGAGTTGAAGTTTATCTTTGAGAAGAATGCCCGGATCGAGAGGTATGAGACCTCTGATAAGTTCTATGTCCGCAAGATGGAGGAGAACGGGTCTTTCAGTGAACACATACTTAGAATGTCTGGGTACTACAACCGTCTGGCTGAATTGGGAGTTGAGGTCCTGCCAGAGGCTGTCACTGATAGAGTTCTTCAATCACTACCACCTAGCTACAAGTGCTTTGTGTTGAACTATAACATGCAAGGGATTAACAAGTCAGTCTCCGAGCTGTTCGCGATGCTGAAAGTCGCTGAGTCAGACATCCAAAAGGAGCATCAAGTGTTGATCGTGAATAAAACCACTAGTTTCTAGAAAGGCAAGGGAAAGAAGGGAAACTTCAAGAAGGGTGGCAAAGCAGTTGCTCCTCCCGTGAAGAAACCCAAGGCTGGACCCAAGCCGGAGACTGGGTGCTTCTATTACAAGGGAACTAGCCACTGGAAGCGGAACTGCCCCAAGTATCTGGCCGACAAGAAGGGGGCCAACGTCAACAAAGGTATATATGATATACATGTTATTGATGTGTACCTTACCAACTCTCATTGTAGTGCCTGGGTATTTGATACCGTTTTGGTTGCTCACATTTGCAACTCAAAGCAGGAACTACGGAATAGATAGAGGCTGGTGAAGGACGAAGTGACGATGCACGTGGGAAATGGTTCCAAGGTTGATGTGATCACCGCCGATACGCTCACTCCTTGATTACCATCAGGATTAGTGATGAACCTGAATAATTGTTATTTAGTGCCTGCATTGAGCATGAACATTATATTTGGGTCTTTTTTAATGCAAGACGGTTACTCATTTAAATCAGAGAATGATGGTTGTTCTATTTATATGGGTATATCTTTTATGGTCATGCACCCATTGTGAAGGGTTTATTCTTATTGAATCTCGATAGTGATGATACACATGTTTATAACATTGATGCCAAAAGATATAGAGTTGATAATGATAGTACCACTTTCTTGTGGCACTGTCGCTTAGGTCATATTGGTGTAAAGCGCATGAAGAAACTCCATGTTGATGGACTTTTGGAGTCACTTGATTTTGAATCACTTGACACATGCGAACCATGCCTCATGGGCAAGATGACTAAGACCCCGTTTTACGGAACAATAGAACAGGCAAGTGACTTGTTGGAAATCATACATACTGATGTGTGCAATCTGATGAGTGTTGACACGCGAGGTGGATATCGTTACTTTCTCACCTTCACCGATGACTTGAGTAGATATGGGTATATTTATTTAATGAAGCATAAGTCTAAGACGTTTGAAAAGTTCAAGCAATTTCAGAGAGAAGTTGAGAATCATTGTAACAAGAAGATCAAATTCCTACGATCTGATCGAGGAGGAGAGTATCTGAGTTATGAGTTTGGCAATCACCTAATACAATGTGTAATTGTTTCAGAGTTGACGCCACCTGGAATACCACAGCGTAATGGTGTGTCCGAACATCATAATCATACCTTATTGGATATGGTGCGTTCTATGATATCTCTTGCCGATCTGCCACTATCATTTTGGGGTTATGCATTAGAGACAGTTGCATTTCACTTTAAATAGGGCACCATCTAAGTTCGTCGAGATGACACCGTATGAATTGTGGTTTGGCAAGAAACCTAAGTTGCCGTTTCTTAAGGTTTGGGGCTGCGATGCTTATATCAAAAGGTTCAGCCAGAAAAGCTCGAACCCAAAGCGGACAAATGCATCTGCATAGGATACCCAAAAGAGACCGTTGGATATACCTTCTATCTCACATCCGAAGGAAAATTGTTTGTCACTAAGAACAAGTCCTTTCTCGAGAAAGAGCTTCTCTCGAAAGAATTGAGTGGGAGGAAGATAGAACTTGACGAGGTTGTTGAACCTTTATTTCAACCAGAGAGTGGCGCAACACAGAAAGATGTTTCTATTGGACCTACGTCAACTAAAGAGGAAGCTAATGATGATGATCATAAAGCTTCAGATCAAGTTACTATCGAACCTCATTGGTCGACAAGGGTACATACAACTCCTGAGTGGTACGGTAACCTTGTCTTAGAGGTCATGTTGTTGGATAATAGTGAACCTATAAGCTATGTGTCGGTGTACAAAAAGAGGGGTACACTTTTTGTACCCCTATAACTGTGCACGGGCAGTCCGAGCCGCGGGCACCACCACACCAAGCAAGGCAAGGGAGGTGAGCCAGGGTAAGACCGAAGCTCAAGAGAACTAGAACAACGCCAAGGCCAAGACCACGAAGAGCAAAGGGGACGAAGCGGACTCCCCCGGCAAGATCCTTGCTGGGGGATAGTTCTAGCAGCCCCGGCAAGACCCTTGCTGCGGCGACTCATCCCGCGCCTATGGAGCAAATCTCCCTTGAGTCCACTTCCCCCAAAGGGCAAGGATTCGGGAGACATCCCCGTGGCGACATGCAGATCTTTGTGAAGACATTCAAGACCGGATACACACTAAGGAGACGACAACCCTTGGCGGGATCCCAGCCGAGGAAGACCACAAGGCCCCCGGCAAGCGCCCTGCCGGGGATGACGGCAGGCGCCTTAGCAAGACCCTTGCCGGGGCCCCGGCAAGGCCCTTGCCGAGGACACCCGCAGGGCCACCATCAGGACCATGCCAACTAAACTTCCACCATCGCATGCATGCAGCTACCGACCCAACCAGCTGGGCAGGCACCTGCATGGCGGCATGCAGATCTTCGTGAAGACCCACCACTGCGCCACCTCAGCTGCCTGCCTACCTATGTGGCATCTTAGGCATCGCTGGCCAGGGCGCGTGTCGACACAAGAAGGAGTGGTGACGGACGAGGCAGATCTCTCCCCCGTCCACGATAAAGCAAGGACACCTAAGCAAGACGCATTAAATGCGCCTTGTCATGTAATGCGAGGGATAATCTCGCATCACTGTTCCCTTTCCACCTCCTGTGTGCCACTGTGGCAACCCCTTTTTCTATAAAAGGAGGCCTGAGGCGACCAGGAGGGGGATTCGGCTTTTTGGAGCTCCTCACGCGCCATAGCTAGCTCAAGAACACAAATATACGATCCACCAAAGCAGGAGTAGGGTTTTACGCATCCTTGCGGCCCGAACCTGGATAAACGAACCGTGTGCTACCTGCTCGATCCACTCTTCTCACGACCCCGCGCCCCGCTAACCGTAGTAGGGATTCTCGTGATCCCATAGGTGTCGTTCCCACCGACATCTTTGGCGCGCCGGGTAGGGGGTGCAGTTGTGAGAATCGGCTCTAGCAGTTAGTTCGGCGCTTCTTCATCATCATGGCACCCAAGAAGAAGACCACGATGGCGGTTGGCTAGTCGGAAGCTGGACAGCCCGTCCCGACGCGGGCGAGTAGCGGACCGGTCGCAGAGAGGAATCGGGGCGCTGCTCGCGAGCACCAACACCATCCCAGCAGCCGGAGTTTGGGAGGCGGTGATGTTTGTGTGCCTGGTAACGGGCCACACGTCGCCAAATCCAAAGGCAGAGCCAAGTCCTTCACGGGTGGAGCGGGGCCTTCCAAGGTCATCGCCGCCCCGCCCGAAGGCGACGCGTGGGCCTCCAAGACTCCCACGCTGGCGTCAACAGCGCGCTCCTCCCAGGCAGCGCGCGATGAACAACCTAATCACACCAAAAATCCTGTGTGTCGCCACGGGAAGAGCCCCGAGCGCCACTCCCGGGACGTAGAAGACCTACCCACTCGCCGAGGTGCTGGTGAAAATGGCATGCGACCGCGGGGTCGTGATAGAGCTCCTTCTGACATGGTCAGAAGTCGAAGCGCGTCGTGATCCGTGCAGGTTTTGCTGCCACCGACGCCAGCAGAGGCCCTGGCGCGCGCGCAGTTGCTCCTCGACTTTCCTCCCACTACGGGGAAACTCGACGAATGGAGATCCACTATCCGAAGCCTTGTTGCGGTGGCCAACAAAGACAAACCAAGTCTGGTGGGGCCCCCGGGTCGACGCTCCGATGGAGTCCCGCGGACCAGTGGAGCAAAAGCCGGCGGCGCCACGACCATGGTGCATTCACCTCTTCCCCATCCGGTACCGTGGACGCCGGCTCGTCGCGACATCGCGGGCGACGCCATCTCCATAGCATCGTCTGACCCGCGGACCCACTATGACCAGCGCCAAGTTCTTCGGGAACGAGCCCATGAAGATGCTCGAACCACTATCAAGCGCCGACGCGTAGCGCGCCACCAGTCAGACAGGCGAGCAGGGCCTGATGTGAACCACCCAGCCCCGGAGAGCCCTGGAGGCCTACCTTACGAGATAGGCAGTCCGACTTTTACCCGTGAGCTGCGGCAGTTCCAGTGGCCCACTCACCGCACCTTCAAACCTGACGTTGGCGAAAAGTATAGCGGCAAGACTCACCCGTCTGAGTTCCTCAGCATCTACACCATCACGATGCAAGCCGCCGGAGCCGACGATGATAAGGTGCTTGCGAATTACTTTCCATTGGCTCTTAAACCCAATGCCATGTCGTGGTTGATGCACTTGCCGGTAGACTCTATTTCCTCCTGATCGGATTTGTGCCATGAGTTTGTGGGCGCCTTTACTGGGGGTCACCAAGCCCATGGCCGAGCAAGCGACCTGCATGTCATTCCCCAGAAGGGAGGCGAGAGTCTGCACAAGTATATACACAGGTTCAGCCAAGTACAGTACAATATCCCTGATGTTCACCCTGCCGCCATCATCAGCGCGTTCCATCAGAACGTGCGTAACCACAAGATGCGCGAAGAACTGGCAATGAACAAGGTGAAAGATGTGGCAGAACTCTATGTTCTTGCTGACAAATGTGCCCGGGCTGAAGAGGGAAGGAAGTACCCCGGCGAAGATGCCGGCATGGAAACCGACTCCTCAGATGAGGATACTGCCGCCCCGGCGAAGAAAGGCCGGCGCCACAACAGGAAGCGGAAAGGTAAAGTTGTGCTTGCCATCGAGGGATCTGGCGACTCCGGCTCCGCCAAGAAAACCAAGGCAGATGACCCCGGCAAGGAAATTGCCGGATGTGTCGCCTGCCGGGCCTTGGCGGCTGCCGAGAAGCCAGGAAACTCCGACAAGCAATACTGCAAGATCCATCGCACCAAAGGCCATGATCTCCAGAACTACCGACAGGTTGAGCTCCTTGCTGAGAAGCAGAGGGCTGAATATGAGAGGCGGGACAAGGAGAAAGGCCAGGACAGTGCTGAGGGGTCCGGCAAGAAGCGTGACGGCCAGGCGGGCCGTCGCGGAAAAGATAAACAGCAGGAGAGGCCCGCCCGGGGCCGTGACGAAAAGCCAGAAGACGATGATCACGAAGAGGACGATGAGTCTGGTGACCAAGGATTTCAGGAAGCTATAGAGGCCATGTGCGTTGATGGCGGCGCCTCGCTGCATACCTCTCACCGCCAGCTTAAACAGTGGGCGCGTGAGATTACAGCGGCGGAACCGTCGTTTGATGCCCAAAGGCCGCTGAAGTGGTCCAGCACACCTATCATTTTTGACACTGAGGATCACCCTGATCGCACTACTGCAGTCGGGTGCTTGCCATTGTTGGTTTCACCAACGATACGCAACCTCAAGGTGACAAAGATTCTAGTCGATGGTGGGGCCGGTCTGAACTTAATCTCGCCTGCCGTGATCGAGAAATTGCAGTTTCCTGATGAAGACCTCGAAGAGACGGGCACGTTTCAGGGGGTCAACCCAGGAAGAAGTCAACCTAAGGGAAAGGTCACGTTGCCCGTGACTTTTGGGAGCAATCTGAACTACATGACAGAAAGGGTTGTGTTCGACGTTGCCAAGATCCCCTTGCCTTACAACGGGATCCTTGGCCGCCCAGCGCTGGCCAAGTTCACGGCGGCGTCACATTACGCCTACAACACCCTGAAGATGCCGGGGCCTGTGACGGTCATCACCGTCCCATCAGACAAGAAGGATGCGCTAATTTGCACTGACCAACTCTATCAACAAGTAGTTGCAGCAGCCGCCACTGCCAAGGCACTTGCTCCTGCCACTGGAGCCCCGGGAAGGCAAAAGAAGAAGACCGGTGAGACCTCAGGCACCCACTCCGGCAAGTGCACCTCTTCGGAGTAGCGCTCCCATTGAGGACGTGCCAGAGAGCTCCGCCGACAGAAACAAGAAGTCTAGGGCCACACGCCGGGAACCAAGAAGGTTTTTGTCAAGGAGGACAGCACGGGAGGAGCTTTTACCATAAGCTCCACCCTTGACGACAAATAGGAAGACACGCTCGTCACCTTCCTGCGGGCGAATGTCGATGTGTTTGCCTGGCAAGCATCCGACATCCCCGGCGTTCCCAGGAAGGTGATTGAGCACCACCTCGCTGTCTGTCCTCATGCGCGGCCCGTCAAGCAGAAGGTCAGAAAGCAAGCTTTGGAACGACAAGAGTTCATGACAGGGGAGATCCGGAAACTGGAAGCAGTGGGTTTGGTAAGAGGAGTGCTCCATCCAACGTGGTTGGCCAATCCAGTGGTAGTGCGCAAGGCAAATGGGAAGTGGAGGCTGTGTATTGATTACACAGATATTAATAAGGCTTGTCCCAAAGACCCCTTCCCGTTGCCGCGCATCGACCAGATTGTTGACTCCACAGCTGGGTGTGATCTGTTGTCATTCCTCGATGCCTACTCCGGCTACCACCAGATCTTCATGGCAAGGGAAGATGAAGAGAAAACGGCATTCATCACCCCATGTGGTACGTATTGCTTTATACGGATGCCTTTCGGGTTGAAGAGTGCTGGTTCAACGTTTGCAAGGGTGGTCCAGATTGGTTTTGAACCCCAGCTCCATGAAATATGGAAGCCTATATGGATGATATAGTGGTCAAAACCAAGAACAGGGCAACCCTCGTATTAGATTTACAAGAAACATTTGCAAACCTACGCAAGATCAATCTCAAGATGAACCCTGAGAAGTGCATCTTCGGCGTCCCGTCTGGCAAGCTTCTCGGGTTCTTTGTGTCACAGCATGGGATAGAGGCCAATCCGGACAAGATCAAAGCTATAGAGCGGATTGAAGCGCCCAAGCGAGTCAAGGATGTGCGTCGGCTTGCCGGTTGCGTTGCCGCGATGAGCAGGTTCATATCCAAGTCCGCCGAGCGCGCCCTTCCCTTCTTCATGATTTTGAAAAAGGTGGGCCCGATGGAGTGGACACCAGAAGCCGAAGCAGCATTGCAAGATTTGAAGAGGTACCTCTCCTCCGCGCCAATACTAGTGCCTAGGCCATAGGAACCGTTGCTGTTGTACCTGGCGGCAACGAACCAGGTGGTCAGCGCCGCACTAGTGGCGCAGAGAGAAATTGATGATGAGGTAATAGCAGCGACGGAGCCCGATGCCACCGATGTCAAGACGATGCCGGTTGGAGTGCCGCCAAGGAAGAAGATGATGCAGCACCCGGTCTACTTTGTTAGCTCCCTTCTGTAGGGGGCTAGATCAAGGTACTCCGGTGTGCAGAAACTGCTCTTCGGCCTTCTTATGGCCTCGAGGAAGCTGCGTCACTACTTCCAGGCACACGAAATCACTGTCGTCACTCGCCTCCCTCTGCAACGGATATTGCACAATCCAGACGCAACGGGAAGGATCGTAGAGTGGGCACTGGAACTGTCCAGCTTTGGCCTCAAGTTTGAGAGTACCTCGACGATTCAAAGCCGAGTCCTGCAGGAGTTCGTTGTAGAATGGACCGCTACGCCTGACGAAGAAGCCCAAGAGACTGCTCTCCCCGACAAGGAGGCAAGTTGCGACTGGATCATGTACTTTGATGGAGCTTTCTCCTTACAGGGCGCCGGGGCTGGCGTACTGCTTGTTGCGCCCACCGGAGAGCACCTCAAGTACGTGATCCAGATGCACTTCCCCAGGGAGGTGTCAACAAACAATACGACTGAGTACGAAGGGCTGCTTGCCGGTCTTAGGATCGCGGCAGACCTCGAAATGAAGAAACTCGTCGTTAGAGGCGACTCGCAACTTGTCGTCAAGCAAGTCAACAAGGATTACCAGAGCCCGTTGATGAAGGCCTACGTCGATGAAGTGAGAAAGTTGGAAGAGCATTTTGATGGTATACAGGCAGAATACGTTCCCCGAGCGGAGAATGATATCACCGATTACCTGTCAAAACGCGCTGCCCTCAAGCTACCTGTGGAACCAGGTACCTTTGTGCTTCAGCTAACTCAGCCATCCGTTGATCCATCAACAGAGCAAAACAAGAGGAGGAAATCAGGGCCCGGCAAGTACTTTCCCGCCGAGCTCCCCGGAGCCGCTGACAAGGATGTTGTCGGAGATACTGAGCCCGCCACGGGACGGCTAGCTCCGGCGGAGCATCAAGCTCTTGCCATCGAGGCAGCCGCTCCTATAGCAGAGGAAACGCCTTTAGTCCTCGCCGTCGAGCCCCAGGCTCCAGCATGGGCACAGCATACCGTCCGATTCCTCCAAACAGGGGAACTTCCTGAGGAGCAGGAAGAAGCGGAAAAAGTAGCCCGTCGCTCTACTATGTACCCGTTCGTCGATGACGTCCTGTACAGAAAGAGGCCGAACGGCGCGAAATTGAAATGTATCCCTTGAGAGGAAGGACTGGGGTTGTTGGCGGAGATACATGGAGGCATATATGGATCCCACATCGGGTCAAGGGCCCTTGCTGGCAAAGCATTTCGACAAGGCTTCTTCTGGCCCACCGCCCTCCAGGATGCGATGACACTAGCCACCAGGTGTGAAGCGTGTCAGTTCCATTCAAAGAAACTTCATCAGCCAGCTCAAGCCCTTCAAACCATTCCTCTCTCCTGGCCCTTCTCGGTCTGGGGGCTCGACATACTGGGCCCTTTCCCCCGTGTTGTCGGGGGCTTTGAGTACTTGTATGTCGCAATCGACAAGTTCACAAAGTGGCCAGAGGTGGAAGCAGTGAGGAAGGTCACAGCTTAGTCAGCCGTCAAATTCTTCAAGGGACTAGTGTGCCGTTTTGGTGTACCCAACAGGGTCATCGCCGACAATGGTACACAGTTCACAAGCCGCACCTTCATGCAATATACCCAAGACCTCGGTAGCAAAGTCTGTTTCGCTTCCGTTGCTCACCCACGAAGCAATGGTCAAGCTGAGAGGGCAAACGCTGAAGTATTGCGAGGCTTAAGGACAAAGACCTTTGACAGGCTGCACAAGAGTGGAAGGCGCTGGATTGATGAATTGCCGACGGTTCTTTGGTCAATCAGAACAACACCAAATCGAGCCACCGGCCAGACACCCTTTGCCCTGGTATACGGGGCAGAAGCAGTTCTCCCCATTGAACTCATATACGGGTCACCTCGAGTACTCGCTTATGATGAGCTTGAGCAAGAGCAACTGCGCCAAGATGACGCAATGCTCCTTGAGGAAGATCGTCTTCGGGCGGCTATGAGAGCAGCGCGCTACCAGCAAGCCTTGCGCCGCTACCATAGCCGCAAGGTTCATGCCCGAGGCTTTGAGGAAGGCGACCTTGTTCTTCGGCATGTTCAATCGGCCAAAAATTCCAACAAGTTGATGCCGAAGTGGGAAGGCCCTTATCGGGTAATACGAGTCACCAGGCCCGGCGCAGTCCGCCTGGAGACCGAAGATGCCGTTCCGGTGAGTAACTCCTGGAAAATTGAGCATCTTCGCAAGTTTTACCCGTAAGGCGCGGCTTGCCGGGCCCCCCGGCAAGCCACCTTTTGTACGAGCATTGTTGATGATGCCTGTAAGACTTTGTACAAAGCCAGGCGCAGACCCTGAGCATAAGTAAATGAAGCGCTGGCGCCCTGAGTTATAGCATGCATGCTAGGTCGAGTCTCGTCCTTGGTTAGGGTTGATAGTGCTTAGCGGCGACTAACCCCTAGCTTAGAGGTCGAGTGTGTGTCTCCTTGTCTTTCTTTTGTCTTCTTTGGTTCACAGGACACACGGATATCCGTGCCGAACCACTTGGGGAGGAAAAGAAGATGAACAGACTAGCATCTAGCCCCCGGCAAGCCAGTATTGCCGGGGGCTGCAAGAGCAAAGATTCACCCACGGAGAACCAGGGTTGCCGGGGGCTGCAGCTTCAGATAAGTTCTTCATCCCTTATCATGCATTCCATTATGGATTGAGGTATGTGAAACCTTGTTTTCCCCTAAGGTACCATGCTCCCATAACTCTAGGCCCTAGGGCTCGTTCCTGGGGCCATGTTTGGTCATGGTCGCGGCAGCGAAAGGATGAAACAAGGAGCCTGAACCCGCCTCATCCCTGCCTCCGCCAAAGGCGTGAGGAAGGTCGAGCGAAGTGGGGAGACGGCAAGGCCTGTTGCCGGGCAAGGAAATGTTTATCTTGAAGATATCAAAGATTTACTCCTTGTCGTGGGTTCCACCTGCAAACAAATGACCCGGCAAGCATCCCTTTTTCATTAAAAACATTCCACTCAGGTACAGTCCATAGGGAATGAAAAACATGAATGATGGGATTACAAGTTTTAAATTCAACAAAGGCCCGAAGGCTTACAAACTAAAAAGAGATAAGGTGCCTGTAATCCCTTTCTTGTCCCTCTCCTCAGGAGGCAGGTCAAGGAGGCGAAAGAGACAAAAGGAGCGCCTAGGCGAGCTACGGGTGGCAGAAGACACCAAGAGAACATCTTGGTGGCCGTCCGAAGGCTGGATGGTGATGGCGGCGCCCGAAGCAGAGCTCGAAGACGAGGCGGCAGGACGTCAGCACGCGTCGAAGGCGTCGGTGCCCGTGTACTCCGACTTGATGGCCTTGTCGCCCGCCCTCTTCCTCTTCCACAGCCTCCCAACGCCAGCCGCCCAAGGAGACGACCCCGAGAAGTTCAGGGAGCCGGCGACGCGGATGATGGGGTCACCGGTGCCGCACGGAGTGGCACCCGACACCTAACCGGACCCGTCATCCTGCCGCCTACTACCCTCGTCGTCGCTGCCGCTATCCTCCTTGTCACTCCCGCCTAAAGAGGAGTCTTCACTATCAGAAGAGCTCTCCATGCAGCACCTTGCACGGGTCCCAAAGCACCCGAAGACCTTGATGGAGAGAAGGCCACCCTCCATCAGCTTAAAATGGAGAGTAAGCCCCTTCGTCAAGCGGTGGATATGGGCAAACATCTTCCATCCCCGACGGAGATACATCACGTGAGGGGCGGGGAAGTCGACGCGAGCCCGCGTGCCACTGATTCCGCAGCCCCTCATGTGCAGCCACAACGACTCCGGCGGATCCAGCTCCATCTCCCGCGCAAATGGAGTCGGGAGACGAAGGCGACGGCGCGGCGGCCGGCGCAGCCTGACGAAGAACTCACAAGGGTCATCCCCAACATGGCCCTCCATTGGAGGAGGAGCTGCTGGCGGAGGCGAGGCCGGCGCGCCACCCTGTCCTCCTCTTCCCCGAGCGCCCCGGCCTTGCCCCTCCCCCTTCCCCTCGCGGCTGGCTCTGCCACCACAGGCGCAGGAGAAGGAGGGACGTGTTGTCGAGCGGGGACCCTCGCCGCCACTGTTGAAGGACGGGGATTCCCTCTCTCCATGACGGATGGAAGGGAGGAGCAGAAGCTGAAGGAAGAAGAAGATGAAAGAATGCGGGACGCCATCCCCCTCCCGCTCTTTATAAAGGATTGGGGTTGGGGCTTGGCCGCCCCGCTCGGCCAATCAAGACACGGGAGGCGCAGGGAGCCAGGGCCGACCCGCTGCCCCAACCAGCGACGGCCCGGTTTCCCGCCTCCACCGTTTGCCACCCCAAGCGCATGGGAGACACGTGGCGAACGTGCAGAACCGAGGGGACGGGTGAGGCGACCTCTCCCCACCCCGTGATCGTGGGGAGTGGACGCCTCGAGGACCGCGCCTCGGCCCCATTCAGTAAATGGGTCGCGCCTCCACGCCTCCCTCCGTTTATGGGGAAGGCGCGAACCGCACCCTTTACTACGACGTGATGCATGCCTGCGGGAACCAACCCCACGCATGCCGCCCACGTCACACGCGCCTCCCCATGCCGCTCCACGCACGGGAGTCGTGGGAAGCGCAGCGCGTGAAGAATCTTACCGCGGTAAAAACCGCCCCGCCTGCCCGCGCACCATTTTTGGGCCTAGCCCAAACAACGCATTGCGCTTATGTTTGGACCAGGCCCAGGGGCTCCTGTCGGTGTACAAAAAGAGGGGTATACTTTTTGTACCCCTATAACTGTGCACTGGCAGTCCGAGCCGCGGGCACCACCACACCAAGCAAGGCAAGGGAGGTGAGCCAGGGTAAGACCGAAGCTCAAGAGAACTAGAAAAACGCCAAGGCCAAGACCACAAAGAGCAAAGGGGACGAAGCGGACTCCCCCGGCAAGATCCTTGCTGGGGGACAGTTCTAGCAGCCCCGGCAAGACCCTTGCCGCGGCGACTTGTCCCGCGCCTATGGAGCAAATCACCCTTGAGTCCACTCCCCCAAAGGGCAAGGATTCGGGAGACATCCCCGTGGCGACATGCAGATCTTTGTGAACACATTCAAGACCAGATACACACAAAGGAGATAACAACCCTTGGCGGGATCCCAGCCGAGGAAGACCACAAGGCCCCCGGCAAGCGCCTTGCCGGGGATGACGGCAGGCGCCTCAGCAAGACCCTTGCCGAGGACACCCGCAGGGCCACCATCAGGCCCATGCCGACTAAACTTCCACCACCGCATGCATGCAGCTGCC
The DNA here is from genome assembly GCF_002162155.2 of Triticum dicoccoides. Classification (NCBI taxonomy): domain Eukaryota; kingdom Viridiplantae; phylum Streptophyta; class Magnoliopsida; order Poales; family Poaceae; genus Triticum; species Triticum dicoccoides. Next base: position 247,290,695 of record NC_041388.1, read on the forward strand.
GACCCAACCAGCTGGGCAGGCACCTGCGTGGTGGCATGCAGATCTTCGTTAAGACCCACCACTGCGCCACCTCAGCTGCCTGCCTACCTACATGGCATCTCAGGCGTTGTTGGCCAGGGCGCGTGTCGACACAAGAAGGAGCAGCGACAGACGAGGCAGATCTCTCCCCCGTCCCCGATAAAGCAAGGACACCTAAGCAAGACGCATTAAATGTGCCTTGTCATGTAATGCGAGGGATAACCTCGCATCACTGTTCCCTTTCCACCTCCTGTGTGCCACTGTGGCAACCCCTTTTTCTATAAAAGGAGGCCCGAGGCGACCAGGAGGGGGATTCGGCTTTTTGGAGCTCCTCACGCCCCATAGCTAGCTCAAGAACACAAATATACGATCCACCAAAGCAGGAGTAGGGTTTTACGCGTCCTTGTGGCTCGAACCTGGATAAACGAACCGTGTGCTACCTGCTTGATCCGCTCTTCTCACGACCCTGCGCCTCGCTAACCGTAGTAGGGATTCTCGTGATCCCATAGGTGTCATTCCCACCGACACTATGGAGAAGCGATGGTGGGCCCGGATTCTGACAAATGGTTAGATGCCATGAAATCCGAGATGGGATCCATGTATGAAAACAAAGTATGGACTTTGGAAGTATTACCTGAAGGGAGAAAGGCCTTCAAAATAAATGGATCTCAAGAAGAAGACAGACATGGACGGTAATGTTACCATCTATAAAGTCCGACTTGTGGCAAAGGGGTTTTCACAAGTTCAAGGGGTTGACTATGTTGAGACTTTCTCACCCGTAGTGATGCTTAAGTCCGTCAGAATCATGTTAGCAATAGCTGCATTTTTCGATTATGAAATCTTGCAGATGGATGTCAAAACGGCGTTCCTTAACGGTTTTCTTAAGGGAGAGTTGTATATGATGCAACCGGAAGGTTTTGTCGGTCCAGAGAATGCTAACAAAGTGTGCAAACTCCAGCGATCCATTTATGGACTGGTGCAAGCATCTCGGAGTTGGAATCTTCGCTTTGATGAGGTGATCAAAGCATTTGGGTTTATACAAGTTTTTGAAGAATCTTGTATTTAGAATAAAGTGAGTGGGAGCTCTATAGAGTTTCTAATATTATATGTGGATGACATATTGCTGATTGGAAACAATATATAACTTTTGGAAAACGTGAAGGAATATTTGAACAAGAGTTTTTCAATGAAGGACCTAGGAGAAGATGCTTTCATATTGGGCATCAAGATCTATAGAGATAGATCGAGACACTTAATAGGACTTTCATAAAGCACATATACCTTGATAAGATTTTGAAGAAGTTCAAAATGGATCAGTCCAAGAAGGGGTTCCTGCCTGTTTTGCAAGGTGTGAAGTTGAGTCAGACTCAATGCCCAGTGACTACAGAGGATATAGAAAAGATGAGTGTCATCCCCAATGCTTCTGCCATAGGCTTTATCATCTATGCGATGATGTGCACAAGACAGGATCTTAGCCTTGCCATAAGTATGGCCGAAAGGTTTCAAAGTAATCCAGGAATTGATCACTGGACAGCGGTAAAGAATATCCTTAAGTACCTGAAAAGGACTAAGGAATTTTTTCTCTTTTATGGAGGTGATCAAGAGCTCGCCGTAAAGGGTTACGTCGATGCAAGCTTTGGCACTAATCCGGGTGACTCTAAGTCTCAAACCGGATACGTATACATTCTAAATGGGGGAGTGGTAAGCTGGTGTAGTTCCAAGCAAAGCGTGGTAGCTGATTCTACATGCGAAGCGGAGTACATAGCTGCCTCGGAGGCAACGAAGGAAGGTGTCTGGATGAAGCAGTTCATGACAGATCTTGGAGTTGTGCCCAGTGTACTGAACCCAATGACTCTGTTCTGTGACAACACTGGTGCCATTGCTCTAGCCAAGGAACCAAGGTTTCACAAGAGGACCAGCCACATAAAGCGACACTTCAACTCTATCTGTGATGCAGTCAAGGAGGATGACATAAACATTTGTAAAGGACATACGGGTCTGAATGTTGCCGATCCATTGACTAAACCTCTTCCACGGGCAAAACATGATCAACGGCAGAACTCTATGGGTGTTAGGTTCATTACCATGTAATACTAGATTATTGACTCTAGTGCAAGTGGGTGACTGTTAGAAATATGCCCTAGAGGCAATAATAAAGTGGTTATTATTATAATTCCTTGTTCATGATAATCGTTTATTATCCATGCTATAATTGTACTGACCGAAAACTCAAATGCATGTGTGGATACATAGATAACAACATGTCCCTAGTAAGCCTCTACCGGACTAGCTCGTTGATCAAAGATGGATATGGTTTCCTAGTCATAGACATGAGTTGTCATTTGATAACAGGATCGCATCCTTAGGAGAATGATGTGACGGACAAGACCCAAACTATGAACGTAGCATATGATCATATCAAGTTTATTGCTATTGTTTTCTACATGTCAAGTATATGTTCCTATGACCATGAGATCATGCAACTCACTGACACTGGAGGAATACCTTGTGTGTACCAAACGTTGCAATGTAACTGGGTGACTATAAAGGTGCTCTACAAGTATTTCCGAGGGTGTCTGTTGAGTTGGCATGGATCAAAACTGGGATTTGTCACTCCGTATGACGGAGAGGTATCTCAGGGCCCACTCGGTAATACAACATCACAATGAACTTGCAAGCCATGTGACTAATGGGTTAGCCACGGGATCTTGTATTACGAAACAAGTAAAGAGACTTGCCGGTAACGAGATTGAACTAGGTATGGAGATACCGACAATCGGTTCTCGGGCAAGTAACATACCGATAGATAAAGGGAACTGCATACGGGATTAGCTGAATCCTTGACATCGAGGTTCGACCGATAAGATCTTCGTAGAATATGTGAGGACCAATATGGACATCCAGGTCCCGCTATTGGTTATTGACAGTAGAGGTGTCTTGGTCATGTCTGCATAGTTCTCAAACTTAATGTTTGGTGATGATATAAGTATAGTTGAGTCATTATGGTAGTTACCAAAGGTTTTTCAGAGTCTCGGATGAGATCCGGGGCATGATGAGGAACTCCGAAATGGTATAGAGGTGAAGATCGATATATAGGACGAAGGGAAACGGAGTCCGGAAGTGTTCGAGGGGTACCGGGTTATGACCAGGATGACCGAAAGGGGTTTTGGGGGGCCCGGAAAGTGTTGAGGGGGGCTCATGGGCCAAGGGGAGGGGGCACACCAGCCCACTAAGGGCTATGTTCACCCCCTGACCCCATCCCACGTAGCCAGAGGAGGTGGGGGCGCCCCTAGGGCTGCCCACCCCTTTGCCTAGGGGGCCAAGCCTCCTAGGGGGAGGCGACAAACCCATCTAGGGTTTCCCCCTTGTGCCCCCTAGCGAAACCCTAGGGAACCCCTCCTCCCCCTTCCCCCTATATATAGAGGGGTAGAGGGAGGGCAGCCGCACCTATCTATGCCACGGCGCTGCCCTCCCTCTCCCTCGTAGCCCTCTTCCTCTCTGTAGTGCTTAGCGAAGCTCTGCTGAGATTCCACCACCACTGCCGCCACCATGTCATCGTGCTGCCAGAGGACTCAAGCTACTACTTCACCATCACTCGGTGGATCGAGGGGGTCAAGGCGTCAATTCGTATGTGTGTTGAACGCGGAGGTGTTGTCCGTTCGGCACTTGATTAGGAGTTCACGGGATGAATCGTGATTGGATCACGAAGAAGATCGACTACATCAACCGAGTTTCTTAATGCTTCCGCTTGGCGATCTACAATGGTATGTAGATGCAATCTCTCCTCTTCTAGATGTTCATTTCCTAGGTTGATCTTGGTGAGCGTAGGAAATTTTTTGTTTCACATGCGATGTTACCCAATAGGACAATGCCGGCATCGTCCCCTTCCTCCAAGATAAGTGCGACCAATACCTCCTACTTACTAACACCTTTGTGGAAAAAATTCGCTTTTATCCTAGGAGGGAACCACCCATGGTAGAATTCCACTTGTATGATCAGCCTAAGGAAATGACATTATATGATTTTTGCAATGTTTGCAAAATACCTTATGAGGGCCATATCAGTGAGCACGTCCTAGAGAGATGGAGGATTTCATCACCGAAACAACTATGGGGGAGGAGAGAGGAGTGTCGGAAGAGAGAGTGGCTAGTTTACTTTTTCCTGTTTTACGTTACTATGATTATTTATCGGGAGATGTTTGAATGGTCGTAGGGAGAGTGGAACTCTCAATGCACCAGACCTTGCTATTTTGCGTCATGCTTTATATGCTAATAGAACTTTTAGTCTGGGTGCCATTGTTGCTCGGTAGTTACACACAAACCATTCGAAGGGCATCGGTGGTGTTTATGCCTCCTGCCTCGCTAAACACTTTGAGATTCCTATTAGGCATGAGGAGGAGGAGGAGGATATGCAGCTACCTACCAAATACTTAGACTATGCCAGTATGGTAGCACATCATTTTATTAATAACGATAGGCACAAATGACTACGCTATAATTTAGTATTCAGTCAGGGCACCTATGAGATTATTACCTTGCATGCACCTTCTTTGTTCGATATTCGTTCAGGCAGGTACATTATTATGCTCGAGGACATCTACATGTTCTTGGAACTAACGCAACCCCCAGTACCTGAGCCAGCACCAATACCTGAGCCATGTCAGGAGCCTATTTATCAGTGGGAGCCACAGGAGCTCACCAACCAGTGGAACCCTCAGGACCCTCCGCGGTATCCAGGAGAGGGTTATTTCCAGCCATGGCCATAGACAACTTAGGCCAAAATCCTAAGCTTGGGGGAGTATGTATCTCTCATCAACATTACATTCTTGTATCACACATTCATTCCAGTTGTCGGTGTTCATACTCTTTCATTGTATAATCCATGTTAGTTTCTTTTTCTTGCTTTCTTCTTGTGTGTTTGAAAAACTTTGATAAAATCCAAAAATATTTCTCATTTCTTTTTTGTTTTTCTTTCTAGTTTATTTTCTTTAGTAGTTAGTAGTATTGAAAGAAAACCCAAAAAGATTTCTCGTTCTTCTTTTACTTGTTGGGAACTTTCCTGTGTAAATAGTTTTTCTTGTTTCTATTTTTCTTGCGTTGATTTGCTTTCTTTAGAAAAATAAAAACTCCAAAAATATTTTGGTGTGTTTCTTTGAAATTCTTTTCTTTTTCTTTGGGTCATAAGGAGAAGGCCACGATGAAAATGTTGAGTGGCTCTCATATGCATCATTGCTGATCTAACAAAGAGCCCATATTACCTTATATTCTCCTTTGAATAAAGTTTGCAGACTCCAGCTTAGTCTGTGACACGTGCACTCTTATTATTATTCACATCATTCGGTCGTGCAAGTGAAAGGCAATAAAGAAGAATTTTGATGAGATGATTGAGGTGGAGAAAAGCTGGTATGAACTCGGCCTATTTTGTTTTTGTAAATATGATTAGCTCACCATTCTTGATTCATCCCATTATGAATGAAACATGTTTGCAATGACAATTAGAGATTATAGTTACTAATTCCATGCTTAATTATCTAGGAGTGGATAATGGTTTACTTTGTGTGCCAACATGCACTTAAAATGGTTGTGATGTTGTATGATAGGATGGTATCCACTTCTGAATGATTCAAGTGGCTTCACTTGGCACATGTTCACGCATGTAGTTGAATCAAAACCAACATAGCCTCCATGATATTTATGTTCATGGTGATTTATATCCTACTCATGCTTGCATTCAATGTTGATTAACATCAATGCATGTTTATGACTATTGTCGCTCTCTAGTTGGTCGCTCCTCAATCTATTTGCTAGCCTTCACTTATACAAAGCGGGAATAATGCTTGTGCATCCACTTCCTTAAACCCAAAGTTGTTTCATATGAGTCCACCATACCTACCTATATGCAGTATTTACCTGTCGTTCCAAGTAAATTTGCATGTGCCAAACTCTAAATCTTCAAATAATAGTTTGTTTTGTATGCCTGAATCGCTCATGTAGCAACTAGGGGCTGTCAGTATCTTCCATGGTAGGTGAGTTATTCTCACGATGAGTGTTTATCCACTTGTCATTCATGATAAAATGGCTGGTGATCGGGGTGCCCAATCTTATGCTCAAAATCAAAATATAATAATTAAACAAAACTCCCTCGGATTGTTTTTGGTATGGAGGGTACCCGAGGATTCGGCTAGCCATGGCTTGTGTTTGTTGGTGGAGGGGGAGTAAAACTTTACCATTCTGTTTGGGAACCACCTATAATGTGTCTAGCATGGAAGATAGTGAGAACTATCGGTTGTTATGTTGACAATGAAAGCATGCCTCTCAAAATTATATTCATCTTTGTTTTAAAAGCTTCGATCTCTGGCACCTCTGCAAATCCCTGCTTCCCTCTGCAAAGGTCCTATCTATTTAATTTTATTGTTCAGTCATCATCTTCTCATTAAAGCACCAGCTGGAGAGCACTATTGTCATTTATATGCTTTGTTTTTAGTTGATGTTGAGTATGAGTGTGACTGGATCTCTTTTGCCATGAATTATAAGGTCTAGTCAGTCCTTGATCTTCAAGGGTGCTCTGCATTTATGCTTTGCGGTCTCAGAAAGGGCTAGCAAGATACCATTTTGTCATATTATATCATGATTGTTTTGAAAAAAGTGTTGTCATCTGAGATATCTTATTATTGCTCACTAGTTTGTTATGCTATTGATATGAGTAAATGTGAGACCTAAATGTTATTGTGAATATGGTTAGTTCATAACCTTTGCTGAAAACCTGAACATTGGTTAGACATATTTGCAACAACAAGATCAAACAGAGTTTGTAAAAGCTTTTCTTTGTCATTTTCAGTTTGTCAACTGAATTGCTTGAGGACAAGCAATGGGTTAAGCTTGGGGGAGTTGATACGTCTCCATCGTATGTACTTTTCCAAACTCTTTTTCCCTTGTTTGGGACTCTAATTTTCATAATTTGAATGGAACTAACCCAGATTGATGTTGTTTTCAGCAGAATTGCCATGGTGTTGTCTTTGTGCGGAAATCAAAGTTCTCGGATTGACCTGAAAATTTACTGAGAATATTTATAGAATATATAAAAAGTACTCGTGGAAAAAGATACCAGAGAGGGGCCACCCATGAGCCACAAGCTCTGCCCCCCTCCCAGGGCGCGCCTCCTAGGCTTGTGGGGTCATTGGAGCTCCGGAAACCCTAACTCCAACTCCATATATACCTATGTGACACCCTGGATTTTACCATCATGAGTTTCCTGCCTTTTTGCTTTTATTTGGATTTTGAGTTAATTCATTTGGACTTATCACTTGGGCATTGTTTTGATTTTTACCCAAGTGACTCCTTTCATGTCTCACAACCTCTTTTGACCTCTCATTCATCATCACATTGCTTTGGAAAAAATTTCTTCTAAGGAAAATATTCATTTTCACTCTGAAAATGGAATATTTTCACTTTCCCTCCAAAGCAACCCCTCTTTTTCTTGCCCACAAAAATCTGAGAAAATTCACACACACCCTTTGGACAGTGCCTCATCACCATATGCAAAAATATCATGTGGTTATGTGGCCCAATTTTGCTAGGGAAAATCATTTGCATTATGACCAAAAAAATGCACTTTACACAGGAATTGCATTATTCCTTCTTTTGGAGATAATTTTCTTGAGCATCATTACCTTAGTAACCTAACACTAAACCCCAAAGCTCAGCTCCCGACTCTTCCTGGTTTGATCACAAATTTATCCACAAGTTTCTGTCCAGAAACTTTCATGTAGCGACCAGACCTCAAACAGTCCGATCTCTGTGCTCAGGTGTCATCCCTGGATCAGTAATGCTGACACCACACAGTACTCGGAGGATTTATAACAGAGTAGCAATCACACACTTATTACATCGAGTGTCACAATAGAGAACTTATTACAATAAATATGGCTTAAGGCCATCTAATAACTATAACAGCGGAAGGCTTGGAAGATAAGTGAGTCCATCAACTCCAACGGCATCACTGAGTATAGAACCACGACCTAAAACTCCTTAATCGTCGTATGGAAAGTCTGCAACATTAACGTTGCAGCACAAAACGGGTCAGCACATGGAATATGCTGGCAAAGTAACACATAGAGAGTAATGGAATGAAACAGATATACTATATGCATATTTGGCTGGTGGAAAGCTCTATGGTTACTGTTTTGCGAAAAGCCAATTTTTCCCTACTACAAAGGAATAAATTTTATTTGACTATCATGGTAGTTTTAAACATTGAGAATGGTTGACAACATTCTCAATCCCAATTAAGCATCATCATTAAACAAAACCCAACAAAATTAAATCTTAGTGAGTAACATGTTGAGATTCACATGATAATCCAAGTACTAGATACTCAAGCTGTCCATAACCGGGGACACGGCTAACCATGATTAGTTTATACACTCTGCAGAGGTTTGTGCACTTTTCCCCACAAGATCCGATCGCCTCCGTTTGGTTTCTTGCACTATGTGGTGTTTGAGAAACGGATGAGCGAGACATAGTCTTTCAGAAGCGCTAGCACCTTGCGATGGATAGACCATTACACCAACTTTCCCCTACATCTGCTAGTCTACCCTGTAAGCGTTCGCACGACTTAATCAACTATGCTGGAGCCCATAATAGCTTGTGGCTGCACACGGAAGTTTCTAGTATGAAAAATCTCATGATCCCTTTGGGCCTGGGTGGCGGTCCATAAAGAAAAACAGGCAATCCTAGAATACCCAGGTACCTTAATCCACCCAAATGTGTGTTTAAGTTGCCACCTTAGACAAACCATTAATTAACAAACTCACATCTGTCATGGATATCACTCACCCAATCCACGTCTACTAGCATAGCATGGCATAATAGGCAAACGTAGAAGTAACTCCCAAAGGTTTGATAATACAACAGGTAATAGGTACTACCTCAACTACTTCCCATCCCACAATTTAATTAGATCCTAATCATGCAATGTTTGAGGATTGATCTAATGTAATAAAACTGGGTAGTAGGAGGTATGATCCAAGTGTTACTTGCCTTGCCGATGATCCGCGAAACCTAGAGATTTGAAGTAACAGGCAGCGCACTCCGGGTATTCTATCGCAGACAAACAAACAAGCATACAATAAGTATTCATCTAATGCACAGGTAAAACTCAAATAAGAGATCTAAGCAGAAGCTTCAACTTAAGAACTCCGGTTTGCAAAAAGAATCAAATCAAACGAAGCAACGAAAGTCAAACGGCAAAAGAAACAGGCTTCGTTTACTATTCTGGATCTAGGGCAATTTTTACAGTGGCAAAAACTTGTTTAAGTTGGTTAAACGGATAGAGGGTTTCGAGATGAAACTCCAGGCGCTTGAATCGCCTGAATCCGATAAACGGGCGAAAAGTTATACTAAAACGAAAATCGGATCAGGAATCGCGATCAGAAAAATTGCGGATTAAATCTGAGAAAAAGAAAAACGACGAACGTTCGCTAGAACAAATGAACGGACGAACGCTCGTTATTTAAATAAATCGGAAAAAACCGATCTATTTAAAAAAACCGAAACAAAAAAAATAAAAACCGCGACTTTTTTTCTTTTTCTCCTTTAAAAAAAACGGGCGGCGGCGGCTCCGGCAGCGACGGCGGCGGGCGGCGGCGGCGGCTGATTAGGGTTTCAGGCGCGGTGGGGTGGCGGCTCGGGTCGGGCGGCTTATAAAGGCTGCCCTCGGGCGGAGTCCCGCTCGGGTACGGCCCAAAGTCGGTTTGTGTTTTTTTGAAATTATTCCGCGCGGAAAAACAAATAAAAGAAATACTAAACGGTCTCCAAAAATCCCGAAATAAATTTTCCCGGGCTTCTAAAATCAATCCGCACAAGGTGAACATTTATTTGGGGCCTAAATGCAATTTTGAAAAACGCACATTTTTCCTAAATTCAAATAAAATACCGAAAAACTCCGAAATAAAATCTTATTTGATTTTATTATTAAATCCTCAATATTTCTTTATTTTGGGAAAGTCATTTTATTCCCTCTCTCATATTTTTGTAATAGAAATAATTGATGATAAAATAATTAGAATCAAATGATCCTATTCGCAAAATTTGAGAAAACTCAAGTATGAAAATAACGAAATCCCCAACTCTCTCCGTGGGTCCTTGAGTTGCGTGGAATTTCTAGGATCAAAACCAAAAGCAAAAAAATTATGATATGCAATGATGGTCTAATGTATAACATTCCAAATTGAAAATTTGGGATGTTACAAACCTACCCCCCTTAAGATGAATCTCGCCCTCGAGATTCGGGTTGGCTAGAAAATAGGTGAGGGTGGTCCTTGAGCAAATCTTCCTCTCGCTCCCAGGTGGCTTCATCCTCCGTGTGGTGGCTCCACTGAACCTTGCAAAACTTGATAACCTTGCTGCGGGTGACTCGACTGGCATACTCTAGAATCTTAACTGGTTTCTCCTCATAGGTCAAATCGTTATCCAGCTGAATTGCTTCCAATGGCACTATGTCTCTCAAGGGTATGTCAGCCAATTCCGCGTGGCACTTCTTCAACTGAGAAACGTGGAACACATCATGAACTCCTGACAATCCTTGAGGCAATTCCAACTTGTAGGCCACTTCTCCCATACGTTCCAATACTCGGTATGGTCCTACAAATCATGGTGCTAACTTTCCTTTAACACCAAAGCGCTTTGTTCCCCGAAGTGGGGATACTCGAAGATAAGCTCTATCTCCAACTTCGTAAACTGTCTCCTTGCATTTAGAATCTGCATAACTCTTCTGTCTGGACTGGGCTATCTTGAGCCTATCGCGAATCAATTTCACCTTCTGTTCAGACTCCTTAATCAAGTCAGGTCCAAACAACTGGCGGTCTCCAACTTCATTGCACGACAACGGTGTCCTGCACCTCCTTCCGTACAAGGCTTTGAAAGGGGCCATCTTTAAACTGGATTGATAACTGTTGTTGTAAGAGAACTCTGCATACGGCAAATTCTCGTCCCAACTAGATCCATAATCTAGCGCACAAGCTCTCAGCATGTCCTCCAAAATCTGATTGACTCTCTCGGTCTGTCCATCTGTCTGTGGATGAAAAGCTATGCTAAACTCTAGCCTGGTACCCAAAGTTTCGTGCAACTGATTCTAGAACTTTGAGGTAAACTGGGTTCCTCTGTCTGATACTATACTCCTCGGAACTCCATGTAAGCATACAATCCTGGTCATGTATATCTTTGCCAACTTAGCACTAGTGTAAGTGGTCTTTATCGGGATGAAATGAGCTACTTTCGTCAACCGATCAACTACAACCCAAATCGAGTCATAGCCTGAACGAGTCCTGGGTAATCCCGTGATAAAATCCATGCCTAACTTATCCCACTTCCATTCGGGTATCGGCAATGGTTGTAGCAATCCTGCTGGCTTCTGATGCTCTACTTTTACTCTCTGACATACATCACAAACTGCTACATACTCCGCCATATCTTTCTTCATTCTGGTCCACCAGAAAATATCCTTCAAATCCAAATACATCTTGGTATTTCCTGGGTGAATCGAATATGGTGAATCGTGTGCCTCTTGTAGAATCAACTTCCTGATCTCCGGGTCATTGGGAACATAAACACGGTCTTCAAACCATAGGGTGTCTTGCTCATCCCCACGAAATCCTTTAGCCTTTCCTTCGCTCATTTTCTCCTTTATAGAGGCAATCTCCTTGTCAGTCTTCTGAGCTTCTCTGATTCTATCCATCAAAGTTGACCGAATCTCCAATGCTGCTACATAGCCTCTCGGAACTATTTCCAAACATAGTTCACGAAGATTTTCGGCTAACTCCCTTGGTATTTCTCCCGTCATTAGTGTATTGACATGGCTTTTGCGACTTAATGCGTCAGCTACTACATTAGCTTTTCCGGGATGGTAATGCAATCTCATATCATAATCCTTGATGAGCTCCAACCATCTCCGTTGTCTGAGGTTCAACTCCTTCTGCATGAAAATGTACTTCAAACTCTTGTGATCCGTGTACACCTCACAATGATTTCCAATGAGAAAATGTCTCCAAGTCTTCAGTGCATGCACTACAGCTGCTAACTCCTAATCATGCGTAGCATAATTCAACTCGTGAGGTTTTAGTTGTCTCGAGGCATATGAAACAACTCTCCCTTCCTGCATAAGCACTGGTCCAAGTCCTCGACGTGAAGCGTCGCAATACACCTCATAGTCCTTGGTCTGGTCTGGCAAAATCAACACTGGTGAAGTAACCAAGCGTTTCTTCAACTCCTGGAAACTAGCCTCACACTCCTCGGTCCATATGAACTTGGTATCCTTTTTCAACAACTCCGTCATAGGCTTCGCAATCTTTGAGAAATTCTCAATGAATCTCCGGTAGTATCCTGCGAGTCCAAGGAAACTCCGGATCTCTCCAACTGTTGTTGGTGCCTCCCACTTGGTCACGGTATCAACTTTAGTGGGATCTACTGATATACCTTCTCCGGATATAACGTGTCCGAGGAATCCTAGTTCCTTCAACCAAAACTCACATTTGCTGAACTTGGCATACAACTGATGTTCTCTGAGCTTCTCAAGTACCAATCGCAAATGCTCCTTATGCTCCTCTTCACTTTTCGAGTAAACCAGAATATCATCAATGAACACCATGACGAACTTATCCAAAAACTCCATAAACACTTTGTTCATCATGTTCATAAAATAGGCAGGTGCGTTAGTCAGACCAAATGACATAACAGTATACTCGTACAACCCATACCTGGTGGTAAAAGCTGTCTTAGGTATATCCAGTTCTTGAATCTTCAACTGGTGGTATCCTGATCGCAGATCGATCTTGGAAAATACCTTAGCTCCTTGCAATCGATCAAATAGATCATTGATCATTGGTAGTGGGTACTTGTTCTTGATGGTTACTTCATTCAATCCTCGATAATCAACAACCATCCTTAACGATCCATCCTTTTTCTCCACTAGAAGTACTGGTGATCCCCAAGGCGACGAACTTGGGCGAATGTAACCTTTATCCAGTAACTCCTTAATCTGCTTCTTAATCTCCACCAAATCCTTTGCGGGCATCCTATATGGTCTCTTTGATATTGGCCCTGTGCCTGGCAATAGCTCAATCAAAAACTCAATATCTCTATCCGGTGGCATGCCTGGCAACTCTTCTGGAAATACTTCAGGGAAATCCCTTACCACTGGTACCTCCTCCTGCACAACTCATGTTAAACAATTTACTTGTGTCCTATTTGACACATGCCGGGATACATACTTGATCCTTCTCCCTTCTGGGGTGGTAAGCAAAATTGTCTTATTGGCGCAATGGATGTTTCCTCCGTACATCGACAGCCAATCCATACCCAGAATTACATCCAATCCTTGTGATTCCAAAATGATTAAATCTGAGGGAAACACATGCCTACCTATACTCAATGGCACTTGAAAACATCCTTGACTGGCCATATACTCCGCTCCTGGTGAACTTACTAGCATAGGTGTTCTAAGAACCTTAGTGGGCAAGTTATACTTATCCACAAATCCCCTTGATATGTATGAATGCGATGCACCAGTATCAAAAAGAATGAGTGCAGTAATTGACTTAACCAAAAGCTTACCGATTACGGCATCCGGCTGCTCTTCAACCTCCTCCACGTTAACGTGGTTCACCTGTCCCCTGTTGAAAGGGTTCGGCTTCTTCCCAGAGCTTCCATTGCCATTCTGGCCTTCAGGACATTCATTGGCATAATGTCCGGTCTTCTGGCACTTAAAGAAAGTGACTTGGCTCAGGTCCTTCTTGGCTGGGGTTGATGGGTTGGTACGGTTCTGGCCGTTGCTTCCTCCATTTCCATTACCATTCTTGGTGCCGTTGTGATTGTGCGAGCTACCTCCTCCATGGGTATGCTAAAAATGTCCTCCTGATCTAGGGGTAAAACGTGGCTTCTGCTGGGCTCTAGAATTGTACTTCCCTTGTCCATACTTCCTCTTGCGGTTCTCAATTTGTTGCTGCTTGCCTTCAATCATAAGAGCACGGTCTACCAACTCCTGGTAGTTGTTGAAGGTTGCTATCATCAACTGCATGCTCAACTCATCATTCAGTCCTTCCAGAAACTTCTCCTGCTTAGCTGCATCCGTAGCAACGTCATCTGGGGCATAACGTGCTAATTTACTAAAGTCCTCCACATACTGGCCAACTGTCCGTCCTCCTTGGCGCAAGTTGCGAAACTCTCGCTTCTTCATGGCCATAGCTCCTGCTGAAACATGGGCAGCTCGAAAAGCCTGCTGAAAATGGTCCCAAGTGATAGTGTCGACAGGGAAAGTGGCTGTGAAATTCTCCCACCATGATGCTGTGGGTCCTTCAAGCTGATGTGCGGCAAACTTCACCTTCTCCGCATTTGTGCATCCTGCTGTGGTCAACTCTCTAGCTATCTTGCGGAGCCAATCATCTACTACTATCGGCTTGGTGCTACTGGAAAACACCGGCGGATTCAGCCTAAGAAAACGGGCTAAGTGGTCAACAGGTGGTGGTGGTGGGTTGTTGTTGTTGTTCCCCTGATTCTGATTCTGGAGAGCAACTACATCAATGTGTTCTGCTGCTGGATCAACTGGGTGAGCTACGGTGGAAAGGTAAATCCGGGGTCACGTCTCGGAGGCATCTGAGGGTTTAGAAAAGATGAGATTTTAGAATAGAGGGGGTCTAAAGAGAAAACACTACCCATATGCACATGAGGCAAAAGCAAACAATTCACTTCATTCATTCAAACAAGGGCATACAATCGATCTAACTATCACAAAAGTGCTCGGACTACTGTATTTACATGGTGGACTACTACTACTGATGAGGTGGTCTACTAGAAATATTCTTTGGTTGCAGACTCCATGATATCTGCTCCGGCTTCATCAACATAGTCATCATCGCTGTCATCTGGGTCCGAGTCGGTGTCGTCGAAGATGATGTAGTCTTTCGGGCGAATCTCTTTGGGTTCTTCGTCTTCATCTACTGGTGTAGGGCCTCCCATAAATACTCCGATCTTCTTGATCAGATCGTCATTCTTCTCCACCAATACTTCAATTTCCTCTTCATAATCTTCACGTGTAGCCTTAAGTTCTTCCTCCAGTTCCTTGATTCTTGTCCTTGCCTTCTTCAGGTCTATCATGTCGGCGCACATCTGGTTCTCCTGTCGTCGAATGTGCTGGTTTAACTCCTGGATAAAAGCTGCAATTGATCTATCCTTTCTGGTGCTGATCATCTCCCAGTGTTAATCTCGGCGCCCACAAATCTGGTAGATAGTATCCTTGAGATCATTGCGGTAGACTTCTCCAATGCGTCCCATGGCGATATGAGCTGCCATGCTCTTTCCTAGACTCCAAGTTGGTGCATCAAAAGAAACTCTATGGACTCAGTGACTGGCATGAACGTCCTTCCTGGAATTTGAGCTTGAATCATCCAGCGCTCTTCTTCAGGTAAAGTGGCGTTGTAGGTTCCGGTGAAGCTTGGTACTCCTATGTTCAGGTATCTAGTGACTTCCTTCAAGTGACGTCCAAAGGGTGTATCGTCATACGGTTGCGTGAACTTGTTCCTTGCATCCGCCATCCTAAAGAATAGAAAAGATGAGAGGTCATAAAGAGAAGAGAGCGAATAGTGATCTAGGTTTTAGCTTAGTGGTCATGTCCTACAGTCAGCGTGTGCTCTGATACCATCTCTGTAGCAACCAGACCTCAAATAGTCTGATCTCTGTGCTCAGGTGTCATCCCTGGATCAGTAATGCTGACACCACACAGTACTCGGAGGATTTATAACAGAGTAGCAATCACACACTTATTACATCGAGTGTCTCAATAGAGAACTTACTACAATAAATATGGCTTAAGGCCATCTAATAACTACAACAGCGGAAGGCTTGGAAGATAAGTGAGTCCATCAACTCCAACGGCATCACTGTGTATAGAACCATGACCTAAAACTCCTTAATCGTCGTCTGAAAAGTCTGCAACATTAACGTTGCAGCCCGAAACGGGTCAGCACATGGAATATGCTGGCAAAGTAACACATAGAGAGTAATGGAATGAAACAACTATACTATATGCATATTTGGCTGGTGGAAAGCTCTATGGTTACTGTTTTGCGAAAAGCCAATTTTTCCCAACTACAAAGGAATAAATTTTATTTGACTATCATGGTAGTTGTTAAACATTGAGAATGGTTGACAACATTCTCAATCCCAATTAAGCATCATCATTAAACAAAACCCAACAAAATTAAATCTTAGAGAGTAACATGTTGAGATTCACATGATAATCCAAGTACTGGATACTCAAGCTGTCCATAACCGGGGACACGACTAACCATGATTAGTTTATACACTCTGCAGAGGTTTGCGCACTTTTCCCCACAAGACTCGATCGCCTCCGTTTGGTTTCTCGCACTACGTGGTGTTTGAGAAACGGATGACCGAGACATAGTCTTTCAGAAGCGCTAGCACCTTACGATGGATAGACCGTTACACCTACTTTCCCCTACATCTGCTAGTCTACCCTATAAGAGTTCGCACGACTTAATCAACTATGCTAGAGCCCATAATAGCTTGTGGTTGCACATGGAAGTTTCTAGTATGAAAAATCTCATGATCCCTTTGGGTCTGGGCGGCAGTCCATAAAGAAAAACAGGCGATCCTGGAATACCCAGGTACCTCAATTCACCCAGATGTGTGTTTAAGTTGCCACCTTAGATAAACCATTAATTAACAAACTCACATCTATCATGGATATCACTCACCCAATCCACAACTACTAGCATAGCATGGCATAATAGGCAAACGTAGAAGTAACTCCCAAAGGTTTGATAATACAACAGGTAATAGGTACTACCTCAACTACTTCCCATCCCACAATTTAATTAGATCCTAATCATGCAATGTTTGAGGATTGATCAAATGCAATAAAACTGGGTAGTAGAAGGTATGATCCAAGTGTTACTTGCCTTGCTGATGATCCACGAAACCTTGAGATTCAAAGTAACAGGCGGCGCACTCCGGGTATTCTATCGCAGACAAACAAACAAGAATACAATAAGTATTCATCTAATGCACAGGTAAAACTCAAATAAGAGATCTAAGCAGAAGCTTCAACTTAAGAACTCCGGTTTGCAAAAAGAATCAAATCAAATGAAGCAATGAAAGTCAAACGGCAAAAGAAACAGGCTTCGTTTACTATTCTGGATCTATGGAAATTTTTACAGTGGCAAAAACTTGTTTAAGTTGGTTAAACAGATAGAGGGTTTCGAGACGAAACTCCAGGCGCTTGAATCACCTGAATCCGATAAACGAGCGAAAAGTTATACTAAAACGAAAATCGGATCAGGAATCACGATCAGAAAAATCGCGGATAAATCTGAGAAAAAGAAAAACGACGAACGTTTGCTAGAACGAACGAACGGACGAAAGCTTGCTATTTAAATAAATCGGAAAAATACCGATCTATTTAAAAAACCGAAACAAAAAAAAATAAAAACCGCGATTTTTTTTCTTTTTCTCCTTTTAAAAAAACGGGCGACGAAAACGAGGTTGACCTCGGGCGGCGGGTCCGGCGGCGACGGCTCCGGCGGCGACGGCGGCGGGCGGGGGCGGCTGATTAGGGTTTCGGGCGGCTTGTAAAGGCTGCCCCCGGGCGGAGTCCCGCTCGGGTACGGCCCAAATTCGGTTGGCGTTTTTTTTAAATTATTCCATGCAGAAAAACAAATAAAAGAAATACTAAACAGACTCCAAAAATCCTGAAATAAACTTTCCCGGGCTTCTAAAATCAAGCCGCACAAGCTGAACATTTATTTGGGGCCTAAATGCAATTTTGAAAAACGCACATTTTTCCTAAATTCAAATAAAATACCAAAAAACTCTGAAATAAAATCTTATTTGATTTTATTATTAAATCCTCAATATTTCTTTATTTTGGGAAAGTCATTTTATTCCCTCCCTCATATTTTTGTAATAGAAATAATTGATGATAAAATAATTAAAATCAAATGATCCTATTCGCAAAATTTGAGAAAACTCAAGTATGAAAATAACGAAATCCCCAACTCTCTCGGTGGGTCCTTGAGTTGAGTGGAATTTCTAGGATCAAAACCAAAAGCAAAAAAAATTATGATATGCAATGATGGTCTAATGTATAACATTCCAAATTGAAAATTTGGGATGTTACATTTCAGTAAGTACTGTGATCAAGTCACTCATCCTAGTAGTTGGTTCACCCCTTTCCTAGGCTAAACAAAGCATGTTCGATAGCCTAGACAAGGTTTGGCATCACCTGGACATCACGATGGCACAGTGCGCGTGGTGACCGCGTGAGGACACGGGCTCCAGCACGTCATCGACGTGCTCTGAGCTGCGCCCGAGCCTCTGTTGAGCTCGTGCTCGTCTCAGCACCGCGCCCAGCCTACCGCACTACGCCACCAGCCTCGCTGCATCACCCCAGCACCCTCGCTGCTGCTCGTCAATGCCGGAATCGTCGTAGCGATCACGCGCGCGCCACGCTAGAGGGGCACAGTGCCCCCGTGCTCGACTAAGTCCCCTCCCGTGCGTCCTATGCTCGTCCCCGAGCTCACACAGTGGCCGCGTGAGCCCTGGCGACTTCTTCCCCTCTCACTGACGCCACTCATTGCCGTGCGCTGCTTCTAAAGGCTCCGGTGAGCTCTCGAGCCCCTCCCGGGCCTCGCCTATAAATAGACCCCTCCCCGGCTCATTTCTCCTCACCTCTCCACCCGCTCAACCACCATGAGACCGTAGGTAGCCACGGCCCGGCCGGGAAGGCCTCTGGCCGCCATCCCCGACCCGAGCTCGCCAGCGATCCGCTTTCTCTGCCCCCTCCCTCTCCATTGCTCCTCGAGCTCGACCCACTTCTCCAATGACTCCCTGGTGAACCACTGAAGCTAGCCTAACCCCCTAGCACCCCTGGAGCCGCTTGTTCTCGCCGTCTTCTTCATCTCCGACGAGCTCCGCTCGCTGCAGCCGCTAGAGAAGCCCTTGTCGATCCTGTCCTAAAGGAAATATGCCCTAGAGGCAATAATAAAATTGTTATTTATATTTCCTTATATCATGATAAATGTTTATTATTCATGCTAGAATTGTATTAATCAGAAACTTGATACATGAGTGAATACATAGACAAAACAAAGTGTCCCTAGTATGCCTCTACTTGACTAGCTCATTAATCAAAGATGGTTAAGTTTCCTAACCATAGACATGTGGTGTCATTTGATGAACGGGATCACATCATTAGGAGAATGATGTGATGGACAAGACCCATCTGTTAGCTTAGCATAATGATCGTTAAGTTTTATTGCTATTGCTTTCTTCATGACTTATACATATTCTTTTGACTATGAGATTATGCAACTCCCGAATACCGGAGGGACACCTTGTGTGCTATCAAACGTCACAACGTAACTGGGTGATTATAAAGATGCTCTATAGGTGTCTCCGAAGGTGTTTTTTGGGTTGGCATAGATCAAGATTAGGATGTGTCACTCCGAGTATCGGAGAGGTATCTCTGGGCCCTCTCGGTAATGCACATCACTATAAGCCTTGCAAGCAATGTGACTAATGAGTTAGTTGCAGGATGATGCATTACGGAATGAGTAAAGAGACTTGCCGATAACGATATTGAACTAGGTATGAGGATACCGACGATTGAATCTCGGGTAAGTAACATACCGATGACAAAGGGAATAACGTATGTTGTTATTGCGGTTTGACTGATTAAGATCTTCATAGAATATGTAGGAACCAATATGAGCATCCAGGTTCCGCTATTGGTTATTGATCGGAGATGTGTCTCGGTCATGTCTACATAGTTCTCGAACACGTAGGGTCCGCACGCTTAACCTTCAATGACGATTTGTATTACGAGTTATGTGTTTTGGTGACCAAAGTTTGTTTGGAGTCCCGGATGAGGTCACGGACATGACGAGGAGTCTCGAAATGATCGAGAGGTAAAGATTGATATATTGCACAATGATATTCAAACACCGGAATGGTTTCGGAAATGTTCGGGTATATTTCGGAGTACCCAGGGGTTACGAGAACCCCCCGAGGAATATTGGGCCTACATGGGCCTTAGGGGAGAGAGAGGGAAGCCCGCGAGGGGTGGCGCGCGCGCCCCTCCAAGGGAGTCCGAATAGGACAAGGAGGAGGGGGCGTGGCCCCCTTTCCCTCTCCCTCTCCTTCCTTTCCCCTCCGATGAGAAAGGTAAAGGGGGGCAAATCCTACTAGGAGTGGAGTCATAGTAGGACTCCCCCCCTTGGCCCCTTGGTGGCAGGCCTCCTCCTCCCTCCTTTATATACGGGGGCAAGGGATCACCCCATAGCACATCAATTGTTCTCTTAGCCATGTGTGGTGCCCCCCTCCACAGTTTACTCCTCCAGTCATAGCGTCGTAGTGCTTAGGTGAAGTCCTACGCGGATCACATCATGATCACTGTCACCATGCAGTCATTCTGACGAAACTCTCCCTCGACCCTCTGCTGGATCAAGAGTTCGAGTGACATCATCGAGCTGAACGTGTGCTGAACTCGGAGGTGTCGTACGTTCGGTACTAGATCGGTTGGATCGTGAAGATGTTCGACTACATCAACCGCGTTAACCTAATGCTTCCGCTTTCGGTCTACGAGGGTACATGGACACACTCTCCGCCTCTCGTTGTTATGCATCTCCTAGATAGATCTTGCGTGATAGGAAATTTTTTGAAATTGCATGCTACGTTCCCCAACAATGGCATCCGAGCCAGGTCTATGCGTAGATGATATGTACGAGTTGAACACAAAGAGTTGTGGGCGATAATAGTCATATTGCTTACCACCAACGTCTTATTTTGATTTGTTGTTATTGTTGGATGAAGTGGCCGGGACCAACCTTACATGACCATGTTCATGAGACCGGTTCCACCGACACACATGCAACTTGTTTTGCATAAAAGTGGCTGGCGGGTGTCTGTTTCTCCAACTTTAGTTGGATCGAATTTGACTATGGTCGGTCCTTGTTGAAGGTTAAAACAACGCACTTGATGAAAAATCATTGTGGTTTTGATGCGTAGGTAAGAATGGTTCTGGCTAGAAGCCCGTAGTAGCCACGTAATACTTGCAACAACAAAGTAGAGGACGTCTAACTTGTTTTTGCAGGGCATGTTGTGATGTTATATGGTCAAGACATGATGTGATATAAGTTATTGTATGAGATGATCATGTTTTGTAAAAGTTATCGGCAACTGGCAGGAGCCTTATGGTTGTCGCTTTATTGTATGAAATGCAATCGCCATGTAATTGCTTTACTTTATCACTATACGGTAGCGATAGTTGTAGAAGCAATAGTTTGTGAGAGGACAATGACGCTACAATGGAGATCAAGGTGTCAAGCCGGTGACGATGGAGATCATGATGGTGCTTTGGAGATGGAGATCAAAGGCACAAGATGATGACGGCCATATCATGTCACATATTTTGATTGCATGTGATTTTTATCTTTTATGCATCTTATTTTGCTTAGTACGGCGGTAGCATTATAAGATGATCCCTCACTGAATTTCAAGGTATAAGTGTTCTCCCTGAGTATGCACCGTTGCGACAGTTCGCCGTGTCGAGACACCACATGATGATCGGGTGTGATAAGCTCTACATTCACATACAACGGGTGCAAGACAGTTTTGCAAGTGCAGAATACTCGGGTTAAACTTGACGAGCCTAGCATATGCAAATATGGCCTCGGAACACTGAGATCGAAAGGTCGAACGTGAATCATATAATAGATATGATCAACATAGAGATGTTCACCATTGGAAACTACTCCATCTCACGTGATGATCGGACATGGTTTAGTTGATATGGATCACATGATCATTTAGATGACTAGAGGGATGTCTATCTAAGTGGGAGTTGTTAAGTAATATGATTAATTGAACTTAAAGTTATCATGAACTTAGTCCTAATAGTTTTTGCATATCTATGTTGTTGTAGATCAATGGCCCGTGCTACCATTCCCTTGAATTTTAATGCATTCCTAGAGAAAGCTAAGTTGAAAGATGATGGTAGCAACTACACGGACTGGGTCCGTAACTTGAGGATTATCCTCATTGCTGCACAGAAGAATTACGTCCTGGAAGCACCGCTAGGTGCAAGACCCACTACAGGAGCAACTCCGGATGTTATGAACGTCTGCAGACTAAAGATGATGACCACTTGATAGTTCAGTGTGCCATGCTTTACGGCTTAGAATCAGGACTTCAAAGACGTTTTGAACGTCATGGAGCATATGAGATGTTCCAAGAGTTGAAGTTAATCTTTCAAGAAATGCCCGATAGAGAGATATGAAGTCTCCAACAAGTTCTATAGCTGTAAGATGGAGGAGAACAATTCTGTCGGTGAACACATACTCAGAATGTCTGGGTACCATAACCACTTGACTCAGCTGGGAGTTAATCTTCCTGATGATAGTGTCATTGACAGAGTTCTTCAATCACTGCCACCAAGCTATAAAGGCTTCATGATGAACTATAATATGCAAGGGATGGAAAAGTCAATTCCCGAGCTCTTCACAATGCTCAAGGCTGCGGAGGTAGAAATCAAGAAGGAGCATCAAGTGTTGATTGTTAACAAGACCACTAGTTTCAAGAAAAGGGGCAAAGGGAAGAAGGGGAACTTCAAGAAGAATAGCAAGCAAGTTTCTACTCCCGGGAAGAAGCCCAAGTCTGGACCTAAGCCTGAAACTGAGTGCTTCTACTGCAAAGGGACTGGTCACTGGAAGCGGAACTGCCCCAAGTATTTGGCGGATAAGAAGGATGGCAAAGTGAAAGGTATATTTGATATACATGTTATTGATGTGTGCCTTACTAATGCTCGTAGTAGCGCCTGGGTATTTGATACTGGTTCTGTTGCTCATATTTTCAACTCAGAACATGAGCTACAAATTAAAAGAAGATTGGCTAAGGATGAGGTGATGATGCGCGTCGGAAATGGTTCCAAGGTCGATGTGATCACCGTCGGCACGCTACCTCTACATCTACCTTTGGGATTAGTTTTAGACCTGAATAATTGTTATTTGGTGCCAGCGTTGAGCATGAACATTATATCAAGATCTTGTTTGATGTGAGACGGTTATTCATTTAAATTAGAGAATAATGGTTGTTCTATTTATATGAGTAATATCTTTTATGGTCATGCACCCTTAATGAGTGGTCTATTTTTGTTGAATCTCGATCGTAGTGATACACATATTCATATTATTGAAGCCAGAAGATGCAAAGTAAATAATGATAGTGCAACTTATTTGTGGCAGTGCCATTTAGGTCATATTGGTGTAAAGCGCATGAAGAAACTCCATGGTGATGGGATTTTGGAATCACTTGATGCTTGCGAACCATGTGTGGCCCCCTTTCCCTCTCCCTCTCCCTCTCCTTCCTTTTCCCCTTCGATGAGAAAGGAAAAGGGGGGGCGAATCCTACTAGGAGTGGATTCCTAGTAGGACCCCCTCCCTTGGCGCGCCCCCTTGGTGGCTGGCCTCCTCCTCCCCTCCTTTTTATACAGGGGCAAGAGGGCACCCCATAGCACATCAATTGTTCTCTTAGCCGTGTGCGGTGCCCCCCTCCATAGTTTACTCCTCTGGTCATAGCATCATAGTGCTTAGGAGAATCCCTGCACGGATCACATCACCATCACCGTCACCACGCCGTCGTGCTAACAAAACACTCCCTCGACCCTCTGTTGGATCAAGAGTTGAGGGACATCATCGAGCTGAACGTTTGCTAAACTCGGAGGTGCCGTACATTCGGTACTAGATCGGTTGGATCGTGAAGACGTTCGACTACATCAACTGCGTTAACCTAACACTTCTGTCGGATTGTGGGTTCCGGCAAACCCTTGAGGTTCAAACACTGGGGTGCGCACGAAGATCTCTCTCTTCCTCGCTCACTCTCGCAACGATCTCTAGGCCTAGCTCGCCGAACCCAAGGAACAATAGACACGAGAGTTTATACTGGTCCGGGCCACCGTTGTGGTGCAATACCCTACTCCAGTGTGGTGTGGTACATTGCCTCGCGGGCTGAGGATGAACTAATACAAGGGACGAACAACCTCCTGAGGAGAGGTGTTATTTTAGCTTGATGAGCTGGTGAGATGGCCTTGGTGGAGTGGATCCAATCCAAGATGAGCCAATCTTTTACTACGGTGGTGGCTAGCCCTATTTATAGAGGCCCTGGTCCTCTTCCCAAATGTTTAGGCAGGAAGGGATCCCACAATAGCCAATTTCGAAGGGAGACAACTAGTATAAGTTATCCTGACAAAAGGTGGTCTTCGCCTGCCAAAGGCTCTGGTGGTGACGCCGCCGTGGGCTCAGCTGTGACCTCCGTCCTGCCGTCCTGCTGGTCTTGGTCTTGTTGCACCGACATGGAAACCTTTGCCTGATGCCTCCGGACTCCTCGCATGCGCTTGCCCCTTTAGAACCAAAGAGGAAACTGGCACTCTGCACCCGCTAGTGCCCGCCTAGCCTTGGTCGTCATGGCTCATGTCACGTGAATCTCCTGAGGTGCACCTTGCATAGATATCTCCACTCCTCGGGAGCCAGCCTAGGGAGGCTGCCCCCAGGAGGTCTTGGCATCGTCTGCCTCATGAGGCTTGGCCCCTCGTGAGGGTCTTGAGTGGTTGTTGATGATGATGGGCTGTACCAGGCCATTGGTGGAGCCACGCCATGGGCCGCAGGCAGGCAAGTCTGGGTACCCCCGTTCCCAGGATGCTGAAAGTAGCCCCCAGGCCCAAGGCGCGCCTGGACTTGGCTTCAAGGGGAATCCAAAGGTCAAGTGCGGAGCGCCATGGGCCCCAGTAGCCTGCGGCCTTGATTGGCACGTGGCGATTTACAGGTCGTGGATGTCTTCGCTTCCCCATGCTGCCTCGGCAACTGCCCAACTTGACGAGAAACTGCAGCATGCAGAAAAAAATCATCATTACCTTAGATCGTGGAGGCTGACGGTTGGCCTCCCTCCGGCTATAAATGAGGAAGGGGCGGAGCCCCTGTTGCTCATCTCTTCCTCCATCCCACTTGCTTCCTCTTCTTCCTCTTTGCTTTGCCATCTTGCAACAACACACATGGCGCCGACAAAGAGATTCACGACTGCGGAGAAGGGGAAGGCGCTCCAGGAGGGGCCCGACTCTCCGCCACCCAAGCGGGGTCGTGGCCGCCCCTACAAGCACGCCATGACTCCTGCCGTGGCTGCTCGGGGGCGCGGGCAGACTTCCTCGGGGTCTGGCGCCGTTCCTGGCGGCCGCGGCGGCATCCCCTCGCGCGGCGGGAGCCGCCCAAAATGCGGTAATCCTGTCCATGAAGGGAGGCACGCCATGGTCGCCCGACCTCCCCGACCAAGCTTCCACTCGGTGGAGGTGATGTCGGAGTTCCTCGTGTGGTCAGAGAACCCGGCCGGCACCTGGCTTCAGCTTCCGCACTCCTTCGCCGTCGAGCTGCCGGCCTCAGGTCCCGGCGGCCTCTGGCTACAGGCCGACGGCTGCTGCAGCAAGGCTTCGTGGGTCGCGGTAGAGGTCTCCACCGTGGGCAACGTAGCACTAGCCCGCGGCTGGCAGACGTTTGCCCGGGCGCACGGCCTGGGCATGCAGTGCACCCTCCACTTCAAATACGATGGGGCCACGGGCCTCTTCGTGAGGGTGTTCGGGGAAGATGGTCACCGCGCCAGGTGCTGCCCTGAAGACGGCGAGAGCGACGAAGTACTAGGCCTTGGCAAAGTCCGTGACGAGGACAAGGGCGGCCTTGCCCCCGGCGATGGCCGCAGCTCATTCGGCGACGGCAGCTCCTCCTCTACGACTAGCCGCCACATCATCGGTCTCACTTCGAGGATGGTGGCGGGTCGTCCCATCGCCGCGCCCCAGTGAAGCGCGAGGAGGGCTCCGGCTGAGTTCAGGGGCCAATCCTCGCGAGCATCCGCGTCGTAGGAGACGCTTTCGCCCTGATATATCCATTTTGCATCATGCTTTTATATTGATATTTATTGCATTATGGGCTGTTATTACACATTATGTCACAATACTTATGCCTATTTTCTCTTATTTTACAAGGGTTACATGAAGAGGGGGAATGCCGGCAGCTGGCATTCTGGGCTGGAAAAGGAGCAAATATTAGAGACCTATTCTGCACATCTCCAAAAGTCCTGAAACTTCACGGGAGCATGTTTCAGAATATATAAAAAATATTGGGTGCATGAAGTACCAGAGGGGGGCCACCAACCATCCACGAGGGTGGGGGTGCGCCATACCCCCTGGGCGCGCCCCCTGCCTCATGGGCCCCCTGGCATCCCTGTAATGCCCATCTTTGGCTATATGGAGTCTTTCATCAAGGAAAAAATAATAAGCAATCTTTCGGGAAGAAACTCCGCCGCCACGAGGTGGAACCTTGGAGAAACCAATCTAGGGCTCCGGCGGAGCTGTTCTACCGGGGAAACTTCCCTCCGGGAGGGGGAAATCATCACCGTCATCATCACCAACGATCCTCTCATCGGGAGGGGGTCAATCTCCATCAACATCTTCACCAACACCATCTCATCTCAAACCCTAGTTCATCTCTTGTATCCAATCTTTGTCCCAAAGCCTCAGATTGGTACGTGTGGGTTGCTAGTAGTGTTGATTACTCCTTGTAGTTGATGCTAGTTGGTTTACTTGGTGGAAGATAATATGTTCAGATCCATTATGCCTATTAATACCCCTCTAATTATGAACATGAATATGATTTGTGAGTAGTTACGTTTATTCCTGAGGACATGGGAGAAGTCTTGCTATAAGTAGTCATGTGAATTTGTTATTCGTTCGATATTTTGATGAGATGTATGTTGTCTTTCCTCTAGTGGTGTCATGTGAACGTCGACTACATGACACTTCACCATTGCTTGGGCCTAGAGGAAGGCATTGGGAAGTAATAAGTAGATGATGGGTTGCTAGAGTGACAGAAGCTTAAACCCTAGTTTATGCGTTGCTTCGTAAGGGGCTGATTTGGATCCATATGTTTCATGCTATGGTTAGGTTTACCTTAGTACTTCTGTTGTAGTTGCGAATGCTTGCAATAGGGGTTAATCATAAGTGGGATGCTTGTCCAAGGAAGGACAGTACCCAAGCACCGGTCCACCCACATATCAAATTATCAAAGTACCGAACGCGAATCATATGAACGTGATGAAAACTAGCTTGACAACAATTCCCATGTGTCCTCGGGAGCGCTTTCCTTTATATAAGAGTTTGTCCAGGCTTCTCCTTTGCTACAAAAAGGACTGGGCCATCTTGCTGCACCTTATTTACTTTTACTATTTGTTACCCGTTACAAATTACCTTATCACAAAACTATCTGTCACCAATAATTTCAGTGCTTGCAGAGAATACCTTGCTGAAAACTGCTTATCATTTCCTTCTGCTCCTCGTTGGGTTCGACAATCTTACTTATCAAAAGGACTACGATAGATCCCCTATACTTGTGGGTACTCAAGACTCTTTTCTGGCACCGTTGCTGGGGAGTGAAGCGCCTTTGGTAGGTGGAATTTGGTAAGGAAAATTTTATATAGTGTGCTGAAATTTACTGTCACTTGTTACTATGGAACATAATCCTTTGAGGGGCTTGTTTGGGGTATCTTCACCCCGACTAGTAGAGCAAAGAGTTGCTCCTCAAACTACTGAACCTACTGAAATTTTTTACTTTGAAATTCCTTCGGGTATGATAGAGAAACTGCTAGCTAATACTTCTACAGGAGATGGAACATTGCATCCCGATTTGCACCTATTCTATGTGGATGGAGTTTGTGGATTATTTAAGCTTGTAGGTATGCCCGAGGATGTTATCAAGAATAAGGTCTTCCCTTTATATTAGAAGGGAAAGGCATTGAAATGGTTTAGGGTATGCGATTATATGGGATCATGGAACTACAACCGATTGAAATTGGAATTTCATAAGAAGTTTTATCCTATGCATCTTGTTCATCGTGATCGTAATTATATATATAATTTTTGGCCTCACGAAGGAGAAAGCATCGCTCAAGCTTGGGGGAGGCTTAATTCAATGTTATATTCATGCCCCAATCATGAGCTCTCAAGATAAATTATTATACAAAATTTTTATGCTCGGCTTTCTCTCGATAATCGCTCCATGCTCGATACTTCTTGTACTGGCTCTTTTATGATGAAGACTATTGAATTCAAATGGGATTTGTTGGAAAGAATTAAACGCAACTCTGAAGATTGGGATCTCGACGAAGGTAAGGAGTCAGGTATAACACCTAAGTTTGATTATGTTAAATCTTTTATGGATACTGATGCTTTCCGTGAATTTAGCACTAAATATGGACTTGACTCTGAGATAGTAGCTTCTTTCTGCGAATCCTTTGCTACTCATGTTGATCTCCCTAAGGAGAAGTGGTTTAAATATAATCCTCCCATTGAAGTAAAAGTAGTTGCACCTATTAAAGTTGAAGAAAAGACTATCAATTATAAAGATCCTGTTGTTCTTACTGCTTATATTGAGAAACCACATTTTCATGTTAGAATAAAGGATCATGCTAAAGCTTCAACTATAGTTCGTAAGAGTAATACTAGAACACCTACTCCCTTTGAGAAAATAAAGTTGAACCTAGTGTTTCTATGGTTAAAGATCTCTTGGCCGATAATATTGATGGGCATGTTATTTACTTCTGTTATGAAGCTGCTAGAATTGCTAGACCCGATACTAAAAATAAACATAGACCTATTATAGGCATGCCTATTATTTCTGTTAAAATAGGAGATCATTGCTATCATGGCTTATGTGATATGGGTGCTAGTGCAAGTGCAATACCTCATTCCTTATATAAAGAAATTATGCATGATATTGCACCTGCTGAGATAGAGGAAATTGATGTTACTATTAAACTTGCCAATAGAGACACTATTTCACCAGTTGGGATTGTTAGAGATGTTGAAGTCTTGTGTGGGAAGGTTAAATATCCTGCTGGTTTTCTTGTTCTTGGTTCCCCACAAGATGACTTTTGTCCCATCATATTTGGTAGACCCTTCTTGAATACTGTTAATGCTAAGATAGACTGCAATAAGGATATTGTTTCTGTTGGTTTAGGGGATATGTCTCATGAGTTTAATTTTGCTAAATTTAGTAGACAACCCCATGATAAAGAATTGCCTAGTAAAGATGAAATTATTGGTCTTTCTTCTATTGCCATGCCTCCTAGTGATCCTTTAGAATAATATTTGCTAGACCATGAAAATGATATGTTTATGAATGAAAGAAGGGAAATAGATGAAGTATTCTTTAAACATGGACCTATTTTGAAACACAACTTGCCTGTTGAAATCCTAGGGGATCCTCCTCCAACTAAGGGTGATCCCGTGTTTGAGCTTAAACCTTTACCTGATACTCTTAAATATGCTTATCTTGATGAGAAAGAGATATATCCTGTTATTATTAGTGCTAACCTTTCAGAGCATGAAGAAAAGAAATTATTGAAAACTCTAAAGAAGCACCGTGCTGCTATTTGATATACTCTTGATGATCTTAAGGGCATTACTCCCACTCTCTGCTAGCACAAAATAAAATTAGAGAAAGACGCGAAACCGGTTGTTGATCACCAATGACGGTTAAATCCTAAGATGAAAGAAGTGGTAAGAAAAGAAATACTAAAGCTTCTGGAGGCGGGTATAATTTATCTCGTTGCTGATAGTCCATGGGTAAGTCATGTCCATTGTGTCCCTAAGAAGGGAGGTATTACTATTGTTCCTAATGATAAAGATGAATTGATCCCACAAAGAATTGTTACAGGTTATAGAATGGTAATTGATTTACGCAAATTAAATAAAGCTACAAAAAAGGATCATTACCATTTACCTTTTATTGATCGCTAGAAAGATTATCCAAACATACACATTTTTGCTTTCTAGATGGTTATTCTGGTTTCTCTCAAATACCCGTGTCAAAAGAGGATCAAGAAAAGACAACTTTTACTTGCCCTTTTCGGTACCTTTGCTTATAGACGTATGCCTTTTGTTTATGCAATGCACCTGCTACTTTTCAAAAATGTATGACTGCTATATTCTCTGACTTTTGTGAAAAGATTGTTGAGGTTTTCATGGATGATTTCTCCATTTACGGAACTTCTTTTGATGATTGCTTAAGCAACCTTGATCGAGTTTTGCAGAGATGTGAAGAAACTAATCTTGTCTTGAATTAGGAGAAGTGCCACTTTATGGTTAATGAAGGTATTGTCTTGGGGCATAAAATTTCTGAAAGAGGTATTGAAGTTGATAAAGCTAAAGTTGATGCTATTGAAAAGATGTCGTGTCCTAAGGATATTAAAGGTATAAGAAGGTTCCTTGGTCATGCCGGTTTTTATAGGAGGTTCATTAAGGACTTTTCTAAAATTTCCAAGCCTCTGACTAATCTCTTACAAAAAGATGTTCCTTTTGTCTTTGATGATGATTGTGTAGAAGCATTTGAAATACTTAAGAAAGCTTTAATTTGTGCGCCCATTGTTCATCCACCTGATTGGAATTTACCTTTGAAATTATGTGTGATCCTAGTGATTATGTTGTAGGGGCTGTTCTAGGACAAAGAGTTGATAATAAATTAAATGCTAACCAATATGCTAGTAAAACTCTAGACAGTGCTCAAAGAAATTATGCTACTACTAAAAAATAATTTTTAGCAGTTGTGTTTTCTTGTGATAAGTTCAGACCTTATATCTTGGTTCTAAAGTAACTGTTCACACTGATCATGCTGCTATTAAATATCTTATGGAAAAGAAAGATGCTAAACCTAGACTTATTAGATGGGTTCTCTTGCTACAAGAATTTGATTTTTCATATTATTGATAGAAAGGGAGTTGAGAACCCCGTTGCAGATAACTTGTCTAGGTTAGAGAATGTTCTTGATGACCCACTACCTATTGATGATAGCTTTCCTGATGAACAATTAGCTGTGATAAATGCTTCTCGTACTGCTCCATGGTATGCTGATTATGCTAATTATATTGTTGCTAAGTTTATACCACCTAGTTTCACATACCAGCAAAAGAAAAAGTTCTTCCATGATTTAAGACATTACTTCTGGGATGACCCACATCTTTATAAAGAAGGAGTAGATGGTGTTATTAGACGTTGTGTACCTGAGCATGAACAGGAACAGATCCTACGCAAGTGTCACTCCGAGGCTTATGGAGGACACCATGCTGGAGATAGAACTGCATGTAAGGTATTGGAATCCAATTTTTATTAGCCTACTCTCTTCAAGGATGCCCGTAAGTTTGTTTTGTCTTGTGATGAATGTCAAAGAATTGGTAATATTAGTAGACGTCAAGAAATGCCTATGAACTATTCACTTGTTATTGAACCATTTGATGTTTGGGGCTTTGATTATATGGGACCGTTTCCTTCCTCTAATGGGTATACACATACTTTAGTTGTTGTTGATTACGTTACTAAGTGGGTAGAAACTATTCCAACTAGTAGTGTTGATCATAACACCTCTATTAAGATGCTTAAAGAAGTTATTTTTCTGAGGTTTGGAGTTCCTAGATACTTAATGACTGATGGTTCACATTTTATTCATGGTCCTTTTCGTAAAATGCTTGCTAAGTATGATGTTAGTCATAGAGTTGCATCTCCATATCATCCACAGTCTAGTGGTCAAGTAGAATTGAGTAATAGAGAGCTTAAATTAATTTTGCAAAAGACTGTTAATAGATCTAGGAAGAATTGGTCCAAGAAACTTGATGATGCATTATGGGCCTATAGAACTGCATATAAGAATCCTATGGGTATGTCTCCGTATAAGATGGTTTATGGAAAAGCATGTCACTTACCTCTTGAACTAGAACATAAGGCATATTGGGCCATTAAAGAGCTCAATTATGATTTCAAACTTACTGGTGAGAAGAGGCTTTTTAAGATTAGCTAACTTGATGAATGGATAACCCACGCCTATGAGAATGCCAAACTGTTTAAAGAAAAAGTTAAAAGATGGCATGACAAAAGGATACAAAAGCGTGAGTTCAATGTAGGCGATTATTATAAAACTCTCGTTTAAGAATTTTTTTGCAGGAAAACTCCTCTCTAAATGGTAAGGTCCTTACGTTATCGAGGAGGTCTATCGTTCCGGTGCCATAAAAATCAACAACTTTGAAGGCACAAATCCGAGGGTGGTGAACGGTCAAAGAATCAAACATTATATCTCAGGTAATCCTATAAAAGTTGAAACTAATGTTATTGAAACCATAACCCTGGAGGAGCACATAAGGGACACTTTCCAGAATGTTTCAGACTCCGAAAAGGAATAGGTATGTGGTACGGTAAGTAAACCGACTCCAAAACAGTTCTAATAGCATTTTTCTCCATTTTGGAATATTAAAGAAAATAGGAAAATAAGAAGCAGTGCGGAAAGGACACTGTAACATCCCAAATTTTCAATTTGGAATGTTATACATAGATCATTCTCGCATATCATATTTTATCGTAGTTTCGTTTCGCGATCCTCAAAATCCTAAGCAACTCAAGGACCCTCAGAGAGAATTGGGGATTTCTCGGTTTTCATATTTGATTTTTATCAAATAATGAAACGAGGAATTTGGTTTTAATTATTTTTCTCTCCGAAAATATTTCATATTAAAAATATATGAGAGGAGATAACCTGACTTCTCCAAATAAAGGAAATATTGGAGGAAAATGATTAAAACCAAATATTTGTTTTTTTTCGGAGTTTATTGCTATTTTATTTGCATTAGAAAAATTGCATGTTTCTCAAAGTTGCATTTTAGGGCCAAGAAAATGTTCATCTCGTTCTAAATATTTTATTTAGACGATGAAAATTTGTTTTCGCATTTTTAGATTTTTATTTTATTTTCTAGGATTTTTCTATTAATTTCGGCCGAATATTTTTTTTTAAACTTCCAGCGCCCGACTGGGCCAAGGCCTAGCCGAGCCGGCCCATGTTCCCTGCTCCGCCGTCTCCCACCTGGAGGCCGCGCGCCGCTGCCGCCGCCGACTCGGACCGGAGTCCGAGCCGGACTCTGCCTCCCCCGCCGCCTTGCCCCTCCTCCAAGCCACCCTCCCATCCTTCTCTTTAAAT
>NC_041388.1:247323989-247342125 GCF_002162155.2 Triticum dicoccoides
CCGCCGCCGCCGCACCTCGGCGCGCCGCGCCGCAGTCGCCCCGCAAGCCCGCCGCCCGAGCCTCGCCTTGCCGGAGGCTCGCTGGAGAGGTACCCCGCTGTCGATGTCAAAACCGGCGGATCTCGGGTAGGGGGTCCCGAACTGTGCGTCTAGGGTGGATGGTAACAGGAGGCAGGGGACACGATGTTTTACCCAGGTTCGGGCCCTCTTGATGGAGGTAAAACCCTATGTCCTGCTTGATTATTCTTGATAATATGAGTAGTACAAGAGTTGATCTACCACGAGATCAGAGAGGCTAAACCCTAAAAGCTAGCCTATGGTATGATTGTATGTTGTCCTACGGACTAAAACCCTCCGGTTTATATAGACACTGGAGGAGGCTAGGGTTACACAAGGTCGGTTACAAAGGAGGAGATAAGCATATCCGTATTGCCTAGCTTGCCTTCCACGCCAAGTAGAGTCCCATCCGGACACGGGACGAAGTCTTCAATCTTGTGTCTTCATAGTCCAACAGTCCGGCTGTCCGGAGACCCCCTAATCCAGGACTCCCTCAGTAGCCCCCCAACCAGGCTTCAATGTCATCAAGTCTGACATGCAGTATTGTCTTCGGCATTGCAAGGCGGGTTCTTCTCCAAATTTCGAATGTTTGTCAAGTAGTGTCCGACACCATAAATGTTGGACTTCTTGGCTTCCGCGCCCAATAACGGCTATCTTCCATGCGTCGAATGAATACGAGGAGCCAGGGCATTTTTACATCGCCCCCGTAGCCAGATAAATAAATTGTCTATTAAAGGGATGGGGATTCTTAGATACAATCCATACCACCCTCCCCCAGCGAGAATCCATCGGTGCGCGCTTCAGAAAGATCCACTCCAGCATGGCCGACCTCCAAAGCTCCTCCTCCCGCCCCCGTAGCCCTAAGCCCGGTGATTGGAAGAAGTGTTCTGTCCCACACAGTCGATTAGTCAAACTGCAGACCAAGGTATTTCTCCCTCCAGCGTATATGGTTCCCGTCCGAGCCGGGCTCGCCACCTACAATGGCGGGGAGCAAGCGGAGAGCTTCCCCAGCCCCTCTACGGGGGAGCGGGTATTCCTTGTTCCTTACTTATTAAGGGGACTCGGATTTCCAATTCATCCGTTCCTCCGTGGGCTCCTGGAGTTTTACGGCCTCCAACTGCATAATTTCACCCTTGCTTCCATTTTACACATCACCGGCTATGTTGCCCTCTGCGAGTTATTCCTGGGCTGTGAGGCTCATTTCGAGCTGTGGAAAAGGTTATTTTGCCTCGTCCCCCGCACATAGAAGGGGTCACTTTATCAAGTGGGCGGAGCCGAAATATGGCGCATCGCCAAAACCGGATACCTGTCCGGTACTCCGAAGAAGACGTCCGAAGACTGGCCTTCGGAATGGTTTTATATGGAGGACGTCCCCCTTTCGGACCCTGTTCGGCGGGGTCTTCCTGAGTTCAACAATGCTCCTCTAAAGAAACACCGAAGTTGGCACCCAAGGAGCGCCCAGGAGGAAGACAACAGAGAAGTCCTTTACCTGATGAACCGGATTAAAGCGCTGGCTCAATCAGGATTGACAATAATCGAGGTTATGTCAATATGCATAATGCGGGGAGTGCAGCCACTTCAATATCGAGGGCATCCCCTGTGGTGTTTTAACGGGGAAGATGATGCCACCCGTTGCGGGCAGAAGGGTCCGGACAACGCTGCTGCTTTAGCAAAAATTCTGTCCGAGTTGTTCAAGGGAGAGGAACAGGAGTTCATCTGCATCAAGCCTTCTCCATGTACAACCCTCCAAGTTGGGTGAGTTATATTTCCTTACTCCCATTCTTCTCGCATTCTTTGTCGTAGGTACTCACCTTGCCATTTTGCGGCAGGAACTGCGATAAGCCATAAGGGAGGTCAACAATCCATCTCCACAACCAGAGGACCCTGACCGGGCCCTTAGTCCTGGACTCGAAGAAGATCCGGACATATTCGTGGAGCTGATAGACTGGCAGTTCTATCAATTAAGCTGTGATGACGCCATGGTGGCCATTACGGCCGACTATCCCGGACTGCTTCCTGCGTCGCACGTAAGAAAAACCGAAAATCCCAACTCCAAAAACTAGGATCCCCTTTTAGACACTTCACCTACCATATACATATGGTGTTTTACAGGGAAGGCATTCGGGACGCCGTGCCTAACCCGTAGCAACTCGCCAACAAGAGGCACCGAGGCCGAGCAGGCCAAAAAGGAAGGCGGTCAGGACGGAGACGCCGGTGCAGAGGTATGACAAAAACCCTGCTCCATGGTTGTCATCTTTCTCAAAATGTAATGACGTCCATGTTTCTTTAGCAGAAAAAACGCTCGCCGGAATATGTCCGGTGAGGCTGCCAATCATGCTTCCACCAGTCGGGCTCCAGGACCGGACATAGGGGCGGAAGCTGACATGGGGCGGACGCTGGATACTCCCCCTACAGAGGATGCGGATAGACTATCCGTTACAAATTCAGAAGTGGAGAGTGCCATGAATCATAGGCGTCGCTGGGCCGTACTCCATGACGCTTGCTTCTCACCAGAGGCATTTGATGCCTTCAATTCTGGAGACGCGTACCTCCGTGCTGCTTAAAATGGTCTAGCCAGAGCCACGGACCGGTATGTAAGGGATGTACGGGTAAGCAAATCTGATGATTATATGTATCAGTAGCCCCTGAGACTTGAAACAGTTAGCAGAACTGATTTAAGGATCATCTATTGTGCAGGTTCTTACAGAGAAGAATACTCGACTGCCACAGGAGCTAGAGGAATGCAAGACCCAACTTCGGGCCGCCGTTGCCGCATTGAAGGAACCTAAAAAGTCCCCAGCTGGTAACATTTGTTTCAAAGAATGATGGGTACCATATAGCATGCGGCGTGGCTGCAGATCTAACAATAGATATTGCAGATGAATCCAGGGAGAATCCGGAGGACCAGCATGCCGTACGACAGCTAAAGGCTGGCGAACGCGTGCTGACTGAGGTCAGGCAGGAGAAAAATAATCTCCAAGACGCCAATACCAAGCTGAGCGTGGAACTGAAAGATGTTCGAGCCCAGCTTGCGGACTCCTAGAAGGAGAATAAGCGGCTTCGACGCGGCATTTTTAGTAAGTACTTGAACGAACCCTTAAAAGGGGACGGCAGAGAAGCTGGCTAACAGAGTTATGTCTGCAGGTATACTGACAGGTCGTCCCGCGGAGGAGATGCCCGGGTTTGCGGGTGATCTTCTATCGGATCTCTCACAACTGCACGGACAAGTTCGGCAGGTGATGCAAGGTATTGTCCAGGCCTTGTGGCCATCAGTCTCCCTGCCAGAAGGCATTGGAGAGCTTGCGAAGAAGCTCAAGGGAGCACGGTGGCGCTTCCAATTATGGAAGATATCGGCCTGCCGTCAAGGTACCAGGGAAGCCTGGGCCATGGTGAAGACGCGGTATACCAAGGCCGACCCAAACCACATGGCCGAGGTCGGACCTATGGGGCCCGATGGGAAAGAGATCCCCGTTAGCTTAGTCTATGGGCAAGTAGAATTAGCCGCAAAGTATTCCCAACAGGATTGTAGGCTAGACCGCCTGTTGGATGGTATAGAAGAGGAATTTAGTCAGTCTACATGACTATGTAATTAAAGTGACATGTATAATGCCTTCTAGCCGGATTGTAAATCATTTGTCATGGCGGACCGTTTCGCTTCAACCTCGGGACCCGATAGTCTGGAGTGTGTCTGAATACCCGCTCAGTTATATAAGAACCAGGGTATGCGTGGAAACCAGGCGTAGGGGTCATTAGTGCTTGAACAGACAAGTACCCAACTAGTTATGTTATATTACATGGGTAGTAAGAAACATCTTCCAGGGAGAATAGTTCCGTTAGGGGTTCCTTTCCCTGGGTACGCATGCCCTAAAGTGTATGTCCGGACTGCGAGCAGAGACGCAGGAAAAAACATCTGGGGGCATATATGGAAAATAAGTAAAAATCATCTTTTGTTCGCCGACCGAATATTCCCTTAAGAATGCTAGCTTTCGCCTTCACCCAGTCTGAGGTACACATCCGGCTGACCCGGCAGTAACAATTGCAGAGGTGCTCCCCTTATGCCCTAGCCGAATTAACGGGAACGTAGGGCATAAATACAAGAGCCAGGCAACCCAGCTTGGCCAAAACTTAAGTCATATCAATGCATATAATGGCGAAGAAAAGGTACATGCGGAAGAATGACACATGTGCGGGGCATGAAGCCCAGATAGATAATTAAGCTTCTCTGTAAGAAGCCCCCAGGTATAATGAGTGTGGTTAGCACGTCTATAGTGTGCAAGCAAGGCACAAGTTGGCCCTTGAAGGCCTCGAGAAAGAATAAAAGAAAGAAAGAGAAAAAAGACAGATAATGTAAATGCAAAAAATGGACAGAGGAAGGAGACGAACATAGAGTCCGGCGCTAGGCGTAGAATATTCGGAGCCTGGCTACGTTCCATGGGTTCGGCTCAAGTCGATTATTTGATGCATCCCGCAGACGGTATGCTCCACCGGTTAGAACTTGGTCAATAATGAAGGGACCTTCCCATTTGGGCTCAAGCTTGGTCTTTTTCTTCTCTGGCAGGCGTAGAACTAACTCGCCAATGTTATAAGTTTTGGCCCGTACTTCTCTGCTTTGGTATCTGCGAGCCTGTTGCTGATAGAATGCGGAACGGGCTTTTGCCACATCGCGCTCCTCCTCTAGGGTGTCTAGACTGTCTGCCGATCGAGCTCGGTTTCTCTTTCTTCGTACATGCGCACTCGAGGTGAGTCATGAATTATGTCGCAGGGCAGAACTGCCTCTGCGCTGTACACCATAAAGAAGGGTGTATATCCGGTAGTGCGATTCGGCATGGTCCGCAGCCCAAGAGTACGGAGTCGGGCTCCTCTACCCAGTGCGTGTTAGACTCCTTTAAGGACCGCACTAATCTGGGTTTAATGCCGCTCATGATAAGACCATTTGCTCGCTCAACTTGGCCGTTGGTTTGTGGGTGATAGATGGAAGCATAATCGAGCTTGATGCCCATGTTGCTGCACCAGAGTTTTACCTCGTCAGCCGTGAAGTTCATACCGTTGTCAGTGATGATGCTGTGGGGGATGCCATAACGGTGTACAACCCCGGATATGAAGTCTATCACCGGTCCGAATTCGGCTGTTTTAATAGGTTTGGCTTCTATCCATTTGGTGAATTTATCCACCATGACCAGTACGTATTTTTTCTTATGGGTTCCCCCTTTAAGGGGTCCAACCATGTCAAGCCCCCAAACCACGAAGGGCCAGGTAATGGGGATTGTTTGCAGGGTGGTGGGTGGCATGTGGCTTTGGTTTGCAAAAAGCTGGCAACCGACGCAGCGTTGGACCAAGTCCTATGCGTCTACCCGGGCCGTCGGCCAATAAAAACCTCAACGGAAGGCCTTGCTCACAAGGGCCCGGGCTGCGGCGTGGTGGCCACCGAGTCTGGCGTGAATTTCTGCCAAAAGCTTCCGCCCTTCCTCTTCGGAGATGCACCTTTGAAGGACTCCGGTAGTGCTTTTTTTATACAGCTCTCCCTCATGGACCCTGTAGGCTTTAGATCGCCGCACTATGCAGCGTGCCTCATTTTGGTCCTCGGGAAGTTCCTGCCTAGTTAGGTAGGCCAAGAATGGTTCTGTCCACGGGGCAATGATGGCCATTATGACGTGGGCTGAAGTTGTTATTTCGGTGGCAGAGCCTCTGATTATGTCAGAGTGTTCGGTATCGGGCATTTTGGCCGGGTCCGGACTATTGTTACCGGTGTCCCCTTCCCATACCATGGATGGCTTAAACAAACTCTCCAAAAAGATGTTGGGGGGACCGCATCGCGTTTTGCGCCGATGCGGGCGAGGATATCCGCCGCCTGATTGTTTTCCCGAGCCACATGGTGAAATTCGAGCCCCTCGAACTGAGCTGACATCTTTAGGACGGCGTTTCGATAGGCCGCCATCTTCGGATCCTTGGCATCGAAGTCTTCATTTATTTGGGATATTGCGAGGTTTGAATCCCCCCGCACCTCCAGGCGTTGAATGCCCATGGAAACTGCCATCCGAAGAGCATATAACAGGGCTTCGTATTCAGCTGCATTGTTGGAGTCTGTATATAGTATCTGCAGTACATATTGCACTGTATCTCCGGTTGGGGACGTCAGGACGACGCTAGCCCCCAGACTAGCCAGCATTTTGGAGCCGTCGAAGTGCATGATCCAATTGGAGTATGCGCCGTACTCTTTAGGGAGTTCGGCTTCCGTCCATTCGACGACAAAGTCGTCCAATACTTGTGATTTAATGGCTCGCCGAGGTTTGTATGTTATGTCGAACGGGATGAGCTCAATGGCCCATTTGGCAATCCGGCCCATGGCATCGCGGTTGTTCATAATATCATTAAGTGGCACTTCCGAGGCTACTGTAATCGAACACTCTTAAAAGTAGTGTCGCAGCTTCCGGGATGCCATGAATACCGCATAGGCTATCTTTTGATAATGTGGGTACCATGATTTGCATGGAGTGAGGACAGTGGATACATAATATACCGGCTTTTGAAGAGGGAATTTATGTCCGTCCGCTTCTCGTTCGACGACGAGCACTGCGCTTACAACCTGATGATTTGCCGCAATGTACAACAGCATTGGTTCGCCGATGTTTGGCGCGGCCAGGATTGGGTTGGTTGCCAGTATGGATTTTATTTCTTCCAATCCGGCTGTGGCAGCGTCCGTCCACTCGAAGTGTTTGGTGCGCCGAAGGAGGCGATAAAGGGGTAATGCCTTTTCTCCTAAGCGGGAGATAAAGCGGCTTAAAGCCACCACACATCCAGTTAATTTCTGGATTTGTTTGAGGTCCGTTGGGATAGCCAACTGTGAGAAAGCTCGGATTTTGGCCGGATTAGCTTCAATTCCTCTATTGGAGACAATGAAGCCCAGGAGCTTTCCAGCTGGTACGCCGAAAACGCATTTTTCTGGATTGAGCTTGATGTCATATGTTCGGAGGTTGTTGAATGTGAGCCTCAAGTCGTCTATTAGAGAGTCAACGTGTTTGGTTTTAACGACCACATCATCTACGTATGCCTCTACTGTTTTGTCGATCTGTTTCTCCAGACATGTCTGAATCATGCGCTGATATGTTGCGCCAGCGTTTTTGAGCCCAAAAGGCATTGTGTTGAAACAGAAGGGGCCGTATGGTGTGATAAAT
This sequence comes from Triticum dicoccoides, assembly GCF_002162155.2. Lineage (NCBI taxonomy): Eukaryota > Viridiplantae > Streptophyta > Magnoliopsida > Poales > Poaceae > Triticum > Triticum dicoccoides. The sequence goes on from NC_041388.1 coordinate 247,331,219, forward strand.
GCCGTTGCGGCTTGGTCGGACTCCTCCATCTTGATTTGGTGGTAGCCGAAGTATGCGTCAAGGAAACACAATGACTCGTGTCCTGCGGTAGCATCGATAATTTGATCAATGCAGGGGAGGGGGAAGGTGTCATTTGGGCAAGCCTTGTTGAGGTCCTTGAAGTTGACACATAGGCGCCATGATTTGTCCTTCTTTGGTACCATCACCAGGCTTGCTAGCCAGTCCGGGTGTTTTATTTCTCTAATGAATCCGGCCTCCAATAACTTGGCTAGTTCTCTCCCATAGCTTGTCTCTTAGGTTCAGAGAAACGCCGAAGAGCCTGCTTGACCGGCTTGAATCCCTTTAGGATATTGAGGCTGTGCTCAGCCAGCCTACGTGGGATTCCTGGCATGTCTGAGGGGTGCCAGACGAATATGTCCCAATTCTCGCGTAGGAACTCTCGTAGTGCGGCGTCCACGGCGAGATTTAACTGTGCCCCGATGGAGGCTGTTTCTATAGGGTCCGTTGGGTGGACTTGGAATTTGACTATTTCATCCACTGGTTTAAAAGAGGTGGACTTGGATCTCTTGTCAAGTATCACGTCGTCCATGTCCACTGTTGAGCGTAGCGCAGTTAATTCCTCGGCTGAAAGGGCTTCAGATAATGCCTCGAGGGCCAATGCAGTTGTTTTGTTTTCGGCGCGGAGTGCTTTGTCCGGATCACTAGCGAGAGTGATGATTCCATTGGGCCCGGGCATTTTGAGCTTCATGTACCCATAATGGGGTATGACTTGGAAGATCGTGAACGCCTCCCGTCCTAAAAGGGCGTGGTATCCACTACTAAACGGGGCCACTTGGAATGTAATTTCTTCGGACCTATAGTTCTCCGGCGTGCCGAATACCACATCTAGTGTGATTTTCCCAGCACAGCGTGCTTCCCGACTGGGGATTATTCCTCTGAAGGTTGTGCTGCTTTGCTCAATGCGGTTCCAGTCTATTTCCATTTTTTGAAGAGTTCCCTCATAGATGAGGTTTAATCCACTGCCGCCGTCCATGAGTACTTTGGTGAGTCAAAAGCCGTCCACAATTGGACTGAGGACCAATGCAGTTGGTGCTCGGGCTGTTCGGAATTTAGGTTCGTCACTAGCATTGAAGGTAATAGCCGTGTCACTCCATGGATTTATTGCTGCCACGTGGCAGATTTCGGCAATGCTGCAGAGTGTTCGCTTGCGCCTATTATTTGATGTGAAGGTCTCAAAGACTGTTAATACCGTATTGTTATGCCTGGGATGGTGCTCTGTGGCATCTCAGATGAGAAGATCCTTGCCGCTTTTGGTCACCTGTCGGAGTATCCGACATGCTCTAAGGCTGTGTGTTGGTATGGTATCCGTTGTACTATGAATTTTTGCAGGGTCCGTTGAGCCATCCCTCCAATACGGTTCCACGCCCTGTAGAGGGTTTTTGCTTCTTTGTAATTAGCTCGGGTGTCTTATGATAGTGCACCCTTTTACTTCGGATTGGGTGTATATTCGGAGCCGGATTATCCCAAAATTTCGTTTCTGTTTTCCAGGCACTTTCCATCGCACAGTACTTTCGTACTATGGATGCCAAGTCGGCGAAGCGTGATATGTCACGGCGACTTATGGCATTAAGGATTCCCTTGTCCGTGCAGTTATTGCAGAAAAGTGAGACTGCGTCTTCCTCGCGGCAGTCCTTAACCTTGTTCATCACAAGGAGGAATCTGGCCCAATAATGATGTACTGTTTCATGGGGCTCTTGCCTAATGTGGGAAAGATCATTTGTGTCTGGGTGGGTGGGTTTACTTGGGTCCGAACCCTTACCCGATCTGAGACCCAGGGGCCGAGGTGTTTCCAATCTTGCAAGTTCGGATTCCGGGATGTTGCCCGATGAGTCTGGCCCGCTGCCTGACTCTAGGTTCAGGGCTTGGGTGATGTCCTCTTGTAAACGGGTATCCGGCTTGGAGAGCTCAGGAATCCGGACATAGTTAGTCCTCAAGATAGAGGAAGAATCGCCGCATTGTTCCTCCACCACCGCAATATGATGGGTGACCGGTGCAGAGTTAATCTCCCTTTGATCGGGTTTAAGCCCAATCCGACCATAGTCTGTAGTGACTCCCAAGGCGGCGATGCGATCCAAGAGCTCGTTTAGGGAAGAGAGCTCCATTGGATCCATCTGCTCGGCGAATTCCAAGCCGACGTGGAGGCTGTTTTTGATGACCCGAGAAGTCATCGTCGGTGCAGCGGCCGAACGGGCGGTCATGATGAAACTGCCAAGCCGGAGAGTTTGGCCGACAGCCAGATCTCCCCCGGCGGTAATGTTGTTTTTAACAACGAGACGATGCATCCTTCTTTACGGCGATGACACAGTGGAACTCTCAATGAAAGCACCAATGTCGGAGTCAAAACCGGCGGATCTCGGGTAGGGGGTCCCGAACTGTGCGTCTAGGGCGGATGGTAACAGGAGGCAGGGGACACGATGTTTTACCCAGGTTCGGGCCCTCTTGATGGAGGTAAAACCCTACATCCTGCTTGATTATTCTTGATAATATGAGTAGTACAAGAGTTGATCTACCACGAGATCATAGAGACTAAACCCTAAAAGCTAGCCTATGGTATGATTGTATGTTGTCCTACGGACTAAAACCCTCCGGTTTATATAGACACCGGAGGAGGCTAGGGTTACACAAGGTCGGTTACAAAGGAGGAGATATGCATATCCGTATTGCCTAGCTTGCCTTCCACGCCAAGTAGAGTCCCATCCGGACACGGGACGAAGTCTTCAATCTTGTGTCTTCATAGTCCAATAGTCCGGCCAAAGGATATAGTCCGGCTGTCCGGAGACCCCCTAATCCAGGACTCCCTCACCCGCCGTTCGCCGCCGCCATTTTTTTAGAAAATCGATTTGTTTTTTTAGAAAAACCCTAGTTTGTTTTTTTTGGATTGGTTCGCCGGTTTTTCCCGGTTCTTCTATTTAGCAGACGTTCGTCTGTACATTCGTTTAACGAATGGTTTTCGCTCGATAGTTACAGACAAAGAACGCTCGTTCGATAGCCTGTTCGTTAGTTTTCTTTTTCTCAGATTTTTCCGCGATTATTTTCGATCGCGATTTCTGATCCGATCTTCGTTTCAGTTTATCTTTTCGCTCGTTTGTCGGAATCAGGCGATTCAAGCGCCCAGATCTTCGTCTCGAGACTCTCTTTCTGTTTAATCAACTCAAACAAGATTTTGGTACTGTAAAATTTGACTTTAGTTCAGATTAGTAAACGGATCTTGTTTCTATCGCCGTTTGAGTTTCGTTGCTCTGTTTGATTTGATTCTTTTCGCAAACCGGAGTTCTTAAGTTGAACTTTCTGGTCAACTCTTCTTATTTGAGTTTTACCCATGCATCTTCGCTTGATTGCTTATGTATGCTATTGTTTGTCTGCGATAGAACACCCGGAGTGTGAAGCGTGCGACTACGAGTCCCTAGCTTTTGCGGATCATCAGCAAGGCAAGTAACACATTGATCATACCCTCTTCATACCCAGTTTTTATGCATTAGTTCAACTCTCAAACATTGCATGATTAGGATGTCATTAACATGTGGGTTGGGAAGTAGTTGATGAGGTAGAACCTATTGCTCTGTTATATTCAAACCCTTGGGAGTTACTTCTACGTGATGCTTATATGCTATGCTATGCTCGTAGACGTGGTTTGGGTGAGTGAAATCCATGACAGATGTGAGATTTTAATTAATGGTTCAACTTAAGGTGGCAACTTAAATACACATCTGGGTGGATTGAGGCACCTGGAGAATCCAGTGTTGCCTGTATTTTTGGAAATCCCGGGGTTCCGTGTGATTCTCCTATGGACCGCCACCCAGGCTCAAAGGGAACTGAGATGATTCATGCTAGAAACTTCCGTGTGCAGCCACAAACAATTATGGGCTCTAGCATAGTTGAGTAAGTTATGTGAAGCTCTCGAAGAGGTGGATCAGCAGGTAGTGGGTTGTAGGTTTGGTATGGTCTGCCCGGAGTAGAGAGTTAATGTTTCTGAAAGACTATGTCTCGGTTATCCGTTTCTCAAACACCATGTAGTGCGAGAAATCCAACGGAGGAGATCGAGTCTTGTGGGGAAAAGTGCGCAAACCTCTGCAGAGTGTACAAACTAATCATGGTTTGCCGTGTCCCTGGTTATGGACAATCTTGAGTATCTAGTACTTGGAGTTTCTTAAGTATCTCATCACTTTTAAATTAATATTGTTGGGTTGATAATTACTTTAATTGGGATTGAGTTGGAGGAACCTTCTCAATGATGTTTCAACTACCATGATAGTTAAATTTAAAATCTATTCCTTTGTTGTAGGAAAAAATTGGCTTTTCGCAAAATTATAACCATAGAGCTTTCCACCAGCCAAATATGCATGTAGTGATAGCATTATTCTGTTCTTGCTCTACTGTGGTATATTGCCAGCATATTCCATGTGCTGACCCATTTCCGGCTGCAACGTATCATGTTGCAGGCTTTTCAGACGAGGAGTAAGGTTCATTAGGTCGATGTCGTGCGGCTCAGCTATGTCATTGGAGTTGATGGACTCACTTTATCTTCCAAGCCTTCCGCTGTTATCGTATTAGATGGCCTTAAGCCATATTTATTGTAATAAGTTCTCTTTTGAGACATTTGATGTAATAAGTGTGTGATTGCTACTCTGTTATAAATCCTCGAGTACTGTGTGTGTTAGCATTACCAATCCAGGGATGACACGGAAACACAGAGACTTGACCGTTTGAGGTCGGGTCGCTACAAGATGGTATCAGAGCACACGCTGAGTGTAGGACACGACCACTAAGCTAAAGCCCTAGATCACTATTCTCTTCTCATTTCTGACTCCTCTCCTTTTTCTACTCTTTAGGATGATGGAGTTGAAGAATAAGTTTGCACAACCGGATGAAGAAGCACCTTTTGGACGACACTTGAAGGAAGTCACTAGGTACCTAAACATTGGAATACCAAGCTTCACCGGGACTTACAATGCCACTTTACCAGAAGAGGAGCGATGGATGATTCAAGTTCAAGTTCCAGGAAGGACATTCACGCCAGTCACTAAGTCCATAGAGTTTTCCTTCGATGCACCAACCTGGAGTCTAGGAAAGAGTATGGCAGCTCACATCACCATGGGACGCATTGGAGAAGTTTATCATAAGGAGCTTAAGGATACTATCTATCAAATTTGTGGACGCCGAGATGAGCAATGGGAGATGATCAGCACCAGGAAGGATAGATCCATTGCAGCTTTCATCCACGAGTTAAACCAACATATTCGTCGCCAGGAGAACCAGATGTGCGCAGGAATGATAGATCTGAAGAAAGCAATGACTCGGATCACGGAACTGGAGGAAGAACTCAAGGCTACTCGTGAAGATTATGAGGAGGAAATCGTCGTAATAGTCGATAAGAATGCCGACCTAACAATGAAGCTAGCAGTATTCCTCGGAGATCCGGCACCAGGAGGAGAAGACGAAGAACCCAAGGAGATTCGCCCGGAGGACTACATCATCATCGACGACACCGACTCGGACCCCGACAATAGCGATGATGATTATGAAGACAAAGCTGGAGCAGATATCATGGAGTCTTCAACCGAAGAATATTTTTAGTAGACCACCACATCAGTAGTAGTATTCCACCATGTAAATAGTATAGTCCGAGCACTTTTGTAACGATAGTTAGATCGATTGTATGCCCTTGCTTGATTGATTGAGTGAAATGATTGTGTTTGTCTCATGTGCATATGGGTAGTGTTTCTCTCATTAGACCTCATTCTATTCTAATCTCTTCCCTCTAAAAACCCATCAGATGCCTCCGAGACGTGACCCTGGATTTACCTTCCCACTGGAGCTCACCCAGTTGATCCAGCAGCAGAATACCCTGATGCAGTTGTTAGTTCAGAACCAAGGCAACAACCACAACAACAATAATCCACCACCACCACCACCAGTTGACAACTTAGCCCATTTTCTGAGGTTGCAGCTGCCGGTGTTTTCCAGTAGCACCGAGCCTATAGTTGCTGATGATTGGCTACGCCATATTGGAAGGGAGTTGACCACTGCAGGATGTACCGATGCTGAGAAGGTGGGTTTCGCCGCACATAAGTTGGATGGACCAGCAGCCTCATGGTGGGAGAATTACACTGTCACCTACCCTATAGCCACTATTACATGGGATCAGTTTCAGCAAGTTTTCCGTACAACCCATGTCTCAACTGGAGCTATGAGTATGAAGAAGCGTGAGTTTCGCAACTTACGCCAGGGGAACCATACTGTGGCTCAGTACGTGGATGAGTTTAGCAAGCTATCTCGCTATGCCCCTGATGATGTGGCCACAGATGCCGCGAAGCAGGAGAAGTTTATGGAAGGGCTGAATGATGAGATGAGCATGCAGTTGATGGTGGCAACATTCAACAACTACCAGGAGTTGGTAGATAAGGCTCTTATGATTGAAGGGAAGCAGCAGCAGATTGAGAGCCGCAAGAGGAAATATGGACAAGGGAGGTACAACTCAGGAGCTCAGCAGAAGCCTCGCCTAATCCCGAACTCAGGAGGACTTGCTCATAACCATGGAGGTCATAACCATACCGGAGGAGGTTCGCATAACCACAATGGTTCTAAGAACGGGAATGGGAACGGAACTAACAGCAATCAGAACCGCCCCAATCCAACCACACCTGCCAAAAGGGATCTAAGTCACGTTACTTGTTTCAAGTGCGGGAAGACTAGACACTATGCCACGGAGTGCCCTGAAGGGAAGAATGGAAATTGAAATGGGAGCGCTGGGAAGAAGCCCAATCCATTCAACAAAGGACAAGTAACCACGTTAACGTGGAGGAGGTTGAAGAGCAGCCTGACGCGGTTATAGGTAAGTTTTTGGTTAAGTCATTTACCGCTCTTGTTCTTTTTGATACTGGTGCATCACATTCATACATATCAAGGGGATTTGTGGATAAGTTTAGACTACCAACCCAAACCCTTAGGACCCCTATGTTAGTGAGTTCACCTGGAGCAGAGTATATGGCTAGTCGATGGTGCGACCAGATACCCCTAACCATTGGTAGCCATGTTTTTCCGTCTGACCTAATTATCTTGGAGTCACAAGGATTGGATGTGATATTAGGCATGGACTAGATGTCAAAGTATGGAGGAAGCATTGACTGTGCTAGTAAGTCGATTTATCTCACCACCCCGGAGGGAAAAAGGATTAAGTATGTATCTAGGCACGTGCCTAGGAGGAGCCAAGTGAATACCCTCACGGGAGTTGTTCAGGAAGAAGTGCCTATAGTGAAGGATTACCCGGATGTTTTCCCAGAGGAGTTACCAGGCATGCCACGGATCGAGATATCGAGTTTTTGATAGAACTATTGCTAGGTACAGGGCCAATATCCAAGAGACCCTATTGGATGCCCGCAAATGATCTGGAGGAGATTAAGAAACAGATCAAGGAGTTATTGGAGAAAGGTTACATTTGATGGAGTTCATCACATGGGGAGCCCTAATGCTTTTGGTTGAGAAGAAGGATAAGTCCCTAAGAATGGTTGTTGATTATCGGGCCTTGAATGAAGTGACGATTAAGAACAAGTACCCACTGCCGATGATCAATGATCTGTTTGACCAGCTGCAAGGAGCTAAGGTGTTTTCGAAGATCGATTTGCAATCAGGATACCACCAGTTGAAGATTCATGAGAAGGATATACCAAAGACATCATTCACCACACGGTACGGATTGTATGAATATACGGTCATGTCATTTGGACTGACTAATGCCCCTTCCTATTTCATGAGCATGATGAACAAGGTGTTCATGGAGTATTTGGACAAGTTTGTTGTGGTGTTTATTGATGATATAATGGTATACTCGAAGAATGAAGAAGAGCACAAGGAGCATTTGTGTTTATTTTTCGAGAAACTCAGGGAACATCAGTTGTATGCCAAGTTCAGCAAATGCGAGTTCTGGTTGAAGGAAGTCGGATTCCTTGGACATGTTATATCAGGAGAGGGTATAGCAGTAGACCCCACCCAGGTCCAGTCAGTCACTGAATGGTTGGCACCCACTTCAGTTAGTGAGATCCGCAGTTTTCTTGGGCTCGCGGGATACTATCGGAGATTCATTGAGAATTTTTCCAAGATTGCGCAGCCAATGATGGAGTCATTGAAGAAGGATACCAAGTTTAATTGGACAGAAGATTGCGAGGCAAGTTTCCAGGAGTTGAAGAAACGTTTGACTACAGCCCCAGTGCTGACACTGCCAGATATATGTAAGGATTTCCAAGTGTATTGCAACACCTCTCGCTTAGGACTTGGAAGTGTGCTTATGCAGGACGAAAGAGTTGTTTCATATGCCTCACGACAACTAAAACTGCACGAATTGAATTATGACACGCATGATTTGGAGTTAGCAGCCATAGTGCATGCGTTGAAGACCTGGAGGCATTACCTTATTGGAAACCATTGTGATGTGTACACGGATCATGAGAGTTTGAAGTACATCTTCACAAAGAAGGAACTGAACCTTAGGCAGAGGAGATGGTTGGATCTTATAAAGGATTATGACATGAAGCTGCACTATCATCCAGGAAAGGCCAATGTCGTAGCAGATGCTTTGAGCCGGAAGAGTTATGCTAATATCCTAGAGAGTACGGGATTACCAAAGGAGTTAGCAGAGGATATCATGGAACTACGATTGGGGATTGTCCCTAGAGGTTTTGTTGCAACAATGGAGGTTCAGTCTACATTTTTAGGAAATATTCGAGAAGCTCAGAAGGATGACAAAGAGATTGCCGAGATAAAAGAGAGAATGAGCAAAGGAAAGGCCAAAGGTTTTCGTGAGGATGAGCACAACACCTTATGGTTTGAGGACCGAGTTTATGTGCCCAATAACTCAGAGATCAGGAAGTTAATACTTCAAGAGGCTCATGACTCACCATACTCGATACACCCCGGAAACACCAAGATGTATTTGGATTTGAAGGAACGTTTATGGTGGACTGGTATGAAGAAGGATATTGCCGAGTATGTAGCCGTATGTGATGTATGTCAGAGGGTGAAGGCAGAGCATCAAAAGCCAGCAGGATTGTTACAGCGTATGCCGATACCCGAATGGAAGTGGGACAAATTTGGCATGGATTTTGTCACCGGATTGCCCAGGACCAAATCAGGATATGATTCTATATGGGTAGTAGTTGATCGCTTGACCAAAGTGGCACACTTTATCCCAGTGAAAGCAACTTATACCAGTGCGAAGTTGGCCAAGATATATATGACCAGGATCGTATGTCTGCATGGAGTTCCGAGGACCATCGTATCAGACAGAGGAACATAGTTTACCTCAAAGTTCTGGCATCAGCTGCACCAGACTTTGGGAATGAGATTGGAGTTCAGTACAGCATTTCACCCGCAGATGGATGGACAGACCGAGAGAGTCAACCAAATTATGGAGGACATGTTTAGAGCATGTGCGCTATATTATGGATCTAGTTGGGATGACAATTTGCCTTACGCAGAGTTCTCATACAAAAATAGTTATCAAGCCAGCTTGAAGATGGCACCGTTCGAAGCCTTGTATGGACGAAGGTGCAGAACACCGCTGATGTGGGATGAAGTAGGAGACCAACAGTTGTTTGGACCAGACTTGATCAAAGAGTCTGAAGAGAAAGTTAAACTAATTCGAGATAGACTGAAGATAGCTCAGTCCAGGTAGAAGAGTTATGCAGACTCGAAACGCAAGGAGGTAACCTATGAAATTGGAGAAAGAGCATATCTGCGAGTATCACCCTTGCGAGGAGTGAAACGTTTTGGAGTTAAGGGAAAGTTAGCCCCGAGATTTGTAGGACTGTATCGTGTTTTGGAACGTATGGGAGAAGTTTCCTACAAGTTGGAGTTACCTGAAGGACTGTCAGGAGTTCATGATGTGTTTCATGTTTCACAGTTAAAGAAGTGTCATGCTGAGATGGCCGACATACCGTTAAGAGATACAGTACCCTTGGAGGCGATTCAGTTGGATAGTGATTTGACTTATGAGGAGAAGCCAGTCAGGATTCTTGGGTTTGCTAGTCGAGTCACCCGCAGCAAGGTCATCAAGTTTTGCAAAGTCCAGTGGAGCCACCACACCGAGGATGAAGCCACCTGGGAACGAGAGGATGATCTTCGCAAGGACCACCCACACCTATTTTCTAGCCAACCCGAATCTCGAGGGCGAGATTCATCTTAAGGGGGGGTAGGTTTGTAACATCCCAAATTTTCAATTTGGAATGTTATACATAGATCATTCTCGCATATCATATTTTATTGCAGTCCCGTTTCGCGATCCTCAAAATCCTAAGCAACTCAAGGACCCTCGAAGAGAGTTGGGGATTTCCCGGTTTTCATATTTGATTTTTATCAAATAATGAAACGAGGATTTTGGTTTTAATTATTTTTCTCTCCGAAAATATTTCTTATTAAAATACATGAGAGGAGATAACATGACTTCTCCAAAATAAAGGAAATATTGGAGGAAAAAGATTAAAACCATATATATATATATTTTTCCGGAGTTTATTGCTATTTTATTTGCATTAGAAAAATTGCACGTTTCTCAAAGTTGCATTTTAGGGCCAAGAAAATGTTCATCTCGTTCTAAATATTTTATTTAGATGGTGAAAATTTGTTTTGGCATTTTTATATTTTTATTATATTTTCAAGGATTTCTTTAGTTTCGGTGGAATATTAAAAAAAAACTTCCAGCGCCCGACTGGGCCAAGGCCTAGCCGAGCCGGCCCATGTTCCCTGCTCCGCCGTCTCCCACCTGGAGGCCGCGCGCCGCTGCCGCCGCCGACTCGGACCGGAGTCCGAGCCGGACTCTGCCTCCCCCGCCGCCTTGCCCCTCCTCCAAGCCACCC
>NC_041388.1:247342596-247377763 GCF_002162155.2 Triticum dicoccoides
GCGCCGCCGCCGCCCCTCGCTGCGCCGCGCCGCCGTCACCCCACCGCCCCGCAAGCCCGCCGCCCGAGCCTCGCCTCACCGGAGAGGCACCCCGTCGTTCGCCGCCACCGTTTTTTTTAGAAAACCCTAGTTCATTTTTTAGATCGGTTCGCCAGTTTTTCCCGGTTCTTCTACTTAGCGGACGTTCGTCCGTATGTTCGTTTAATGAACGGTTTTCGCTCGATAGTTACAGACAACGAATGCTCGTTCGATAACCTGTTCGTTAGTTTTCTTTTTCTCGGATTTTTCCGCGATTATTTTTTATCACGATTTCTGATCCGATCTTCATTTCAGTTTATCTTTTCGCTCGTTTGTCGGAACCAGGCGATTCAAGCGCCCAGATCTTTGTCTCGAGACCCTCTTTTTGTTTAATCAACTCAAACAAGATTTTGGTACTGTAAAATTTGACTTTAGTTCAGATTAGTAAACGGATCTTGTTTCTTTCGCCGTTTGAGTTTCGTTGCTCCGTTTGATTTGATTCTTTTTGCAAACCGGAGTTCTTAAGTTGAACTTTCTGGTCAATTCTTCTTATTTGAGTTTTACCCGTGCATCTTCGCTTGATTGCTTATTTATGCTATTGTTTGTTTGCGATAGAACACCCGGAGTGTGAAGCGTGCTACTACGAGTCCCTAGGTTTTGTGGATCATCAGCAAGGCAAGTAACACGTTGATCATACCCTCTCCATACCCAGTTTTTATGCATTAGTTCAATCCTCAAACAATGCATGATTAGGATGTCATTAACATGTGGGTTGGGAAGTAGTTGATGAGGTAGAACCTATTGCCCTGTTATATTCAAACCCTTGGGAGTTACTTCTACGTGATGCTTATATGCTATGCTATGCTCATAGACGTGGCTTGGTGAGTGAAATCCATGACAAATTGAGATTTTAATTAATGCTTCAACTTAAGGTGGCAACTTAAATACACATCTGGGTGGATTGAGGCACCTGGAGAATCCAATGTTGCCTGTATTTTTGGAAATCCCGGGGTTCCGTGTGATTCTCCTATGGACCGCCACCCAGGCTCAAAGGGAACTCAGATGATTCATGATAGAAACTTCCATGTGTAGCCACAAGCTATTATGGGCTCTAGCATAGTTGAGTAAGTTATGTGAAGCTCTCGAAGAGGTGGATCAGCAAGTAGTGGGTTGTAGGTTTGGTATGGTCTGCCCAGAGTAGAGAGTTAATGTTTCTGAAAGACTATGTCTCGGTTATCCGTTTCTCAAACACCATGTAGTGCGAGAAATCCAACGGAGGAGATCGAGTCTTGTGGGGAAAAGTGCGCAAACCTCTGCAGAGTGTACAAACTAATCATGGTTAGCCGTGTCCCCGGTTATGGACAATCTTGAGTATCTAGTACTTGGAGTTTCTTAAGTATCTCATCACTTTTAAATTAATATTGTTGGGTTGATAATTACTTTAATTGGGATTGATTTGGAGGAACCTTCTCAATGATGTTTCAACTACCATGATAGTTAAATTTAAAATCTATTCCTTTGTTGTAGGGAAAAATTGGCTTTTCGCAAAACTATAACCATAGAGCTTTCCACCAGCCAAATATGCATGTAGTGATAGCATTATTCTGTTCTTGCTCTACTGTGGTATATTGCCAGCATATTCCATGGGCTGGCCCATTTTCGGGCTGCAACATATCATGTTGCAGACTTTTCAGACAAGGAGTAAGGTTCGTTAGGTCATTGCCGTGCAGCTCAGCTATATCGTTGGAGTTGATGGACTCACTTTATCTTCCAAGCCTTCCACTGTTATCGTATTAGATGGCCTTAAGCCATATTTATTGTAATAAGTTCTCTTTTGAGAAATTCAATGTAATAAGTGTGTGATTGCTACTCTGTTATAAATCCTCGAGTATTGTGTGTGTCAGCATTACCGATCCAGGGATGACATGGAAACACAGAGACTTGACTGTTTGAGGTCGGGTCGCTACAGACACGAGGCTCCCATGAGGGTGGAGGGCGCGCCCTACCCCCCTGGGCGCGCCCCCTTGCCTCGTGGGCACCTCGTGTGCTCTCCGAAGTCCGTTTTCTTGCACGATACTTCTTTTGGTCGATAAAAATTCATTATATAATCTCCCGAAGGTTTTGACCACCGTATCACGCAAATATCTTCTATCTTTGTTTTGAGCTGTTTTCTTGACAGATCTTGATCGCCATGGCATCTTCAAGTGCCCCCAAGGACAGGTTCTTCGAGAAGGTCATCAACCCCTACCTCGCGGAAGTGCTGCAACACCCACAAACCATTGAGATGCGTGAGGGGTTGCTACACATCCGCGATGTTGAGGGACCAAGGAGGACCAGAAGTATGGAGACAAGGCTTGAGGCAATGGAGCAACAAGTTTTCAAGTGCCAGGAGATGGTAGCACATGGACTCGACTCCAATCATATAATGATCACGGAGTTCACCAACAACCACAAGCTGCATGACAAGAACATTGGGGAGGCCATCTTCAAGCTTCACGAGAAAATCAAGCGCCTCCAAGCCCAGATCTATGACCTGCAAAACCAAAACTGTGAATATGATTATAGATTCCAACTCCATCATCACCACCTCCAAGGAAGGAGACATAAACACATGGGTATGGGCACTCCCCTTGGCAACTGCCAAGCTTGGGGGAGTGCCCCGGTATCATATCACCATCACACTTTTATCTTTACCGTTTTTCTTAGTTCGATCCTTTTGGTAATATCTTGATCTAGTAGAATAAAGTTTTAGCATGATCTAGTTTTTAGTTTTGCTTTATGATCCTTCTATGTAATCAAGTCCGTAAGCCATATATAATAAAGATTAGTGTTGAGTCAAGGGCTTGATTATCTTGTTATGATCTTGAGGGAATAAAATAAAAGAGAAAGAATAAAAATAATTAAAGAGATCATATGGATCTTATGGAGAGTAATGACTTCACATATAAAGAGTATGATGAATAAAAATTGTTGAGAGTTGACAAGCATAGTTTTGGTCATCGTTGCAATTAATAGGAAGTAATAAAAAAGAGAGGTTTTCACATATAAATATACTATCTTGGACATCTTTTATGATTGTGAGCACTCATTAAAATATGACATGCTAAAGAGTTGACGTTGGACAAGGAAGACAACGTAATGGGTTATGTTTTCTTACACCTGAGATAAATTATCCAACATGTTGAGCTTTCCTTTCCCTCTCGTGCTAGCCAAATTCTTTGCACCAAGTAGATATACTACTTGTGCTTCCAAATATCCTTAAACTCAATTTTGCCATGAGACTCCACCATATCTACCTATGGATTGAGTAAGATCCTTCAAGTAAGTTGTCATCGTTGCAAGCAATAAAAATTGCTCTCTAAATATGTATTATTTATGGGAAAACTTTGTTTTTGCCACTCTAGTTTTTGCCAACTTTGCTTATGCCACTCTAGAATTTGACATCTCACTTTTGCCACTCTTAGCTTTTGACAATACATCACAAATGCCATTTCGTGGCAAAAACAATAATTTTTCATTTCACTTTTGCCACTCTTAGCTTTTCACATGTGTGACAATTGCCACTCTAAATTTTTTGCTTTTGCCACAGAATGGCAAAAGTGATATATTGTCAAAAGCTAAGAATGGCAAAAGTGAAATGTCAAATTCTAGAGTGGCGTAAGCAAAGTTGGCAAAAACTAGAGTGGCAAAAACAAAGTTTTCCCATGATTTATTAGTGCGGAGAAAATAAGCTTTATACGATCTTGTGATGTGGAAGAAATAAAAACGATGGACTGCATAATAAAGGTCCATATCACAAGTGGCAATATAAAGTGGCGTTCTTTCGCATTAAGATTTTGTTCATCCAAACATAAAAGCACATGACAACCTCTGCTTCCCTTTGCGAACGGTCTATCTTTTATTCTTGTCTTATACTACATACAAGAGTCATGGTGATCTTCACCTTTCCTTTTTACATTTTATCCTTTGGCAAGCACAATGTGTTGGAAAGATCCTAATATATATGGCTAATTGGATGTGAGTTTTCATGAACTATTATTGTTGACATTACCCTTGAGGTAAAAGGTTGGGAGGCGAAACTATAAGCCCCTATCTTTATCTGTGTTCGATTAAAACTTCATAACCATAAATATCGCGTGAGTGTTAGAAATTGTGAAAGACTAAATGATGGTTGAGTATGTGGACTTGCTGAAAAGCTCTTATTGGCTCTTTCCTATGTTATGATAAATTGCAATTGCCTCAATGACTGAGATTATAGTTTGTTAGTTTTCAATGAAGTTTATGATTCATACTTGAAACTATGAATGAATTGTTACTTTAGCGTAAGAGATCATATGACAATATATGTATATGTTGTTGTTCTAAGAATGATCATGATGCCCCCATGTCCGTATTTTATCTTATCGACACCTCTATCTCTAAACATGTGGACATATTTTTCGATATCGGCTTTCGCTTGAGGACAAGCGAGGTCTAAGCTTGGGGGGAGTTGATACGTCCATTTTGCATCATGCTTTTATATTGATATTTATTGCATTATGGGTTGTTATTACACATTATGTCACAATACTTATGCTTATTTTATGTTATTTTACAAGGTTTACATGAAGAGGGGGTGTAGTGACCTGACCTCAAACGGTCAAGTTATGTGCTTCAGTGTCATCCCTGGATCGGTAATGCTGACACACATAGTACTCGAGGATTTATAACAGAGTAGCAATCACACACTTATTACATCGAATGTCTCAAAAGAGAACTTATTACAATAAAGATGGCTTAAGGCCATCTAATACGATAACATCGGAAGGCTTGGAAGATAAAGTGAGTCCATCAACTCCAATGGCATAGCTGAGCTGGACGGCAACGACCTAAAGAACCTTACTCCTCGTCTGAAAAGTCTGCAACATAATACGTTGCAGCCCGAAAACGGGTCAGCACATGGAATATGCCGGCAATGTAACACAGTAGAGCAAGAACAGAATAATGCTATCACTACATGCATATTTGGTTGGTGGAAAGCTCTATGGTTATGGTTTTTGCGAAAAGCCAATTTTTTCCTACAACAAAGGAATAGATTTTATTTAACTATCATGGTAGTTGAAACATCATTGAGAAGGTTCCTCCAACTCAATCCCAATTAAAGTAATTAACAACCCAACAATATTATTTAATAGTGATGAGATACTTATGATACTCCAAGTACTAGATACTCAAGATGTCCATAACTGGGGACACGGCTAGCCATGATTAGTTTATACACTATGTAGAGGTTTGCGCACTTTTCCCCACAAGACTCGATCTCCTCCGTTGAATTTCTCGCACTTCATTGAGTTTGAGAAAAGGATGACCGAGACACAGTCTTTCAGAAGCATTAACCCCTTACTCCGGGCAGATCATACCAACCTACATCGCTCTACCTGCTGATCCACCTCTTCGGGAGCTTCACGCAACTTACTCAACTATGCTAGAGCCCATAATAGCTTGTGGCTGCACACAGAAGTTTCTAGCATGAAAATATATCAGTTCCCTTTGAGCCTGGGTGGCGGACCATAGGATTATCACACGGGTACTACGGGATATCCTAGGACAACACTGGATTCCCCAGGTGCCCAACAAACAATCCACCCAGATGTGTATTCAAGTTGCCACATTAAGTTGAACCATTAATTAACAATCTCACATCTGTCATGGATTTCACTCACCCAATCCACGTCTACTAGCATAGCATGGCAATATAAGCAATACGTAGAAGTAACTCCCAAGGTTTAAATATAACAAGGCAATAGGTTCTACCTCATCAACTACTTCCCAACCCACATGTTAATCACATCCTAACCATGCAATGTTTGAGGATTGGAACTAATGCATAAAAACTGGGTGATAAAAAGGTATGATCTAAGTGTTACTTGCCTTGCCGATGATCCGCGAAACCTAGAGATTCGAAGTAACAGGCGGCGCACTCCGGGTATTCTATCGCAGACAAACAAACAAGCATACATAAGCAATCAAGCGAGGAAAACATGGGTAAATCTCAAATAAGAAGATCTAACCAGAAAGTTCAACTTAAGAACTCTGGTTTGCGAAAAGAATCAAATCGAACGGAGCAACGAAACACAAACTGCGAAAGAAACAAGATCCATTTACTAATCTAGACTAAGGTCAAATTTTACAGTACCAAAATCATGTTTAAGTTGATTAAATGGAAGTAGGGTTTTGAGACGAAGATCTAGGCGCTTGAATCGTCTGATTCCGATAAACGAGCGAAAAGATAAACTGAAACGAAAATCGGATCAGAAATCACGATTGAAAAATAATCGCGGAAAATCCGAGAAAAAGAAAACTGATGAACAGGCTAACGAACGAACGTTCGTTGCCTATAACTAACGAGCGAAATCCGTTCGTTAAAACGAACATATGGACGAACGTCCGCAAAGTAACTAAACCAAGAAAAACCGGTGAACCGATTTAAAAAAACGAACTAGGGTTTCTAAAAAAGCTGGATCAGTTTTCTAGAGAAAACCGGCGGCGGCGGCATATACCTCTGGTGCAGGCGGCTTCCGTGGCGGGGCGGCGAGGTGTGGCGGCAGCGGCGGGGTGGCGGTAGCGGCGAGTGGCGGCGACGGTCTGCGGCAGCAGTAGCGAGCGGCGGCGGCGGCGTGCGGCGCAGGCGGCGAGCGGCGGGGCGGGCGGCTTCGGGGCTCCAATGGGAGGGCCACGGGTCCGGCTTATAACGGGGAGGGGCGTGGCTTGGGGAAGGGGGCGGGGCGCGGGGCCGAGTAGGCCACGGTGTGTGGCGGCGACAGGCGTGCTATTTTTTCTTGAGGCTTCTTGCCGTGGCCATAAGCCTGTGTTGAAAATGCTCTTGTTCGACGGGATCCTCTGGCACGACGAATTCGTCGTCGTCGAGGCTTGCCTCGTCTTCGGAGGGAGGCATACAATTATTGTCCTCGACCTCTCTGTCGGCCGCTCCCTCATGAGGGCTGGTTTCTCCATCCTCCTGTGCTAAATCTTGCTCGGGGGATGTTCTTCGGCGCTTTCTGGGGTATTATTATCTCCCGTGCTGGAATCGCCGTTTTTGTGTTGGCGGGATTTTGAGCGGCGCCGCTGACGCCGGCGCTTTTGCTGTTTCTTGGAGGGGTCATCCTCCGCTGTTCCATCGCCCTCTCCCTCTTTTGGGGTGTCCACCATGTATATGTCATATGACGAGGTGGCTTTCCAGGGCCTAGTGGGCACTGGTTCTTCATCATCTCCTTCATCGGTGTCCATACCGTCGATGTCTTCGGAGTCGAAGTCGAGCATGTCAGTTAAGTTGTCGACAATGGCTACAAAGTGGGTGGTGGGTGGGTTTTGAAGTTCTTCATCGTCCGTATCCCAACCTTGCTGACCGTAGTCCGGCCAGGGCTCTCCTGACAAAGAGAGAGACTTCAGTGATCTTAGGATATCGCCAAAAGGCGAGTGCTGAAAGACGTCCGCGGCCGTGAACTCCACGATCGGCGCCCAATCGGATTCGCTCGGTAGGGGCGCGGAGGGTTCGGAGTCCGGAGAAGAATACAGCTCCATGGAGTCACGAGTCTTGCAGAGTACGGGGCTGGTGTTCGGCTCAACCGTTGTTGGGATCGCAACCCCCGAGGTGGCGTCCAACCGCCCATCCTCGATCGGCGCGGTCAGCTCCAAACTAGGGGTCGGAGCCGATGCGGGTGCGGCCTCCAGGGCTCTGTTCGGCGGCAGAGCTAGATCATGCTCGTCGTGACAGTGCGGCATGCCCGGCAGTGGTTCGAATCCGTCGAAGATCAAGTCCCCGCGGATGTCGGTCGTGTAGTTTAAACTTCTGAATCTGACCTGACGGCCAGTGGCGTAGCTTTTGATCTGCTCTAGATGGCCAAGTGAATCGGCCCGCAGCACGAAGCCACCAAAGACGAAGATCTGTCCGGGGAGGAAGATCTCACCCTGGACTGCATCGCCATTGATGATCGTAGGAGCCATCGGGCCTGACGGCGACGACATAGAGGAACTCTCAATGAAAGCACCAATGTCGGTGTCAAAACCGGTGGATCTCGGGTAGGGGGTCCCGAACTGTGCGTCTAGGCCGGATGGTAACAGGAGGCAGGGGACACGAAGTTTTACCCAGGTTCGGGCCCTCTCGATGGAGGTAAAACCCTACGTCCTGCTTGATTAATATTGATGATATGGGTAATACAAGAGTTGATCTACCACGAGATCAGAGAGGCTAAACCCTAGAAGCTAGCCTATGGTATGATTGTTGATGTGTATGTTGTCCTACGGACTAGAACCCTCCGGTTTATATAGACACCGGATAGGGTTAGGGTTACATAGATTCGGTTACAATGGTAGGAGATCTGAACATCCGTATCGCCAAGCTTGCCTTCCACGCCAAGGAAAATCCCTTCCGGACACGGGACGGAGTCTTCAATCTTGTATCTTCATAGTCCAGGAGTCTGGCTGAAGGTATAATTCGGCTATCCGAACACCCCCTAATCCAGGACTCCCTCAGGTCTCTCTTGGCGGGTGTGGCTGGATTGGGACGGTTCGGATTGTTTCTTGCTCCATTCCCATTCCCATTCCTTGGGCCGGTATGATTATGGTTACTTCCTCCATTGTGGGTGTGGCCTCCATGGTTATGAACAAGTCCTCCCGTGTTCGGAGTTAGGCAAGGTTTCTGTTGAGCTCTTGAATTATATCGTCCTTGTCCATATTTCCTCTTACGGCTCTCGATCTGCTGCTACTTCCCTTCAATCATAAGAGCCTTATCTACCAACTCCTGGTAGTTGTTGAATGTTGCCACCATCAACTGCATGCTCATCTCATCATACAGCCCATCCTGTGATAGCCTGGCTTATTAGGGATGATAGACTACTCATATCAATAAGGAATTCCTTCTTTTCCGGGAGCCCATTCGGACAGAACTCCAAATTTAAGTGTGCTCAGCTTGGAGTAGTGTCAGGATGGGTGACCGACCGGGAAGTTGCTCCCGGGTGCACATGAGTGAGGACAAAGTGCGCAGAAAAGACTAGTATTGATCTGTGGGGCCAGTCTAGATCCCGCCAGGAGTAACGACCACTGGCGGGTGTGTCCGGGGTGTTACAAGTTGGTATCAGAGCCGACCCTCGCGGTTACATGGATGGTTGCGGACAGGTGCGTGGTCATGTTGTTCATGACGTTTGTGGCCCGTTGTGGCACCTGACATGGCACATGTACCAGACTGGAAGCACAGACGTTTGTGCCAAGAGGGAACGTTCCTGTGGCCCGACGAGGACGTCGGTTCCTCTGAGTGGGGTGTATGTGATAGCCTGGCTTATTAGGGATGATAGACTACTCAATCAATAAGGAATTCCTTCTTTTCCGGAAGCCCATTCAGACAGAACTCCAAAGTTAAGTGT
The DNA here is from genome assembly GCF_002162155.2 of Triticum dicoccoides. Taxonomy (NCBI): domain Eukaryota; kingdom Viridiplantae; phylum Streptophyta; class Magnoliopsida; order Poales; family Poaceae; genus Triticum; species Triticum dicoccoides. Next base: position 247,352,013 of record NC_041388.1, read on the forward strand.
GCTCAGCTTGGAGTAGTGTCAGGATGGGTGACCAACCGAGAAGTTGCTCCCGGGTGCGCATGAGTGAGGACAAAGTGCGCAGAAAAGACTAGTATTGATCTGTGGGGCCAGTCTAGATCCCGCCAGGAGTAACGGCCACTGGCGGGTGTGTCCGGGGCGTTACACATCCATAAACTTCTCTTGCTTTGCGGCATCTGTGGCCACATCGCCAGGGGCATAGCGAGATAACTTGCTAAACTCATCCGCGTACTGAGCCACAGTACGGTTCCCCTGGCGTAAGTTGCGAAACTCACGCTTCTTCATATTCATAGCTCCAGTTGAGACATGGGTTGTACGGAAAGCTCACTGAAACTGATCCCATGTAACAGTGGCTATAGGGTAGGTGACTGTGTAATTCTCCCACCATGAGGCTGCTGGTCCATCCAACTGATGTGCGGAAAAACGCACCTTCTCAGCATCTGTACATCCTGCAATGGTTAACTCCCTTCTAATCCTGCGGAGCCAATCATCTGCCACTATCGGCTCGGTGCTACTAGAAAACACCGGCGGCTGCAACCTCAGAAAACGGGCTAAGTTATCAACTAGTGGTGGTGGCGGTGGATTGTTGTTGTTGTTGTTGTTGCCTTGGTTCTGAACTAACAACTGCATCAGGGTATTCTACTGCTGGATCAACTGAGTGAGCTCCGGTGGGAAAGTAAATCCGGGGTCACGTCTCGGAGGCATCTGATGGGTTTAGAGGGGAGAGATTAGAATAGAATGATGTCTAATGAGAAAACACTACCCATATGCACATGAGACAAACACAATCATTTCACTCAATCAATCAAGCAAGGGCATACAATCGATCTAACTATCGTTACAAAAGTGCTCGGACTATACTATATACATGGTGGAATTCTACTACTGATGTGGTGGTCTACTAAAAATATTCCTTGGTTGAAGACTCCATGATTTCTGCTCCAGCTTCGTCTTCATAGTCATCATCGCTATCGTCGAGGTCCGTGTCGGTGTCGTCGATGACAATGTAGTCCTCTGGGCGAATCTCCTTGGGTTCTTCGTCTTCTCCTCCTGGTGCGGGGTCTCCCATGAATACTCCTAGCTTCCTTTCTAGATCGTCATTCTTCTCCACTAATACGACGATTTCCTCCTCATAATCTTCACGTGTAGCCTTAAGTTCTTCCTCTAGTTCCATGATTCTAGTCATCGCCTTCTTCAGGCCTATCATTCCTGTGCACAGCTGGTTCTCCTGGCGACGAATGTGTTGGTTTAACTCCTGGATGAAAGCTGCAATTGATCTATCCTTCCTGGTGCTGATCATCTCCCATTGCTCATCTCGGCATCCACAAATCTGATAGATAGTATCCTTAAGCTCCTTATGATGAACTTCTCCAATGTGTCCCATGGTGATGTGAGCTGGCATACTCTTTCCCAGACTCCAGGTTGGTGCATCGAAGGAAAACTCTATGGGCTTAGTGACTGGCGTGAATGTCCTTCCTGGAACTTGAACTTGAATCATCCATCGCTCCTCTTCTGGTAAGGTGGCATTGTAAGTCCCGGTGAAGCTTGGTATTCCAATGTTCAGGTACCTAGTGACTTCCTTCAAGTGTCGTCCAAAGGGGGCGTCTTCATTCGGTTGTGCAAACTTGTTCCTTGCGTCCGCCATCCTAAAGAGTAGAAAATGGAGAGGAGTCAGAAATGAGAAGAGAATAGTGATCTAGGGCTTTAGCTTAGTGGTCGTGTCCTACACTCAGTGTGTGCTCTGATACCATCTTGTAGCGACCCGACCTCAAACGGTCAAGTCTCTGTGCTTCAGTGTCATCCCTGGATCGGTAATGCTGACACACACACAGTACTCGAGGATTTATAACAGAGTAGCAATCACACACTTATTACATCGAATGTCTCAAAAGAGAACTTATTACAATAAATATGGCTTAAGGCCATCTAATACGATAACAGCGGAAGGCTTGGAAGATAAAGTGAGTCCATCAACTCCAACGGCATAGCTGAGCTGCACGGCAATGACCTAACGAACCTTACTCCTCGTCTGAAAAGTCTGCAATATAATACGTTGCAGCTCGAAAATGGGTCAGCGCATGGAATATGCCGGCAAAGTAACACAGTAGAACAAGAACAGAATAATGCTATCACTACATGCATATTTGGCTGGTGGAAAGCTCTATGGTTATGGTTTTTCCGAAAAGCCAATTTTTCCCTACAACAAAGGAATTTATTTTATTTAACTATCATGGTAGTTGAAACATCATTGAGAAGGTTCCTCCAACTCAATCCCAATTAAAGTAATTAACAACCCAACAATATTATTTAATAGTGATGAGATACTTATGATACTCCAAGTACTAGATACTCAAGATGTCCATAACCAGGGACACGGCTAACCATGATTAGTTTATACACTCTGCAGAGGTTTGCGCACTTTTCCCCACAAGACTCGTTCCCCTCCGTTGAATTTCTCGCACTTCATTGTGTTTGAGAAATGGATGACCGAGACATAGTCTTTCAGAAGCATTAACCCCTTACTCCAGGCAGACCATACCAACCTACATCCCTCTACCTGCTGATCCACCTCTTCGGGAGCTTCACGCAACTTACTCAACTATGCTAGAGCCCATAATAGCTTGTGGCTGCACACAGAAGTTTCTAGCATGAAAATATCTCAGTTCCCTTTGAGCCTGGGTGGCGGACCATAGGATTATCACACGGATACTCCGGGATATTCTAGGACAACACTGGATTCCCCAGGTGCCCAACAAACAATCCACCCAGATGTGTATTTAAGTTGCCACCTTAAGTTGAACCATTAATTAACAATCTCACATTTGTCATGGATTTCACTCACCCAAACCACGTCTACGAGCATAGCATAGCAATATAAGCAATGCATAGAAGTAACTCCCAAGGTTTGAATATAACAGGGCAATAGGTTCTACCTCATCAACTACTTCCCAACCCACATGTTAATCACATCCTAACCATGCAATGTTTGAGGATTGGAACTAATGCATAAAAAATGGGTGATAAAAAGGTATGATCAAAGTGTTACTTGCCTTGTTGATGATCCGCAAAACCTAGGGATTCGTAGTAGCACGCTTCACACTCTAGGTGTTCTATCGCAAACAAACAATAGCATACATAAGCAATCAAGCAAGGAAAACATGGGTAAATCTCAAATAAGAAGATCTAACCAGCAAGTTCAACTTAAGAACTCTGGTTTGCGAAAAGAATCAAATCAAACGGAGCAACAAAACTCAAACTGCGAAAGAAACAAGATCCGTTTACTAATCTGGACTAAGGTCAAATTTTACAGTACCAAAATCTTGTTTAAGTTGATTAAACAGAAGGAGGGTTTCGAGACGAAGATCTAGGCGCTTGAATCGCCTGATTCCGATAAACGAGCAAAAAGATAAACTGAAACGAAAATCGGATCAGAAATCGCGATTGAAAAATAATCACGGAAAATCCGGGAAAAAGAAAACTGACGGACAGGATAACGAGCGAATGTTCGTTGTATGTAACTAACGAGCGAAAGCCTTCGTTAAAACGAACGTATGGACGAACGTCCGCAAAGTAACTAAACCGAGAAAAACCGGCGAACCGATTTAAAAAATGAACTAGGGTTTCTAAAAATGGATCGGTTTTCTAGAGAAAACCACCGCCGGCGGCGTATACCTCCGGCTCCGGCGGCGAGGTGCGGCGGCAGCGGCGAGCGGCGGCAGCGGTGTGTGGCTGCAGCGGCAAGCGGCGGCGGCGTGCGGCGCAGGCGACGAGTGGCGGCGGCGCAGGCGGCGAGCGGCGAGGTGGGTGGCTTCGGGGCTCCAACGGGGGGGCCCCGGGTCCGGCTTATAAGGTGGACGGGGCATGGCTTGGTGAAGGGGGTGGGGCGCGTGGCCGAGTCAGCCACGGCATGCGGCGGGCGCGGTCTCCTGGTGGGAAACGGCGGCGCGGGGACGTGGGTCGGCGGCCTGGCTCGGCTGGGCCTCGGCCCAGTCGGGCGCTGCGTTTTTTTTAAATAATTTTTCCGGAACTAAATAAATCCTAGAAAGTAAAATAAAAATTTAAAATGCCAAAACAAAATTTCACCGTCTAAATAAAATATTTAGAACAAGATGAACATTTTCTTGGCCCTAAAATGCAACTTTGAAAAACGTGCAATTTTTCTAATTCAAATAAAATAGCAATAAACTCCGAATAAAATCATATATTTGATTTTAATATTTTTCCTCCAATATTTCATTTATTTTGGAGAAGTCATATTATCTCCTCTCATATATATTTTAATATGAAATATTTTTGGAGAGAAAAATAACTAAAACAAAAAAAAATCCTTGTTTCAATATTTGATAAAACTCAAATATGAAAATGGGGAAATCCCCAACTCTCTCCGAGGGTCCTTGAGTTGCTTAGGATTTCGAGGATTCGTGAAACGAAATGCAGTAAAATATGGTATGCATGGATGATCTATGTATAACATTCCAAATTGAAAATTTGGGATGTTGCAGGGGGAATGTCGGCAGCTGGAATTCTGGGCTGGAAAATGAGTAAATATTAGAGACTTATTCTACACATCTCCAAAAGTCCTGAAACTTCATGGGAGCACGTTTCAGAATATATAAAAAAAATTGGGCGAAAGAAGTACCAGAGGGGGGCCACCCACCATCCACGAGGGTGGGGGTGCGCCCTACCCCCCTGGGCGCGCCCCCCGCTTCGTGGGCCCCCTGGCAGCCCTCTGATGCCCATCTTTGGCTATATGGAGTCTTTCGTCGAGGAACAAATCATAAGCAAGCTTTCGGGAAGAAACTCCGCCGCCACGAGGCAGAACCTTGGCGGAACCAATCTAGGGCTCCGGCGGAGCTGTTTTGCCGGGGAAACTTCCCTCCGGGAGGGGGAAATCATCACCATCGTCATCACCAACGATCCTATCATCGGGAGGGGGGCAATCTCCATCAACATCTTCACCAGCACCATCTCATCTCAAACCCTAGTTCATCTCTTGTATCCAATCTTTGTCCCAAAGCCTCAGATTGGTACCCGTGGGTTGCTAGTAGTGTTGATTACTCCTTGTAGTTGATGCTAGTTGGTTTACTTGGTGGAAGATAATATGTTCAGATCCATTATGCATATTAATACCCCTCTAATTATGAACATGAATATGATTTGTGAGTAGTTATGTTTGTTCCTGAGGACATGGGAGAAGTCTTGCTATAAGTAGTCATGTGAATTTGGTATTCGTTCGATATTTGATGAGATGTATGTTGTCTTTCCTCTAGTGGTGCCATGTGAACATCGACTACATGACACTTCACCATTGTTTGGGCCTAGAGGAAGGCATTGGGAAGTAATAAGTAGATGATGGGTTGCTAGAGTGACAGAATCTTAAACGCTAGTTTATGCGTTGCTTCATAAGGGGCTGATTTGGATCCATATGTTTCATGATATGGTTAGGTTTACCTTAATACTTCTATTATAGTTGCAAATGCTTGCAATAGGGGTTAATCATAAGTGGGATGCTTGTCCAAGGAAGGACAGTACCCAAGCACTGGTCCACCCACATATCAAATTATCAAAGTACCAAACGCGAATCATATGAACGTGATGAAAACTAGCTTGACGATAATTCCCATGTGTCCTCGGGAGCGCTTTCCTTTATATAAGAGTTTGTCCAGGCTTGTCCTTTGCTACAAAAAGGATTGGGCCATCTTGCTGCACCTTATTTACTTTTACTATTTGTTACCCGTTACAAATTACCTTATCACAAAACTATTTGTCACCGATAATTTCAATGCTTGCAGAGAACACCTTGCTGAAAACTGCTTATCATTTCCTTCTGCTCCTCGTTGAGTTCGGCACTCTTACTTATCGAAAGGACTACGATAGATCCCCTATACTTGTGGGTCATCACACCTGTCCTTTCCTTTCCTCCTGTCTTGCAAGAACAAGTATGGGGCCCCGCGGGGGCGTGTAATGAATTACAGTGCTTATGCTGCTTGGTGCCATGTTTATTGCTCTTGTGTTGTGTTATGACGTTTGTGCTCCATGTAGACTTAGAAGGGTAACTTAGCTGGATGCACCCGGGGTAGTCTCCTATCTTGTGAGGGTACGCCCTCTGGCACCTGGTGAGCCCTCCTTGTTGCTGGCTCGGGGGTCGTTGTCCTCGGGAGGCGTCACAGAGCTGCAGAAATTACTAATACGTCTGTCAGGTGCCTTGCCCTTCCTTGCGCGAGGCCTCATGATCGTGGCCCAGCGCACCACGTCGCGGTACCCGTGGGGCACGGACCTAAGGGAGGGTGCGCCAACTGCGAGCTCAATCGAGAGTGCCTCGCGAAGGTCAGGGGAGCCGGAACTCTGGAGCGACAGGGTTTTGGCGAGGCGTGTTCGTGGCCTAGCGAGTGCACACACCTACCTAGCCCCCACGCGAGGTACGCGAGGGAGAGCGCCGGGCAACTGCCGCCCTCCCTGGCACAAAAAAAAGAACCAAGCAAGGAAGTAGGGCAAAGAAAGGGTTCAACCGAGCAATCAACAAACGCCAGAACTCCAAATTCCATAAAAAAGGGGGCAAGCCAACTACAGAAAGCAAATGAACAGCCACGTCTGGCACCTAATCTAGTCTTCTCACCAGCGCAGAGCTAAGTGCTACCACTAAGACGTGGGAGGGAGCCCCCGAGGCCCGAGGGCGGCACTCTGGAGACTCTGAGGCATGTACAGCCCCACTCATTATTACGTGAGAGTGTCACGAGCGAAGAGCTTCATAGGCACTGCGCCTTGCTTCATGGGTAGAACTTCTGGAGGTGCTGGATGTTCTAGGCGTTCTGGATGGGGATCCCGTCCTGTGTCTCCAGGCGCGCGGCGCCAGGCCTGGAGACACGGGCAATCCTAAACGGGCCCTCCCACATGGGTGAGAGATTGTGCATCACTTCCCTGGAGAGCACCCGCCTCAGGACGAGGTTGCCTACCTCGAGCATCCTGGAGCGGACGCTGCGATAGTGGTACCGTCGCAGCGCCTGCTGGTACCTTGCCGCCTGGAGCAAGCCTTCACGGCGGCGTTCCTCCCCCAGCACAAGGTCCATCCCCCGCATGGCGTCCTGCTGTGTCTCATCAAATGCCAGGACCCGCACGGAGCGATGCCTGACCTCGTGTGGGAGAACCGCTTCTGCTTCATAGATGAGGAAGAACGGGGTCTCGCCTGTTGGCTTGGTGGCGGTGGTGCGGATGGACCACAACACGTACTGGAGCTCGTCGTGCCAGCCCCTGCCGCAGGCCTCGAGCTTCTTCTTGAAGGTCCTGGTCTTGAGGCCTCTCAAGACCTCCACGTTGGAGCGCTTGGCTTGGCCATTGCTCCTGGGGTGTGCCACTGAAGCATAGCAAATATGTGTTCCAAGGTTAGCACAATATGTCTTGAAGAGATTGCTAGTGAACTGCGAGCCGTTATCGGTGATGATGCGGTTAGGGACCCCAAACTGGGTCACTAGGCACTTGATGAACTTAACTGCCGACCCAGCTAGGATGGTGCGGACCGCTTCCACCTCCGCCCATTTGGTGAACTTGTCGATGGCGACGTACAGGTAGCGGTAGCCCCCTGGCGCTCGAGGGAATGGACCCAGGATATCCAGCCCCCAGACCGCAAACGGCCACGAGAGTGGGATGGTCTGGAGGCCCCGAGCAGGCTGGTGGATTGGCTTGGCATGGAACTGGCAAGCCTCGCAGGATTTCACCAGCTCGGTTGCATCGCTGAGTGTCGTGGGCCAGTAGAATCCGCTATGGAACGCCTTGCCAACAGATAACGTATCTATAATTTTTCATTGTTCCATGCTATTATATTATCAAACTTGGATGTTTTTTATGCATTTATATGCTATTTTATATGATTTTTGGGACTAACCTATTAACCAAGAGCTCAGTGCCAGTTTCTGTTTTTTCCTTGTTTTTGAGTTTCGCAGAAAAAGAAAACCAACCGGAGTCCAATTGACCTGAAACTTCACGGAACTTATTTTTGGACCACAAGAAGGCCGTGGAATCAAAGAGTTGGGCCAGAAGAGTCCCGGTCTGCCCACGAGGGTGGGGGGCGCGCCCACCCCCTAGGCGCGCCTCCCTACCTCGTGGACAGCCCGGAGACCCTCCTGACTTGTTCCGGCTCCAACACCTCTTATATAAACCCAAACTTCCAGAAATAAACCTAGATCGGGAGTTCCGCCGCCGCAAGCCTCTGTAGCCACCGAAAACCAATCTAGACCCGTTCTGGCACCCTGCCGAAGGGGGAAATCCCTCTCCGGTGGCCATCTCCATCATCCCGGCGCTCTCCATGACGAGGAGGGAGTAGTTCACCCTCGGGGCTGAGGGTATGTACCAGTAGCTATGTGTTTGATCTCTCTCTCATGTTCTTGATTCGCACGATCTTGATGTATCACGAGCTTTGCTATTATAGTTGGATCTTATGATGTTTCTCCCCCTCTACTCTCTTGTAATGGACTGAGTTTTCTCTTTGAAGTTATCTTATTGGATTGAGTCTTTAAGGATTTGAGAACACTTGATGTATGTCTTGCATGTTCTTATCTGTGGTGACAATGGAATATTCACGTGATCCACTTGATGTATGTTTTGGTGATCAACTTGCGAGTTCCGTGACCTCGTCAACTTATGCATAGGGGTTGGCACACGTTTTCGTCTTGACTCTCCGGTAGAAACTTTGGGGCACTCTTTGAAGTTCTTTGTATTGGTTGAATAGATGAATCTGAGATTGTGCGAGGCATATCGTATAATCATACCCACGGATACTTGAGGTGACATTGGAGTGTCTAGGTGACATTAGGATTTTGGTTGATTTGTGTCTTAAGGTGTTATTCTAGTACGAACTCTATGATAGATTGAACGGAAAGAATAGCTTCGTGTTATTTAACTACGAACTCTTGAATAGATCGATCAGAAAGGATAACTTTGAGGTGGTTCCGTACCCTACAATAATCTCTTCGTTTGTTCTCAGCTATTAGTGACTTTGGAGCGACTCTTCGTTGCATGTTGAGGGATTGTTATATGATCCAATTATGTTATTATTGTTGAGAGAACTTGCACTAGTGAAAGTATGAACCCTAGGCCTTGTTTCTTAGCATTGCAATACCTCTTACGCTCACTTTTACCACTTTCTACCTTGCTGTTTTTATATTTTCAGATCACAAAAACCTTTATCTACCATCCATATTGCACTTGTATCACCATCTCTTCGCCAAACTAGTGCACCTATACAATTTACCATTGTATTGGGTGTGTTGGGGACACAAGAGACTCTTTGTTATTTGGTTGCAGGATTGTTTGAGAGAGACCATCTTCATCCTAAGCCTCTCACGGATTGATAAACCTTAGGTCATCCACTTGACGGAAATTTTCTACTGTCCTACAAACCTCTACACTTGGAGACCCAACAACATCTACAAGAAGAAGGTTGTGTAGTAGACATCAAGCTCTTTTCTGGCGCCGTTGCCAGGGAGGTTAGCGCTTGAAGGTATATCTTTAGATCTTGCAATCGAATCTTTTTCTTTCTTGTTTTATCACTAGTTTAGTCTATAAAAGAAAATTAAAAAATGGAATTGAGGGTACCTCATATGCTTCATCTTTTTAATGTCTTTCGTGAGAATAAGGATTCCGATAATTGTGCTCAAGTGCTAGAACAAGAAATATATAAAATGTTTGGCACTAAGTCTTTGTATGATGAGCATGATTGCAACGTTGTTCGTATGAATTCCTTGAATACCCATGATGCTAATGATATGCAAAGCCATAAGCTTGGGGAAACTATGTTTGATGAACATGATATTTTTTGTCTCCCAAGTTTTGATGAGCAAATTTATTATGATGATAGCATGCCTCTTATTTATGATGATTATATTGATGAATGTGGGTTTGGAAGAGTGTCAACTTTAGGAAGTAATGATGCCACTATTTTGGAGGGTGTTGAATCTTATTGTGATAATTATGAAAGTGGATTTGGAGATGTCATGACTTTATTTAGTGATGAGTCCACTATTTCGGAAGAGGTTTCAATTGATTGTAAGAACAAAGTTGCTATCTAGGATGATTATTATGATGACATGTATGCTATAAAGAACAATGATAACCATGAAATTTGTCATCTTGATATTAATTTTCAATTGGATTATGCCTCACATGATAGTTATTTTGTTGAGTTTGCTCCCACTACTATTCATGAGAAGAAATTTGCTTATGTGGAGAGTAATAAAAATTGTATGCTTGTAGATCATGAAAAGAATGCTTTATGTGATAGTTATATTGTTGAATTCATTCATGATGCTACTGAAAATTATTATGAGGGAGGAATATATGCTTGTAGGAATTGCAACAATATCAAGGTTCCTCCCTATGCGCTTAAAATCTTGAAGTTATGCTTGTTTTGCTTTCCTATGCTAGTTGATTATTGTTCACATAAATTGTTTGCTCACAAAATCCCTATGCATAGGAAGTGGGTTAGACTTAAATGTGCTAGTCATATTATTCATGATGCTCTCTTTATGTTTCAATTCTTATCTTTTATGTGAGCATCATTGAAATCATCATGCCTAGCTAGGGGCGTTAAACGTAAGCGCTTGTTGGGAGGCAACCCAATTTTATTTTTGTTCTTTGCCTTTTGTTCCTGTTTAGTAATAAATAATTCATATAGCCTCTGTTTAGATGTGGTTTTATGTCTTAATTAGTGTTCGTGCCAAGTAGAACCTTTTGGAAGACTTGGGTGAAGTCTTTGCGATCTTGCTGTAAAAAACAGACAATTTTGCGCTCACGAGATTCACTGCCATTTTTTACTGAAGAATGCGTTTAAGTTGATTATTTTTGCAGATGATTAACAGACAAATATTTCAGGTCCACCAATTTATTTCAGAATTTTTGGAGTGACAGAAGTATTCGAAACCTACAGATTACTACAAATTGTTCTGTTTTTGACAGATTCTATCTTGTATGTGTTGTTTGCTTATTTTGATGAATCTATGAGTAGTATCGGAGGGTATGAACCATAGAGAAGTTGGAATACGGTAGATATTACGCCAATATGAATTTAGAATGAGTTCACAACATTACCAAAAGTGGTGATTTATTTTCTTGTACTAACGGAGCTTACGAGTTTTTTGTTAAGTTTTGTGTTGTGAAGTTTTCAAGTTTTGGGTAAAGATTCGATGGACTATGGAACAAGGAGTGGCAAGAGATTAAGCTTGGGGATGCCCAAGGAACCCCAAGGTAATATTCAAGGACAACCAAGAGCCTAAGTTTGGGGATGCCCCGGATGGCATCCTCTCTTTCGTCTTCGTTCATCGGTAACTTTACTTGGAGCTATATTTTTATTCACCACATGATATGTGTTTTGCTTGGAGCGTCATTTTATTTTATTTTATTTTGCTTGCTGTTTGAATAATATACCAAGATCTGAAATTCTTAAATATTAGAGAGTCTTCACATAGTTTCATAATTATTCGACTACTCATTGATCTTCACTTATATCTTTCGGAGTAGTTTGTCATTTGCTCTAGTGCTTCACTTATATCTTTTTAGAGCACGACGGTGGTTTTATTTTGAAGAAATTATTGATCTCTCATGCTTCACTTTTATTATTTTGAGAGTCCTAACCAGCATGGTAATTTTCTTTGGTTATGAAACTAGTCCTAATATGATGGGCATCCAAGATGGGTATAATAAAAACTTTCATATAGAGTGCATTGAATACTATGAGAAGTTTGATACTTGATGATTGTTTTGAGATATGAAGATGGTAATATTAGAGTCATGCTAGTTGAGTAATTGTGAATTTGAGAAATACTTGTGTTGAGGTTTGCAAGTCCTGTAGCATGCACGTATGGTAACCGTTGTGTAACAAATTTGAAACATGAGGTGTTCTTTGATTGTCTTCCTTATGAGTGGCGGTCGGGGACGAGCGATGGTATTTTCCTACCAATCTATACCCCTAGGAGCATGCATGTAGTGCTTGGTTTTTGATGACTTGTAGATTTTTGCAATAAGTATGTGAGTTCTTTATGACTAATGTTGAGTCCATGGATTATACGCACTCTCACCCTTCCATCATTGCTAGCCTCTTCAGTACCATGCATTGCCCTGTCTCACCTCGAGAGTTGGTGCAAACTTCGCCGGTGCATCCGAACCCCGTGATATGATACGCTCTATCACACATAAGCCTCCTTATATCTTCCTCAAAACAGCCACCATACCTACCTATTATGGCATTTCCATAACCATTCCGAGATATATTTCCATGCAACTTTCCACCGTTCCGTTTATTATGACACGCTTCATCATTGTCATATTGCCTTGCATGATCATGTAGTTGACATCGTATTTGTGGCAAATCCACCATTCACAATATTTTCATACAAGTCACTCTTGATTCATTGCACATCCCGGTACACCGTCGGATGCATTCGTATAGAGTCATATTTTGTTCTAAGTATCGAGGTGTAATCCTTGAGTTGTAAATAAATAGAAGTGTGATGATCATCATTATTAGAGCATTGTCCCGTGTGAGGAAATAAAAAGAGAAAAAAAAAGAAAGTCCAAAAAAAGAGAAGCCCCCCCCCCCCAAAAAAAAAAAAAAAAATGAGAGAAAAAGAGAGAAGGGGCAATGCTACTATCCTTTTTCCGCACTTGTGCTTCAAAGTAGCACCATGATCTTCATGATGGAGAGTCTCTTATTTTGTCACTTTCATATACTAGTGGGAATTTTCATTATATAACTTGGCTTGCATATTCCAACAATGGGCTTCCTCAAAATTCCCTAGGTCTTCGTGAGCAAGCAAGTTGGATGCACACCCACTTAGTTTCTTTTGTTGAGCTTTCATACATTTATAGCTCTAGTGCATCCGTTGCATGGCAATCCCTACTCCTCGCATTGACATCAATTGATGGCCATCTCCATAGCCCGTTGATTAGCCGCGTCGATGTGAGACTTTCTCCTTTTTTGTCTTCTCCACACAACCTCCATCATCATATTCTATTCCACCCATAGTGCTATGTCCATGGCTCGCGCTCATGTATTGCGTGAAAGTTGAAAAAGTTTGAGAATACCAAAGTATGAAACAATTTCTTGGGTTGTGCATGATGAGAGCATTTTTGTGTGACGAAAATGAAGCATAGCCAAAATATATGATTTTCTAGGGATAAGCTTTCTTTGGCCATATTATTTTGAGAAGACATAATTGCTTAGTTAGTATGCTTGAAGTATTATTATTTTTATGTCAATATTAAACTTTTGTCTTGAATCTTATGGATCTGAATATTCTTGCTACAATAAAGAGGATTACATGGATAAACATGTTAGGTAGCATTCCACATAAAAAAAATCTGTTTTTATCATTTACCTACTCGTGGACGAGCAGGAATTAAGCTTGGGGATGCTTGATACATCTCCAACGTATCTATAATTTTTTTATTGTTCCATGCTATTATATTATCAACCTTGGATGTTTTATATGTATTTATATGCTATTTTATATGATTTTTGAGACTAACCTATTAACCTAGAGCCCAGTGCCAGTTTCTGTTTTTCCTCGTTTTTGAGTTTCGCAGAAAAGGAAAACCAAACGGAGTCCAATTGACCTGAAACTTCACGGAACTTATTTTTGGACCAGAAGAAGGCCATGGAGTAAAAGAGTTGGGCCAGAAGAGTCCCGTGCTGCCCACAAGGGTGCCCCCCGGGCGTGCCTCCCTACCTCGTAGATAGCCCGGAGACCCCCTTGACTTGTTCCCCACTCCAACACCTCTTATATAACCCCAAACTTCCAGAAAGAAACCTAGATCTGGACTTCCGCTGCCGCAAGCCTCTTTGGCCACCAAAAACCAATCTAGACCCGTTTCGGCACCCTGCCGGAGGGGGAATCCCTCTCCGGTAGCCATCTTCATCATCCCGGCGCTCTCCATGATGAGGAGGGAGTAGTTCACCCTCGGGGCTGAGGGTATGTACCAGTAGCTATGTGTTTGATCTCTCTCTCTCTCTCTCGTGTTCTTGATTCGCACGATCTTGATGTATCGCGAGCTTTGCTATTATAGTTGGATCTTATGATGTTTCTCCCCCTCTACTCTCTTGTAATGCATTGAGTTTTCCCTTTGAAGTTATCTTGTCGTGTTGAGTCTTTAAGGATTTGAGAACACTTGATGTATGTCTTGCATGTGCTTATCTGTGCTGACAATGGGATATTCACGTGATCCACTTGATGTATGTTTTGGTGATCAACTTGCGAGTTCCGTGACCTCGTGAACTTATGCATAGGGGTTAGCACACGTTTTCGTCTTGACTCTCCGGTAGAAACTTTGGGGCACTCTTTGAAGTTCTTTGTGTTGGTTGAATAGATGAATCTGAGATTGTGTGAGGCATATCGTATAATCATACCCGCGGATACTTGAGGTGACATTGGAGTATCTAGGTGACATTAGGGTTTTGGTTGATTTGTGTCTTAAGGTGTTATTCTAGTACGAACTCTGTGATAGATTGAACGGAAAGAATTGCTTCGTGTTATTTTACTACAGACCCTTGAGTAGATCGATCAGAAAGGATAACTTTGAGGTGGTTTCGTACCCTACAATAATCTCTTCGTTTGTTCTCCGCTATTAGTGACTTTGGAGTGACTCTTTGTTGCATGTTGAGGGATTGTTATATGATCCAATTATGTTATTATTGTTGAGAGAACTTGCACTAGTGAAAGTATGAACCCTAGGCCTTGTTTCTTAGCATTGCAATACCCCTTACGCTCACTTTTACCACTTGATACCTTGTTGTTTTTATATTTTCATATTACAAAACCCTTTATCTACCATCCATATTGCACTTGTATCACCATCTCTTCGCCGAACTAGTGCACATATACAATTTACCATTGTATTGGGTGTGTTGGGGACACAAGAGACTCTTTGTTATTTGGTTGCAGGATTGTTTGAAAGAGACCATCTTCATCCTACGCCTCTCGCGGATTGATAAACCTTAGGTCATCCACTTGACGGAAATTTGCTACTGTCCTACAAACCTCTACACTTGGAGGCCCAACAACATCTATAAGAAGAAGGTTGTGTAGTAGACATCAAGCTCTTTTCTGGCGCCGTTGCCAGGGAGGTTAGGGCTTGAAGGTATATCTTTAGATCTTGCAATCGAATCTTTTTCTTTCTTGTTTTATCACTAGTTTAGTCTATAAAAGAAAATTAAAAAAATGGAATTGAGGGTACCTCATATGCTTCATCTTTTTAATGTCTTTCGTGAGAATAAGGATTCCGATAATTGTGCTCAAGTGCTAGAAGAAGAAATATATAAAATGTTTGGCACTAAATCTTTGTATGATGAGCATGATTGCAATGTTGTTAGTATGAATTCCTTGAATACCCATGATCCTAATGATATGCAAAGCCACAAGCTTGGGGAAGCTATGTTTGATGAAGATGATATTTTTTGTCTCCCAAGTTTTGATGAGCAAATTTATTATGATGATAGCATGCCTCCTATTTATGATGATTATATTGATGAAAGTGGGTTTGGAAGAGTGTCAACTTTAGGAAGTAATGATCCCACTATTTTGGAGGGTGTTGAATCTTATTGTTATAATTATGAAAGTGGATTTGGAGAGGTCATGACTTTACTTAGTGACGAATCCACTATTTCGGAAGAGGTTCCAATTGATTATGAGAACGAAGTTGCTATCTATGATGATTATTGTGATGACATGTATGCTATAAAGAACAATGATAAACATGAAACTTGTCATCTTGATTTTAATTTTCAAGTGGATTATGCCTCACATGATAGTTATTTTGTTGAGTTTGCTCCCACTACTATTCATGAGAAGAAATTTGCTTATGTGGAGAGTAATAAAAATTCTATGCTTGTAGATCATGAAAAGAATGCTTTATGTGATAGTTATATTGTTGAATTCATTCATGATGCTACTGAAAATTATTATGAGGGAGGAATATATGCTTGTAGGAATTGCAACAATATCAAGGTTCCTCCCTATGCGCTTAAAATCTTGAAGTTATGCTTGTTTTGCTTTCCTATGCTAGTTGATTATTGTTCACATAAATTGTTTGCTCACCAAATCCCTATGCATAGGAAGTGGGTTAGACTTAAATGTGCTAGTCATATTATTCATGATGCTCTCTTTATGTTTCAATTCTTATCTTTTATGTGAGCATCATTGAAATCAACATGCCTAGCTAGGGGCGTTAAACGTAAGCGCTTGTTGGGAGGCAACCCAATTTTATTTTTGTTCTTTGCCTTTTGTTCCTGTTTAGTAATAAATAATTCATCTAGCCTCTTTTTAGATGTGGTTTTATGTTTTAATTAGTGTTTGTGCCAAGTAGAACCTTTGGGAAGACTTGGGTGAAGTCTTTGCGATCTTGCTGTAAAAAAAGAAAATGTTGCGCTCACGAGATTCACTGCCATTTTTTACTGGAGAGTGTGTTTAAGTTGATTCTTTTTGCGGATGATTAACAGACAAATTCCTCAGGCTGTTCAACAATTTTTACTGGAGAGTGTGTTTACTGGAGAGTGCGTTCATGAGATTCGCTGCCATTTTTTACTGGAGAGTGCGTTTACTGGAGAGTCAAACAATTTATTTCAGAATTTTTGAAGTGAGAGAAGTATTTGAAACCTACAGATTACTACAGACTGTTCTGTTTTTGACAGATTCTATCTTCTATGTGTTGTTTGCTTATTTTCATGAATCTATGAGTAGTATCGGAGGGTATGAACCATAGAGAAGTTGGAATACGGTAGATATTACGCCAATATGAATTTAGAATGAGTTCACAACAGTACCAAAAGTGGTGATTTATTTTCTTATACTAACGGAGCTTACGAGTTTTCTGTTAAGTTTTGTGTTGTGAAGTTTTCAAGTTTTGGGTAAAAATTTGATGGACTATGGAATAAGGAGTGGCAAGAGACTAAGCTTGGGGATGCCCAGGGCACCCCAAGGTAATATTCAAGGACAACCAAGAGCCTAAGCTTGGGGATGCCCCGGATGGCATCCCCTCTTTCGTCTTCGTTCATCGGTAAATTTACTTGGAGCTATATTTTTATTCACCACATGATATGTGTTTTGCTTGGAGCGTCATTTTATTTTATTTTGTTTTGCTTGCTGTTTGAATAATATACCAAGATCTGAAATTCTTAAATATTAGAGAGTCTTCATGTAGTTGCATAATTATTCGACTACTCATTGATCTTCACTTATATCTTTCGGAGTAGTTTGTCATTTCCTCTAGTGCTTCACTTATATCTTTTTAGAGCACGGTGGTGGTTTTATTTTGAAGAAATTATTAATCTCTCATGCTTCACTTTTATTATTTTGAGAGTCCTAAACAGCATGGTAATTTGCTTTGGTTATGAAACTAGTCCTAATATGATGGGCATCCAAGATGGGTATAATAAAAACTTTCATATAGAGTGCATTGAATACAATGAGAAGTTTGATACTTGATGATTGTTTTGAGATATGAAGATGGTAATATTAGAGTCGTGCTAGTTGAGTAATTGTGAATTTGAGAAATACTTGTGTTGAGGTTTGCAAGTCCCGTAGCATGCACGTATGGTAACCGTTGTGTAACAAATTTGAAACATGAGGTGTTCTTTGATTGTCTTCCTTATGAGTGGCGGTCGAGGATGAGCGATGGTCTTTTCCTACCAATCTATACCCCTAGGAGCATGCGCGTAGTGCTTGGTTTTTGATGACTTGTAGATTTTTGCAATAAGTATGTGAGTTCTTTATGACTAATGTTGAGTCCTTGGATTATACGCACTCTCACCCTTCCATCATTGCTAGCCTCTTCGATACCGTGCATTGCCCTTTCTCACCTCGAGAGTTGGTGCAAACTTCGAAGGTGCATCCAAACCCCGTGATATGATACGCTCTATCACACATAAGCCTCCTTATATCTTCCTCAAAACAGCCACCATACCTGCCTATTATGGCATTTCCATAGCCATTCCGAGATATATTTCCATGCAACTTTCCACTTTTCCGTTTATTATGACACGCTTCATCATTGTCATATTGCCTTGCATGATCATGTAGTTGACATCGTATTTGTGGCAAAGCCACCATTCGTAATATTTTCATACATGTCACTCTTGATTCATTGCAGTTCCCGGTACACCGCCGGAGGCATTCATATAGAGTTATATTTTGTTCTAAGTATCGAGTTGTAATCCTTGAGTTGTAATAAATAGAAGTGTGATGATCATCATTATTAGAGCATTGTCACGTGTGAGGAAATAAAAAATAAAAAAATCGGAAAAAAAGAAAGGCCAAAAAAAGAGGGCCCCCCAAAAAACAAAAGTTGACTCAGTATACCGTGTGAGGAAATAATAAATAGAAGTGTGATGACCATCATTATTTCTAACCGACTAATGGTTTTGAGTGTAGATGGCTCCAGTACCGTATGTGTCTCAGTTGGAGCTGTCCCCGTGCACTTCGCCGTACCTTCATCAAAGTGTATGGTGTCGCCTCTACCCTCATGGTGACGACCTAGTGTATCGGGTGTACCGGGAGCGCCTAGCAGACTCAGTATATGAGTATCATGCAGTGTTACCTTGCGCTGCAGTTCGGCATCTTGTTCATAAACCCGTTCTTCTAGGAGTTTCGCTTCTACCCCCGCTCAGGCTGTTCAATTTGCTGTGTTTGAGATCCTCGTTGAGCTAAGCTATAATGAGATCCAAATGCAGACCCACCCAGGCTTCTACTACTACCCATCCCTGCACGATGATGGTCATGTCCACTTTCCTATTATTGATCCGGCGGCCGAGAGTCCCGCTAGCCACCTGTCCCGCTATATCACTGCTAGCTATCTTCTGATTCACGAGCTAGCCCAAGAGCTGACTCGTGCTCGCACTGCTTTGGTGGACGCTAGGTCCAGTCCCGCTCCACCTTCCATAGGATTTACCCCCTTTATCCCACGAGCTTCTAGCTCGCCAGCTACCC
The DNA here is from genome assembly GCF_002162155.2 of Triticum dicoccoides. Classification (NCBI taxonomy): domain Eukaryota; kingdom Viridiplantae; phylum Streptophyta; class Magnoliopsida; order Poales; family Poaceae; genus Triticum; species Triticum dicoccoides. Next base: position 247,370,996 of record NC_041388.1, read on the forward strand.
CAGTTACTCATTCGAGTAGCTTGGACACCTCGACCGTGACTCCCCATAGTGCCCCTGCCGAGTGGGCATCACTTCTTGCTACCCCCGTAGCCCCTATGCTCCAGCCTCATCCCGCACCCGCCCCTGAGGGAGAGCCCTCGAGGAAGTGTCATCGTGTTACCTTTGACCCGGAGGTTTCTGTTAACGTCATCAGTTTAGGATCCAAGTCCGGCTCAGGAGAGGACCCAGCAGGACCAGCAGAGCACTAAATCGTCATAGTATCCGAGGTTCTCATGATGCTTGCATGTACAGATGTAGTCGTACTTGTCATGACGTTTCTTTTCATGTATGAGTCTATGTATAATTATGTTGGAACTTTTCTCCATTATTATTCGCCTTGGTTTCCTGTTGCTTTCTTTTGGGTTTTGTCACTTGCTTTTATTCCCCATTTATGGATGTTGCTCATCTCGGTTGCTTCATATTGGGAAAAACAAACAATAGGATGACGCGGGGAGGCACCAGCAGTCACGCTGGTGAGGATGTCCCTGTTCGTCGCTCAGCAAGACAGGCAGGGCATTCCCTCGAACTGTATCCACAACCACCACCTCCACCGACACATCCGCCAACCACTGAATAGATCATGCACATGTTCGAAGAAAGAAGAAACAATGATCTGCTTGAACTACTGAAAAGTGTGCAAGCTATGGTTCGGCAGAATGGAAATCAGAATTGCAATCACTCCAAGCTCTCAGATTTGCAAAGGACTAAGCCACCTAGTTTTAATAAAGTTGTTGACCCTCTGGAAGCTGACGAATGGTTAAGGACCATTGAAAATAAATTGGAAATTGCTCGTACCAAAGAAGGTGATAAGGTTCCATTTGAGACTCGCTATCTGGAAGGAGCCGTAGCTATTTGGTGGGACAACACTAAAGCTATGTGGCCAGCAGATGAAGAAATCACATGGGATAAGTTTAAGGATCAGTTCTGCAAATATCACATCCCTACGGGCATCATGAAAGTCAAACAGCGTGAGTTCCTAGCCCTCACACAAGGTAACTTATCCGTCACCGAGTATTTGAACAAGTTCAATCATTTGGCCTGCTACTCCCTGTATGATGTGGCCACTGAAGAGAGAAAGATCGACAGATTCCTTGGAGGAATGTATCAACACCTCAGATGCACTCTCAGTATGCTTGATTTTCCGTATTTCCAGGCTCTGGTAAACAAAGCCCTGATTGCAGAACGAGAGCACAAGCTTGTTCAGGACAGTAGGCCCATTCATGATGACCGCAAGCGGAAGTTTGAACCCAATAAGGAAGGACCCATAGTCCAGAAGGCTCGTACCTGGCAACAGAGACAAGTTGAGTATAAGCCCAATTGGCAGCAGAATGTTAACAAGACCACTACCCAAGTCAAGAATATTGTGACCAGCCCGATACGTGAAGATTGTCAGCGTAACAATGCGTGATTTTCTTGTGGGAAAGCCGGACACTACGCCAGGCAGTGCCCCAAGAACGGCAGGTCAAATGCTCCATTCAAGCTGCAAGTTAATCACATGGAGCCATACCCTGGCCAGAAAACAATCCAAGGGCAAGTTCATCACCTCTCCGCCGAAGGAGCCCAAGAGAACCCAGAAGTCGTCATTGGTATGTTTTCTATTAATAACATACCTGAAATAATTTTGTTTGACTCTGGGGCTTCCCATTCTTTTATTTCGTGGAGTTTTGCTACCCAAAACAAGTTTTCTTGCTCGATTTTGGAAAAGAGTATGATGGTACAATCCCTGGGATCATTGCTCAAAAGCAACTTGGCCTGTCGCAATTTGGAGATTGACCTCAAGGGAGTCATGTTCCCGGCTTCTTTGATAGTCATTGAGTCTGCCAAGTTGGATGTTATTTTGGGAATGAACTGGTTAACCAAACATCAAGTGTGTATCAACTGTGCGACCAGAGAAGTCACATTGACAGACCAGGAAGGCCAAACTACAAAATTCTTTGCTCGAAGAAGCATGCCCAAGAAAGAAATGGTCTTTGCAACTATAGTTGAAGAATTGGATCTAATTCATGTGGTTAGTGAGTTTCCAGATGTATTTCCTGAGGAACTACCAGGAATGCCGCCAGACCGCGATCTTGAGTATGCAATTGACCTTGTGCCTGGGACCGCACCGTTATACAAGAAGTATTATCGGATGCTTTCATCCGAGTTAGTGGAATTAAAGAAACAGCTTGACGAGATGCTTCAGAAAGGATACATTCGTCCAACCTCTTCACCATGGGGATCACCCGTGATCTTCGTGGACAAGAAAGACGACAGTCTTCGGATATGTGTGGATTATCGTCAGTTGAATGATGTCACTATCAAGAACAAATACCCACTTCCGAGGATTGATGATTTATTCGAGCAACTCGGTGGGGCAAAAGTATTCTCCAAGATTATTGAGGACCGGATATCACCAGCTCAAAATCAAGAAGGAGGATATTCCTAAGACCGCGTACACCACTCAATATGGTCTTTATGAATATACGGTCATGTCTTTCGGCCTCACCAACGCACCTGCTTTCTTCATGCACATGATGAATAAAGTATTCATGGACTTCTTGGATAAATTTGTGGTGGTATTCATTGATGACATCATCATATACTCTAAAGGTGAAGAAGAGCACAAGGGACATCTCAGAGCAGTCTTGCAAAGACTCCGTGACCATCAGATATATGCGAAATTCAGCAAATGTGAAATTTGGCTCAAGCAAGTCGGATTTTTGGGGCATGTACTTTCAGCAGAAGGCATAGTCATGGATCCAAGCAAAGTGAAGGACGTGCTTGAGTGGACAGCACCCACGACAGTGACTGAGATCCGGAGTTTTCTTGGATTGGCCGGATATTATCGTCGATTCATTGAAGGCTTCTCTAAGATTGCCAAGCCCATGACAGAACTCCTCAAGAAGGATAAGAAGTTTGTATGGTCTGAGGACTGTGAGAAGAGTTTCAATGAGTTGAAGACCCGATTGACGTCAGCACCTGTGTTGACCCTCCCAGACATCTATCGCGGCTTTGATGTATACTGTGACACATCCAGGAGAGGTATTGGATGTGTGCTCATGCAAGATGGCAAGGTTGTAGCCTACACATCTAGATAGCTACGACCCCACGAAGGGAACTACCCAAGGCATGATTTGGAATTGGCTGCAGTTGTGCACGCATTAAAAATTTGGAGGCACTACCTAATGGGAAAAAGATGTCAACTATTTACCGACCACAAGAGTCTCAAGTATATATGTAACGCCCATGATGCTGCTATAGCTCCCACATGTCAAGGCACGACTTAGAGGCATAATCACATAGTGGTTTTGTCGCAAGAAGGGTCATCTTCACAAACATCCCATGTAATGAATAAGACGGGGATAAATAGAGTTGGCTTACACTCGCCATGTCACACTATACATAAATAATTCATACATCATACAAATACACTCATAGACCATCTACGGTCAAATCCAAAAGAAAAGGAAGATAAACCCCAAATGCTAGAGCCCCGATCGTCCCAACTGGGCTCCACTATTGATCATTAGGAAACGACACATAGTAACAACCAAGGTCCTCATCGAGCTCCCACTTGAGTTCGGTAGCATCACCTGCACTGGTATCATCGGCACCTGCAATTGTTTTGGAAGTATCCGTGAGTCACGAGGACTCAGCAATCTCACACCCGCGAGATCAAGACTATTTAAGCTTATGGGTAGGATAAGGTAATGAGGTGGACCTGCAACAAGCGCTAAGCAAATATGGTGGCTAACATACACAACTAAGAGTAAGATGAGAAGCTACGCAACGGTCGAAAAGCTAGAAGTGATCAAGAAGTGATCCTGAAACTACTTACGTCCAAACATAACACAACCCGTGTTCACTCCCCGGACACCACCGAAAAGAGACCATCACGGCTACACACGGGGTTGATTAATTTTAATTAAGTCAAGTGTCAAGTTCTCTATAACGAGATATTAACAAATTCCCATCTGCCACATAACTGCGGGCAGGGCTCTCGAAAGTTTATACCCTACAGGGGTGTCCCAACTTAGCCCGTCACAAGCTCTCGCGATCAACAAAGGATATTCCTTCTCCTGGAAAGACCTGACCAGTCTTGCAATCCCGGTTACAAGACATTTCGACCATGGTAAAACAAGACCAGCAAAGCCACCCGACTGTGCCGACAAATCCCGATAGGAGCTGCACATATCTCGTTCTCAGGGCACATCTGATAGGTCAAGCTACGAGTAAAACCAACCCTCAAGTTTCCCCGAGGTGGCCCCGCAGGTTGCCCGGTTCGGACCAACACTCAAAGAAGCACTGGCCCGGGGGGGGTTAAAATAAAGATAACCCTCGGGTCTACAGAACCCAAGGGAAAGTTATAGGTTGTTAGGCAAATGTAAAACCAAGGTTGGGCCTTGCTGGAGGAGTTTTATTCAAAGCGAACTGTCAAGGGGGTCCCATAACCCCAACCGCGTAACGAACGCAAAATCAAGGAACATAACACCGGTATGACGGAAACTAAGGCGGCAAGAGTGGAACAAAACACCAGGCATAAGGCCGAGCCTTCCACCCTTTACCAAGTATATAGAAGCATTAATTAAAATAAGAGATATTGTGATATCCCAACATAACCATGTTCCAACATGGAACATACTTCAGCTTCACCTGCAACTAACAACACTATAAGAGGAGATGAGCAAAAGCGGTAACTTAGCCAAACAACGGTTTGCTAGGAAGGTGGGTTAGAGGCTTGACATGGAAATATGGGAGGCATGATATAACAAGTGGTAGGTAGCGCGACATAGTGATAGAACGAACAACTAGCAAGCAAAGATAGAAGTGATATCGAGGGTATGGTCATCTTGCCTGCAATGTTCTCAGAGTTGTCGAAAGCTTGATCCTCGTTAGTGTACTCAACAGGTTCCTCATTCATGTACTCGTCTCCTGGCTCTACCCAAAGCAAGAACACAAGCAACGGAACAACAATCAATCACGATGCAATGCACAAGCAACATGATGCAATACATGGCATGATATGCAAGATATGATATGTAATGCATATGCGTGCTCCGGAAGGGAAAGAATGATCAAGGCATCAACTTATCATAAAAAGTATGCCGCTGGAAAGATGAGGTGATTTCGGTCGAAATTGATATAAGGATCACCGGAAACGGATGCACGGTTTGCAAATGACAAGCAATACAAGGATGATGCAAATCTACGATTAACAGCATGATAACACATAGAATGCAACAAGAAACTAAGCTACTGCACTCCAACATGGAAACAAATTATATGAGTATAAAGTACACATGAAGCTCTACAAATCATGAACACTAAGCTCCTGCTAGTTCCCACTAGAACAAGCTCAAAATAGCATGGCAAAAATGCAAATGATAACAGCTTCACAGACTTAGAGAAAATACTAAACATGGCAAAACAGCATCATATAGCAATGTTTAGAGCAAGAAAACAACATGCTACAGGAACATGTCATGGAAAACAAAGGCATGGCATGCTATTACTAAACACATAGAACAAAACTCCCTTACTGATTATAACCCAAAGAGGCATGAAAAAAGATGTGGCACCCATGCAAACATGGCAAGTTATATTAACAATTTCAGACTTAGAAGAAAAATAGAGCATGGCATAAACAGATTCATGATAGCAACTTTGCAAGCTCAAATAACTCACCACAGGGCATCCCATGGCATGGCAAGGTAACCAAAATGAAGTAGACATATTCAAGAAGCTAAGCATGGCAAGAGTAATCTCATAGGATATATGCATCACTGCCAACATCCATGGCAAAGTTGAATAACATGTTAAGAATCTGCCAGGAATAATATTTAGCAAAAGTAGAGCAAGAAAATGACATGCTAGTGTACTCCATAATTGCAACCAGAGGCATGAATTGATATAGCAATACCACATCTACAAAAAAATGCTTACTGAACTATCTCAAAATGTGCATGGATCTCATGGTAGAAACAAGTTTACATGGCATCAAAATGTAACAGGAAAAGGACAGCAAAATCACCAAGTGTCTGAAAATAGCAACATTATGGAACCTACTTTGCATGCTTGTGCTAGTCACCACATAGATCACAAAAATACAAGACTTGCATCCCTGTAAATATGGCATGATGGAGATCATAAAACATGTAGACATCATGCTCATAGGATGCACACACAAAATGTAACGAAATTGATAAATCACCAACATCTGTTAATTTCCAGCATACAACATTTTATAGCACTCTTGCAACTATGATAATGGCATCAATATTGACAGTAACATGCATGCAAATTCCACTAACATGAAGAGAATCACGAGACTAACATTTCGACATATCATATGTATGAATCGGATCAACGAGCACGGAGATGTGGCATGATGAAGGAGGCATGAAAATAACAGGGATTCGGGACTTAGTGGAATTCTCACCTTCCGAAACAGATCTAGGGTTAGCACGTGGATCGAGATGGTGGCGCGAGCTCGTCGGAGAAACGGCCAGAGAAGCGTGCAGGAGGCGGCCGGAGCTTGGGGGTCGACGGATCCGGTCGCCAGAGTAGTCGACGTCGGAGAGGGACTCCGGGGCGGTGCGGTCTACGCCAGCGAGGCGGCGCCGCAACGATGGGCGATGACCAGTGGTGACGGGCGGCGCTGGCGGCGGAAGATCGTGGCGAGGCGGCGGGCGGTGCTGCAGTAGCGAAGGTCGGCGGCGGGGTCCGGGGCGGCGGCGCACGGACGGACGC
>NC_041388.1:247378141-247391777 GCF_002162155.2 Triticum dicoccoides
GCAGTACGGGGACACGTGGAGGCTCACGAGTGGTGCACAGGCGGCGGCGTGAAGCGTCCGGCGCGGATGGACTTGTCCGGCATGGAGAGAGGAGCGGGGCTAGGGTTTGGACTGCGGAATTTCAGGGGGAGGTGTCTATTTATATGTAGAGGGAGCTAGGAGAGTCCAAATGAGGTGCGGTTTTCGCCCACATGATCGTGATCCAACAACGGAGAGCATGGAGGGGGTTTAGATGGGTTATTGGGAAGTTTTGGAGGGTTCTTGGGCTGCAACACAAGAGGGCTTTTACGGTTAACCGGTTAACCGTTGGGGCATCAAACGACCTCCAAATGGAACGATATTTGCCAGACGGCCTACCGGTGATGTACCAAGGCCACTCGACAAATCTCGACCCATTCCGAGAAAGTTTTTCTCCCGCTCACAAAAGAAGATTAGAGGGGTGCAATGGGGCACGAGAGAGCGTCGCATTGCGAAACGGCAACGGGGAAAATGACTGGATGCATGAGACAAACATGAATGCAAATGATATGCACATGATGACATGATATGAAATGCATGACATGAACAAAATACAAAACGGAAGACAAAACCCAACCACGAAGGGAATATCATATCACATAGCTAAAAATGGCAAGAGTCGGAGTTGCGAATATGTGAAGTTACATCCGGGGTGTTACAATATATTCACCCAACCGGACCTGAATCTTCGACAGCGAAGATGGCTTGAATTGGTCAAGGATTATGATCTTGGAATAAATTACCATCCCGGTAAGGCCAATGTGGTTGTTGATGCCCTCAGTCGCAAGCCTACCAACCTGAACGCCCTGATGGAGTCCTTGCCTCCTGAACTCCAAGAAGAGATCGTTCAGCTTAACCTGGTTATTGTTGAGGCTAATCTCGCCAATATATTGGAAGTCACCCCTACACTCGAGAAATGAATCCGCATGGCCCGACTGGATGATGTCGTACTGCAACACCATGTCAAACGTATGCAAGAAGGCAAGACCCTGGATTTCTCGAAGGATGAGCAAGGTACTCTAAGGTTTCGAGGTCAGATTTGCATACCTGAGAAGGAAGATCTTGGCAGAAGCACACGAATCTTCATACTCGATTCACCCAGGAGGTACCAAGATGTACGAAGACCTTCGACAAATATTTTGGTGGGATGGAATGAAGGACATTGCCTATTTTGTCACTTGTTGCGACATATGTAACAAGGTGAAGGCGGAGCATCAGAAACCCGCCGGACTTCTCCAACCTTTACCTGTTCCACAATGGAAGTGGGAGGATGTCTGCATGGATTTCATCACAGGCCTGCCAAAGACTCACTGAAGCAATAATGCAGTATGGGTTGTTGTCGGTGTCAAAACCGGTGGATCTCGGGTAGGGGGTCCCGAACTGTGTGTCTAAGGCGGATGGTAACAGGAGGCAGGGGACACGATGTTTACCCAGGTTCGGGCCCTCTTGATGGAGGCAATACCCTACGTCCTGCTTGATTGTTCTTGATGATATGAGTATTACAAGAGCTGATCTACCACGAGATCAGAGAGGCTAAACCCTAGAAGCTAGCCTATGGTATGATTGTATGTTGTCCTACGGACTAAAACCCTCTGGTTTATATAGACACCGGAGGGGGCAAGGGTTACACAAGGTTGGTTACAAAGGAGGAGATATACATATCCGTATTGCCTAGCTTGCCTTTCATGCCAAGTAAAGTCCCATCCGGACACGAGACAAAGTCTTCAATCTTGTATCTTCATAGTCCAACAGTCCAGCCAAAGGATATAGTCCGGCTGTCCGGAGACCCCCTAATCCATGACTCCCTCAGTAGCCCCCGAACCAGGCTTCAATAACGTTGAGTCCGGCATGCAGTATTGTCTTCGGCATTGCAAAGGGGGTTCTTCTCCAAATCTTGAATGTCTGTTAAGTAGTGTCCGGCCCCATAAATGTTGGACTTCTTGGCTTCTGTGCTCAATAAGGGCTATCTTCCACGCGTCGAACGAATACGAGGAGCCAAGGCATTTTTACATTCACCCCCCTAACCAGGTAAATAAATTGTCTATTAAAGGGATGGGGATTCTTGGATCCAATCCATACCATCCTCCCACGGCGAGAATCCATCGGAGCGCACTTCGGAAAAATCCACTCCAACATGGCTGACCACCGCAGCTCCTCCTCCCGCCCTCGTAGCCCTAAGCCCGGTGATTGGGAGAGGTGTTCAGTCCCACACAGTCGATTAGTAGAGCTGCAGACTCGGGGATTTCTCCCTCCAGCGTATATGGTCCCCGTCCGAGCCGGGCTTGCCACCTATAATGGCGGGGAGCAAGCGGAGAGCTTCCCCAGCCCCTCTAAGGGGGAGCGGGTGTGCCTTGTTCCTTACTTACTAAGGGGACTCGGATTTCCAATTCATTCGTTCCTCCGCGGGCTCCTGGAGTTTTACGGCCTCCAACTGCATAATTTCACCCCTGCTTCCATATTACACATCGCCGGCTACGTTGCCCTTTGCGAGCTATTTCTGGGCTACGAGGCTCATTTCGAGCTGTGGAAAAGGTTATTTTGCCTTGTGCCCCGCACACAGAAGGGGTCACTTTATCAAGTGGGCGGAGCCGAAATATGGCGCATCGCTGAAACCGGATACTTGTCCGGTACTCCGAAGAAGACGTCTGAAGACTGGCCTTCGGAGTGGTTTTATATGGAGGACGTCTTCCTTCCAGACCCTGTTCGGCAGGGTCTTCCTGAGTTCAACAATGCTCCTCTGAAGAAATGCCGAAGCTGGCGCCCACGGAGCCCCCAGGAGGAAGACAACGGAGAAGTCCTTTACCTGATGAACCGGATTAAAGCGCTGGCTCAATTAGGATTGACAGTAATCGGAGTTATGTCAATACGCATAATGCGGGGAGTGCAGCCTCTTCAATATTGAGGGCACCCCCTGTGGTGTTTTAACGGGAAAGATGATGCCACCCATTGCGGGCGTAAGGGACCGGACTCCGCTGCTGCTTTAGCAAAAACTATGTCCGAGTTGTTCAAGGGAGAAGAAGAGGACTTCATCTGTATCAGGACACGAGATGGATTCTCTATGTACAACCCTCCAAGCTGGGTGAGTTATACCTCTTTACTCCCATTCTTCCCGCATTCTTCGTCGTAGGTACTTACCTTGCCATTTTACGGCAAGAACTGCGAAAAGCTGTAAGGGAGGTCAACAGCCCATCTCCACAACCAGAGGACCCTAACCGGGCCCTCGGTCCTGGACTCGAAGACAATCCGGACATATTCGTGGAGCTGATAGATAGACAATTCTATCAATTGAGCTGCGATGACGCCACGGTGGCCATAACGGCCGACTATCCCGGACTACTCCCTGCGTCGCACGTAAGAAAAACCAAAATACCAACTCCAAAAATAGGATCCCCTTTTAGACACTTCACCTACCGTACACATATGGTGTTTTACAAGGAAGGCATTCGGGACACCATGCCGAATCCGCAGCAACTCGCCAGCAAGAGGCACCGAAGCCGGGTAGGCCAAAAAGGAAGGCGGTCAGGACGGAGACGCCGGCGCAGAGGTATGACACAAAACCTTGCTCCGTGGTTGCCGTCTTTCTCAAAATGTAATGACGTCCATGCTTCTTTAATAGAAAAAACGCTCGCCGGAGTATATCTGGAGAGGCTGCCGATCACGCCTCCACCAGTCGGGCTCCAGGGCCGGACATAGAGGCGGAAGCCAACATGGGGCGGACGCCAGATGCTCCTCCTACAGAGGATGCGGATAGACTATCCGCTACAAATTCAGAAGTGGAGAGCGCCACAAATCAATTCTGGAGACGCATACCTCCGTGCTGCTCAAAATGGTCTAGCCAGAGCCATGGATCAGTATGTAAGGGATGTACGAGTAAGCAAATCTGACGATTATATGTATCAGTAGCCCCTGAGACTTGAAACAGTTGATGCAACTGATTTAAGGATCATTATTTGTGCAGTTCTTACGGAGAAGAATTCGCAACTGTCTCAAGAGCTGGATGAGTGCAAGGCCTAGCTGGAAGCCGTTGTTGCCGCATTGAAGGAGTCCAAAAAGGGTCCCCCTGGTAACTCTTTTGTCTATTGCAAATAATATCGGTACCAGGTAGTATGCGGCATGTATGCACACCTAACAATAGATGTTGCAGGTGGCCCCGGAGTGAATCCGGAGGCCGTGGAGGCGGATACGGCACGTGATGATCGACAGCGAAATGATGGCGAGCACATGCTGACGCGAGTCGGGCAGGAGAAAAATGATCTCCAAGATGCCAATATCCGGCTGGGCGTGGAACTAAAGGATGTCTGGGCCCAGCTTGCGGACTCCGTGAAGGAGAATAAACGGCTTCAGTGCGGCATTTTTAGTAAGTGTTTGAACGAACTTTTTAAAGGAGTTCGGCGAAGAAGCCTGCTAACAGCGTTATGTCTGCAGGTATGCTGACGGGTCGTCCCGCAGAGGAGATGCCTGGGTCTTCGGGCGATCTTATACCAGAGCTCTCACAACTGCACGAACAAGTTCGGCAGGTGATGCAGAGTATTGCCCAAGCCTTGTGGCCCTCCGCGTCCCCGCCAGGAGGCATGGAGGAGCTTATAGAGAAGCTCAAGGGAGCGCGGCAGCGCTTCTGATTATGGAATATATTAGCCTGCCGACAAGGTGCAAGGGAAGCTTGGGCTATGGTGAAGACACGATATACCAAGGCTAACCCAAACCACATGGCCGAGGTCGGACCTGTGGGGCCCGATGGGAAAGAGATCCCCGTCAGTTTAGTGTATGATCAAGTAGAATTAGCCACAAAGTATTCCCAACAGGATTGTAGGCTAGACAGCCTGTTGGATGGTACAGAAGAAGAATTTAATCAGTCTTAATGACTGTGTACTTCAAGTGACATATGTAATGTCCCTATCCGGATTGTAAATCATTTGTCATGGCGGACCTTTTCGCTTCAACCTCTGGACCCGATAGTCCGGAGTGTATCCTAATACCCACTCGGTTATATAAAAACTGGGGTATGCATGGAAACCAGGCATAGGGGTCATAAGTGCTTGAACGGACAAGTACCCAACTAGCTATGTTATATTACATGGATAGTAAGAAACATCTTCCTGGGAGAATAGTTCCGTTAAGGGTTCCTTTCCCTGGGTACGGATGCCCTAATGTGCATGTCTGAACCGCGAGACACAGGTTAAAAACATCTGGGGGCATGTAGTAATTTAAATGAAAGTCATCTTTTATTCATCGATCGAATATTCCCTTAAGAACGCTAGCTTTCGGCTTCACCCAGTCTGAGGTACACATCAGGCTGACCCGGCAATAACAATCGCATAGGTGCTCCCCTTATTCCCTAGTAACGGGAACGTAGGGCATAAATACAAGAGCCAGGCAACCCAGCTTGGCCAACACTTAAGTCATATCGATGCATATAATGGCGAAAAAAGGTACGTGCGGAAGAATAACACATGTGCAGGGCATAAAGCCCAGAAAGGTAATTAGATTAAGCTTTTGTATAGGAAGCCCCCAGGTATATTGAGCGTGGTTAGCGCGTCAAGATTGTGTAACCAAGACACAAATGTAGCCCTTTAGGGCCTTGAAGAGAAAAGAGAGAAAGAAAGAGAGAAAAAACAGATGTGCAAAAAATTCACGGAGGTAAGGAGACGAACATAGAGTCCGACGCTAGGCGTAGAATCTTCGGAGTCTGGCTGCGTTCCATGGGTTTGGCTCGAGTCGATTATTTGATGCATCCCGCAGACGGTACGCTCCACCGGTCAGAACCTGGTCGATAATGAAGGGACCTTCCCATTTGGGCTTGAGCTTGTTCTTTTTCTTCTCCGGCAGGCGTAGAACTAGTTCGCCAATGTTATAGGTTTTGGCCCGCACTTCTCTGCTTTGATACCTTCGAGCCTGTTGCTGATAGAATGCGGAACGGGCTTTTGCCACGTCACGCTCCTCCTCCAGGGCATCCAAATTGTCCTGTCGATTGAGATCGGCCTCTCTTTCTTCGTACATGCGCACTCGAGGTGAGTCATGAATTATGTCACAAGGCAGCACCGCATCAGCGCCGTACACCATAAAAACGGTGTGTATCCGGTAGTGTGATTTGGCGTGGTCTGCAGCCCCCATAGTACGGAGTCGAGCTCCTCTACCCAATGAGTGTCTGATTCCTTTAAAGATCGGACTAATCTGGCTTTAATGCCGCTCATGATAAGACCATTCGCTCATTCGACTTGACCGTTAGTTTGCGGATGATAGACAGAAGCATAATCGAGCTTGATGCCCATGTTGCTGCACCAAAGTTTCACCTCGTCGGCTGTAAAGTCCGTGCCGTTGTCAGTGATGATGCTGTGGGGGACACCATAACGGTGTACAACCCCGGATATGAAGTCTATCACCGGTCCGGATTCAGCCGTTTTGACAGGTTTGGCTTCTATCCATTTGGTGAATTTATCCACCATGACTAGTAAGTATTTTCTCTTATGGGTTCCCCCTTTGAGGGGTGCGACCATATCGAGCCCCCAGACCGCAAAGGGCCAAGTAATGGGGATTTTTTGGAGGGTGGTAGGTGGCATGTGGCTTTGGTTTGCAAAAAGCTGGCAACCGACACAATGCTGTACCAGATGCTGTGCATCTGCCCGGGCCGTCGGCCAATAAAAAACTGTACGTAAGGCCTTGCTTACAAGGGCCCGGGCTGCGGCGTGGTGGCCGCCAAGTCTGGCATGGATTTCTGCCAAAAGCTTCTGCCCTTCCTCTTCGGAGATGCACCTTTGAAGGACTCCGGTTGTGCTTTTCTTATAAAGCTCTCCCTCATGGACCTTGTAGGCTTTAGATCGCCGCACTATGCAGCGGGCCTTGTTTTGGTCCTCGGGTAATTCCTGTCTGGTTAGGTAGGCCAGGAATGGTTCTGTCCACGGGGCGATGATGGCCATTATCACGTGGGCTGAAGGTGTTATTTCGATGGCAGAGCCTCCGATTGTGTCAAAGTGTTCGGCATCTGGGGTTGTGGCCGGGTCCAGACTATTTTTGCCAGTGTCCCCTTCCCAGACCATGGATGGTTTAAACAGTCTTTCCAGGAAGATGTTCGGTGGGACAGGGTCGCATTTAGCACCGATACGGGCTAGGATATCCGCCGCCTAGTTTTTTTTCCCGAGCCACATGGTGGAATTCAAGCCCCTCGAACCGGGCTGACATTTTGAGGATGGCGTTGCGATATGCTGCCATTTTCGGATCCTTGGCATCGAAGTCTCAATTTATTTGGGATATTGCAAGGTTCGAGTCCCCACGCACCTCTAGGTGTTGGATGCCCATGGAGACTGCCATCCGGAGGCCGTGTAATAGGGCCTCGTATTCGGCTGCGTTATTGGAGTCTATATGTAGTATTTGGAGTACGTATTGCACCGTGTCTCCGGTGGGGGACGTCAAGACGACGCCAGCCCCCAGACTAGCCAGCATTTTAGAGTCGTCGAAGTGCATGATCCAATTGGAGTATGCGTCGTACTCTTTAGGGAGTTCGGCTTCTGTCCATTCGGCTATGAAATCGGCCAGTACTTGCGACTTAATGGCTCGCCGTGGCTTATATGTTATGTCGAATGGGAGGAGCTCGATGGCCCATTTGGCAATCCGGCCCGTGGCATCGCGGTTGTTTATTATGTCATTGAGTGGTACTTCGGAGGCCACCGTAATCGAACACTCTTGAAAGTAGTGTCGTAATTTCCGGGATGCCATAAATACCGCGTATGCTATCTTTTGGCAATGTGGTACCGTGATTTGCATGGAGTGAGGATGGTGGATACATAATATACCGGCTTTTGAAGCGGGAATTTATGTCCGTCTATCTCTTGTTCGACGACGAGCACTGCGCTTACAACTTGGTGAGTTGCCGCTATATACAATAGCATTGGTTCGCCAACAGTTGGCGTGACCAGGATTGGGTTGATGGCCAGGATGGCTTTTATTTCTTCCTGTCCGGCCGTGGTTGCGTCCGTCCACTCGAAGTGTTCGGTGCGCCGAAGAAGGCGATAAAGGGGAAGTGCCTTTTCTCCTAATCGGGAGATAAAGCGGCTTAAAGCCACCACGCATCCAGTCAATTTCTGGATTTGCTTGAGGTCAGTTGGGATAGCCAACTGTGACAGAGCTCGGATTTTAGCCGGATTTGCTTCAATTCCTCTACTGGAGACGATGAAGCCGAGGAGCTTTCCAGCGGGAACGCCGAAAACTTATTTTTCCAGATTGAGCTTAGTGTCGTATGTTCGGAGATTGGTGAATGTGAGCCTCAAGTCATTTATTAAAGAGTCGACGTGTCTGGTTTTAATGACCACATCGTCTACATATGCCTCCACAGTCTTACCGATCTGCTTTTCCAGACATGTCTGGATCATGCGCTGATATGTTGCGAAGGCGTTTTTGAGCCCGAAGGGCATTGTGTTAAAGCATAAGGGGCCGTATGGCGTTATAAATGCCGTTGCGGCTTGATCAGACTCTGCCATCTTAATCTGGTGGTAATCGGAGTATGCATTGAGGAAGCACAATGATCTGTGTCCTGTGGTAGCATCGATGATTTGATCGATGCGAGGGAGTGGGAAGGGATCCTTTGGGCAAGCCTTATTAAGGCCTTTGAAGTCGACACATAGGCGCCATGATTTGTTTTTCTTTGGTACCATCACCAGGTTTGCTAGCCAATCACGGATGTTTTATTTCTTTAATGAATCTGGCTTCCAGTAGCTTGGCCAGCTCCTCTCCCATGGCTTGTCGCTTAGGTTCGGAGAAACGCCGAAGAGTCTGCTTGACCGTCTTGAATCCTTTTAGAATATTAAGGCTATGCTCGGCCAATCCGCGTGGGATTCCTGGCATGTCTGAAGGATGCCAGGCGAATATATCCCAATTCTCGCGCAGAAACTCCTGTAGTGCGGCGTCTATAGCGGGGTCTAACTGTGCCCCAATGGATGCTGTTTTGGTAGGGTCCGTTGGATGGACTTGGAATTTAACTATTTCGTTCGCTGGTTTAAAGGAGGTGGACTTGGATCTTTTGTCTAGTATCACGTCGTCCCTGTCCACCGTGGAGCGCAGCGCTGTTAACTCCTTCGCCACAAGGGCTTCGGATAATGCCTCGAGGGCTAGTGCGGCTGTTTTGTTCTCGGCGCGGAGTGCTATGTCCGGATCACTAGCTAGAGTGATAATTCCCTTGGGTCCGGGCATTTTGAGCTTCATGTACCCGTAATGGGGTATGGCTTGAAAAATCGTGAATGCCTCCCGCCCTAGAAGGGCGTGGTATCCGCTACTGAACGGGGCCACTTGGAATGTAATTTCTTCGGACCTGTAATTCTCCGGAGTGCCGAATACCACAACAAGTGTGATTTTCCCAGCGCAACGTACCTCCCGACTAGGGATGATTCCTCGGAAGGTCGTACTGCTTTGCTCAATACGGTTGCTGTCTATTTCCATTTTTGGAGAGTTTCCTCATAAATGAGGTTTAATCCGCTGCCGCCATCCATGAGCACCTTATGAGCCGAAAGCCATCCATAATTGGACTGAGGACCAAAGCGGCTGGTGCTCGGGCTGTTCGGAATTTAGGTTCGTCATTGGCATTGAAGGTGATAGCTGTGCCACTCCATGGATTTATTGTTGCCACGTGGCAGACTTCGGCAAGGTTGCGGAGTGCTCGCTTACGCCTATTATTTGAGGCAAAGGCCTCGAAGACTGTTAATACTGTGTTGTTATCCATGGGAAGGTGTTCTGAGATATTTTGGGTGAGAAGATCCTCACCGCTTTTGGCCACCTGCTGGAGTACCCAACATGCTCTAAGGCTGTGTGTTGATGTGGTATCCGTTGTACTATGGATTTTGCAGGGCCCATTGAGCCATCCCTCCAATACGGTTCCACGCCCTATAGTGGGCTTTTGCTTCTTTGTAATTGAGTCGGGCGACTTATGAGAGTGCACCCTTTTAGTTCGGACTGGGGGTTTTGTCAGAGCCGGATTATCCCAAAATTGCGTTTGGGTTTTCCAGGCACTTTCCATTGCACAGTATTTCCGTACTATGGCCGCCAAGTCAGTGAAGTGTGATACGTCATGGCAACTTATGGCGTTGAGGACTCCCTTGTCCGTGCAATTGTTGCAAAAGAACAAAATTACATCTTCCTCGCGACAGTCCTTGACCTTGTTCATTACAAGGAGGAATCTGGCCCAATAGTGATGTACTGTCTCTTGGGGCGCTTGCCTAATGTGGGAAAGATCATTTGTATCTGGGTGGTGGGTGGATTTAAGTCCAGACCTTGACCCAATCTGTGATCCCGGGGTGTAACACCCTCGATGCGACTATAGCTCCCACGTGTCGACGCACGACTTAGAGACATAATCGCATTGAAGGCATATGTCGCAAGTTAGGCAATCTTCACAACATCCCATGTAATATGAATAATAAAGGGGAGATAGCATAGTTGGCTTACACTCGCCACGCCAATCAAGTACATAAATAACATTGCATCATCCAAAACACTCATGGCCTGACTACGGCGCCAAAATAGAAGAAACCCAACATGCGACACGGTCCCAATCACCCCCAACCGGGCACCACTACTAATCATCGGGAAAGGAAACATAATATCAGTGAGAGTCTTCGTCGAACTCCCACTTGAGCTCATACGCGTCTCCTGGAGCGGTATCATCAGGCCCTGCATCTGGTGTAATAGTAAACTGTGAGCCACAGGGACTCAGCAATCTCGCACCCTCGCGATCAAGACTATTTAAGCTTATAGGAAGGGTAAGGCAAATATATGTGGAGCTGCAGCAAGCGACTAGCATATATGGTGGCTATCTTATTCGCAAAAGAGAGCGAGAAGAGGGGGCAAAGCGCGAGCGTGAATAACTAGAGGAACAACCTGCGCAAGCATTACTCCAACACCGTGTCCACTTCCCGGACTCCGCCGAGAAGAGGCCATCACGGTAACACACTCAGTTAATTCATTTTAATTAAGTTAAGGTTCAAGTTATCTACAACCGGACATTAACAAATTCCCATCTGCCCATAACCGTGGGCACGGCTTTCGAAAGTTCAATCCCTGCAGGGGAGTCCCAACTTAGCCCATGAAAAGCTCTCACGGTCAACGAAGGAATAGACCTCCTCCCAAGACGTTCCGATCAGACTCGGTATCTCGGTAACTCAAGACACTTCGACAGGTTAAAACAAGACCAGCAACACCGCCCGAATGTGCCGACAAATCCCGATAGGAGCTGCACATATCTCTTTCTCAGGGCACACTCAGATTGTCTTAGGTACGGGTAGGCCAGCCCAGAGTTACCCCTGGTGGCCACCGGTAGCTGACAGGTGGACCAACACTCAGAGGAGCACTGGCCCGGGGGGGTTAAAATAAGATGACCCTTGAGTCTGCAGAACCCAAGGGAAAGAAAAGGCTAGGTGGCAAATGGTAAAACCAAGGTTGGGCATTGCTGGAAAAGCTTTAATCAAGGCGAAATATCAAGGGGTCCCCATTATAACCCAACAGCGTGAGGAACGCAAAATCCGGGAACATAACACCGATATGACGGAAACTAGGGTGGCAAGAGTGGAACAAAACACTAGGCGAGAGGCCGAGCCTTCCACCCTTTACCAAGTATATAGATGCATTAAGATAACATGGCAATATAATGATATCCCAACAAGTAAATAAATGTTCCAACAAGGAACGGCCTCCAAACTTCACCTGCAACTAGCAACGCTATAAGGGAGGCTGAGCAAAGCGGTAACATAGCCAATCAATGGTTTGCTAGGACAATGGTGGGTTAGAGGTTCAACATGGCAATTGGGAGGCTGACAAGCAAAAGGTAGGCATCGTAGCATTGGCATAGCAAAAGAGCGAGCAAACTAGCATAGCAAAGATAGTAGTGATTTCGAGGGTATGATCATCTTGCCTGCACAGTTGTCAGAGTTGACTGGATCCTCACAAGCAAACTCAACGGGCTCCTCGATAGCGAACTCGTCTCCCGGCTCTACCCAAACAAGACAAACAAGCAACAAGGATACAATCAACCACGTGCAAGCTCAAACAATAAGATGCAATGAGGACATGCTATGCGGGATGCGATGCGGGATGCAAAATGCAAGATATGACAGGAAATGCATGAACCTGGCCTCAACTTGTAAAACCAAGTGTGCCACTGGAAAGATGGGATGGAATCGCTTGAAAACGATATAAAAATCATCGGAATCCGAGTTACGGTTTGGAAATAGCAGGCGATTTAAGAATGACACCGGTCTGCGATTTACAGCAAGTAGGCACCTAAATGCAATGAAATGAACATGCTACAGCCACCAAACATGACAACAAAATACATGGCAGGGATGCACACAAGATGCTTAACAAAAGTCTAGCACTGAGCTACGGCCAATTCATCCACTATGAGGTTCAAACAAGCATGGCAAAAACGCAAATGCAAAACAGATTCCAGACTTAGTGAAATTAACACTTGTCTGAAATTCCAGATCATATAGCCCTCTTCGGAGCAACAAAACAACATGCTACAGGACCTGACCATGACAAAGAAAGACATGGCATGGAGCTACTCAACAAGCTTAACAAAAGTCCCTTAGTGACCTTGAGCCAAAAGGGATCACAAAAATATACTAACAAGCACACGAACATAGAAAACATAATCAGTTTTCAGACTTAGTGAAAACTGGGACATGCTGAAATATAACTCACGAAGGCATGTTTACGAGCTCGATGCACTCACCACGGTGAAAGTCATGGCAAGACAAGCATACATCCCTAAAGAAGGCACAAAATACAAGCTAGACATGGCAAGAACAATGGTATAGCATGCACGGAACAACTACAATATCATCGGCAAATTCGCAAACAAGTTGACGATCTGCCCAGATTCACAACGAAGCAAAAGTAGAGCTCGATTGACTCAAGCTAGGGTGCCCCATAATTGCAAACAAAGGCATGGATGGATATAGCATAACAAGGTTAACAAAACTCCCTTACTGATCATCCTCAAAAGAGGCACGGATCACTAGCAAACAATATGAACATATGGCATCATGAACTAAATAATCCCAGACTTAGTGAAAACTACCAAGTCCCTGAAAACAGATTTACCGGGTGCCTCACTTTGCAAGCTTGCACAAGTCACCACACACATCATAAAAATTCATGGGTTGCACCTCTGGAAATAAGACAAAATCCTTAACAAATCATATGAAGGACTCACAGGCATATCATGCACACAATAATCATGGCAAAAATGACAAAAGTCTAAGATGAACTAGCAGATCTGACAATTAACTCATGAAGCCTCCTTCTAACAGCATTTCGGGCATCAATATGAACTCAAATGAAAATGATGCAATGGAATAAATGATGTACTCGTCGAGGCGAACATTTTGATATACTATATGTCCAAAACGGAGCTACGGATACAAAGTTACAGCAGGTCAAAGATCGCATAAAAATTAGGGTTCAAAGGGAAAAAGTCAACCGAGGGGATATTTTCAGATCTAGATCTGGCGCGGATTTCGAGGGTCGCCGGGGTTGAAGACGACGGCGGCCGGAGTTGGAGGGGTCGCCGGACTTGGCGAGGCACACCGGCCGGTGAGGGAGGCGGCGGCGAGGGGCGGCGGCGGCGAGGCCCGGC
>NC_041388.1:247392091-247455717 GCF_002162155.2 Triticum dicoccoides
GAATCGGCGTCGCGGGGGCCGGCTTTGGGCCTTCGGGCCCGGCGGCGGCTGGCTGGTGGCGGCGCCACGTGGCGTGTCGTGGTTGGCGCGACGGCGGGGCGGACACGTCCGGCCCGAATCGGACGTGTCCGTCGGCGGGAGGAGCGGCGGATCTGGAAAATTAGGGTTTCGAGGGGGGAGGAGATCCGAAAAACGGGGGGTCTATTTATAGGCATAAGTGGAGCTAGGAGAGTCCAAATGAGGTGCGGTTTTTGGCCACGCGATCGTGATCGAACGCTCTAGGACATGGAGCAGAGTTTGGTGGGTTTTGGGCCAAATTGGAGGGGTGTTGGGCTGCAACACACACGAGGCCTTTTCGGTCCCTCGGTTAGCCGTTGGAGTATCAAACGAAGTCCAAATGATACGAAACTTGACAGGCGGTCTACCGGTAGTAAACCAAGGCTGCTTGGCAAATCTTGGTCCAATCCGGAAATGTTTAATCCCCACACACGAAAGAAAGCTAGAATCACCACCGGAGGAGAACGAAGCGCCGGAATGCAAAACGGACAACAGGGAAAATGCTCGAATGCATGAGACGAACACGTATGCAATGCAATGCACATGATGACATGATATGAGATGCATGACAAAGAAAACAACACACGGAGACAAAGACCCGAACCCGAGAAAATAAATATAAATTAACGCCGGAAACGGCAAGAGTTGGAGTACAAATTGGGAAAGTTACATCCGGGGTGTTACACGGGGCAGGGGAGTTTCCGATCTTGGAAGTTCGGTCTCCGGGATGTTGCCCTGTGGGTTCGGTATGCGGCCTGATTCTGGATTCAGGGTTAGGGCGGTGTCCTCCCCTGAGCGAGTATCCTGTTCGGAGAGCTCGGGAATCCGGACATAGTTCATCCTCAGGATAGAGGGAGAATCGCCGCATTGCTCCTCCACCACCGCTATCTGATGGGTGACCGGCGGAGAGTTAATCTCCCTTTGGTCGGGTTTAAGCCCGATCCGATCATAGTCTGTAGTGACTCCCAGAGCGGCAATGCGATCCAAGAGCCCGTTCAAAGAGGAGAGCTCCATTGGATCCATCTTCTCGGCAAATTTTGGACCGATGTGGAGGCTATTTTCGATGACCCGAGAGGTCATCGTCAGCGCAGCGGCCGAGCGGGTGGTCATGACAAAGCCGCCTAGTCGGAGAGTTCGGCCTACAGCCAGGGCTCCCCCAGAGGTGATGTTGTCCTTGACAACGAGGCGAACCACCTTCCTTATGATGACGACACAGTGGAACTCTCAATGAAAGCACCAATGTCGGTGTCAAAACCGGCGAATCTCGGGTAGGGGGTCCCGAACTATGCGTCTAAGGCGGATGGTAACAGGAGGCAGGGGACACGATGTTTGCCCGGGTTTGGGCCCTCTTGATGGAGGTAATACCCTACGTCCTGCTTGATTGTTCTTGATGATATGAGTATTACAAGAGCTGATCTACCACGAGATCAGAGAGGCTAAACCCTAGAAGCTAGCCTATGGTATGATTGTTTGTTGTCCTATGGACTAAAACCCTCCGGTTTATCACTACAAAAAAAAGACACATCCGTGACATTTTGGGCCGAACGAAATTTTTTTCTGTCATACATATGACACTTCTATGACGATAATTGTGACAAAACCCGGTATCATCATAGATGTGGTGGGCTCCTACTTCTATGACAAATAATCATGAAAGAAAATGGGCTTTTCGTCCTAGGTGGGCCGGAGAAGCAGCTGCATGACATTCTTTGGGTCGTCCATGACGGAAAAACCCATGGTAGAAGCGAGGGGGAGGAAAATTTCGGGGAGTTCCTGGTTACGGTGGGAGGTCGGGGGCCGAGCGATGCACGTTTCTCTCATACACGTACGCGAGTGTGTGCGAGGCGTTGGCTCTAACTGAACCCGAGCGAGGCGTTGGGCTCTAACTGAACCCGAGTGATTGCACTGCAGGCTACGCGTTACTGAACCCGAGCGATTGCACTGCAGGCTACGCGTTACTGAACCCGAGCGATTGATCGATGGCTGTTAACTGAACCCGATCGAGCGATTCCTTGGCTACTGCTGCTAACTGAAACCGATCGATGGGATGAACAGTGAGTGTTGCGGGGGGCGATTGGATGAACAGTGAGCGGTGGCGTTGCCTCTGGATGAACAGGACCCCGTGGTGTGGTGGAGGGCTGGATGAACAGTAGACAGTGGAGGGGTGCCCGTGGAGGGGTGGATGAACAGGACCCCGTGGTGTGGAGGGCAGGATGAACAGTAGACAATGGAGGGGTGCCCGTGGAGGGGTGGTTGAACAGGCCCCCGTGGTGTGGAGGGCTGGATGAACAGTAGACGGTGGAGGGGTGGTTGAACAGTAGCCGGTGGAGTAGCACGCGGTGGAGGCTGGATGAACAGGAGCCCGTGGAGGCTGAAGGAGGTCGATTGTGGATGAACAGTAGCTCGTGAAGGCTGGAGGGTGTCGACGGTGGAGATGAACAGTATCCCGTGGAGTCCCGTTTTGTGGTACGCCACACCCCTCCCGATGAACAGGACCCCCGTTTCGACCGTAGCGCTCCAACACAAGTCCGTTTCCTCCGTTTTGCGGTACGCCACACCCCTCCCGATCAACAGGACCCCCGTTTCGACCGTAGGAGGTCCGTTTCCTCTGTTTTGCGGTATGCCACACTCCTCCCGATCAACAGGACCCCCGTTTGGACCGTAGGAGGTCTGTTTCCTTCGTTTTGTGGTACGCCACACCCCTCCCGATCAACAGGACCCTCGTTTCGACCGTAGGAGGTCCGTTTCCTCCGTTGTACGGTACGCCAGGCCTCGTTTCCATCGCCTCTTCCGTCCAAGCCCTCCCGATGAACACGACCACGCATTCCGTTCCGACCCATGAACACGATGACGATGTTGTTTCTCCGTTCCGACCCAGCCATGTACACGAGCCCTTTGTACCGACCAGACCTCAAACAATCTGATCTCTGTGCTCAGGTGTCATCCCTGGATCAGTAATGCTGACACCACACAGTACTCAGAGGATTTATAACAGAGTAGCAATCACACACTTATTACATCGAGTGTCTCAATAGAGAACTTATTACAATAAATATGGCTTAAGGCCATCTAATAACTATAACAGCGGAAAGCTTGGAAGATAAGTGAGTCCATCAACTCCAACGGCATCACTGAGTATAGAACCACGACCTAAAACTCCTTAATCGTCGTCTGAAAAGTCTGCAACATTAACGTTGCAGCCCGAAACGGGTCAGCACATGGAATATGTTGGCAAAGTAACACATAGAGAGTAATGGAATGAAACAGCTATACAATATGCATATTTGGCTAGTGGAAAGCTCTATGGTTATAGTTTTGCGTAAAGCCAATTTTTCCCTACTGCAAAGGAATAAATTTATTTAACTATCATGGTGGTTGTTAAACATTGAGAATGGTTGACAGCATCCTCAATCCCAATTAAGCATCATCATTAAACAAAACCCAACAAAATTAATTTAGAGTAACATGTTGAGATTCACATGATAATCCAGGTACTAGATACTCAAGATGTCCATAACCGGAGACACGGCTAACCATGATTAGTTTATACACTCTGCAGAGGTCTGCGCACTTTTCCCCACAAGACTCGATCGCCTCCGTTTGGTTTCTCGCACTACATGGTGTTTGAGAAACGGATGACCGAGACATAGTCTTTCAGAAGCACTAGCACCGTACGATGGATAGACCGTTACACCTACTTTCCCCTACATCTTCTAGTCTACCCTGTAAGAGTTCGCACGACTTAATCAACTATGCTAGAGCCCATAATAGCTTGTGGCTGCACACGGAAGTTTCTAGTATGAAAAATCTCATGATCCCTTTGGGCCTGGGTGGCGGTCCATAAAGAAAACAGGCAATCCTGGAATACCCAGGTACCTCAATCCACCCAGATGTGTGTTTAAGTTGCCACCTTAGATAAACCATTAATTAACAAACTCACATCTGTCATGGATATCACTCACCCAATCCACGTCTACTAGCATAGCATGGCATAATAGGCAAACGTAGAAGTAACTCCCAAAGGTTTGATAATATAACAGGTAATAGGTATTACCTCAACTACTTCCCATCCCACAATTTAATTAGATCCTAATCATGCAATGTTTGAGGATTGATCTATTGCAATAAAACTGGGTAGTAGGAGGTATGATCAAAGTGTTACTTGCCTTGCTGATGATTCGCGAAACCTAGAGATTCGAAGTAACAGGCGGCGCACTCCGGGTATTCTATCGCAGACAAACAAACAAGCATACAATAAGTATTCATCTAATGCACGGGTAAAACTCAAATAAGAGATCTAACCAGAAGGTTCAACTTAAGAACTCCGGTTTGCAAAAAGAATCAAATCAAACGAAGCAACGATAGTCAAACGGCAAAAGAAAACAGGATTCATTCACTATTCTGGATCTAGGGCAATTTTTACAGTGGCAAAAACTTGTTTAAGTTGGTTAAACGGGTAGCGGGTTTCGAGACGAAACTCCACGCGCTTGAATCGCCTGATTCCGATAAACGAGCGAAAAGTTATACTAAAACGAAAATCGGATCAGGAATCGCGGATTTAGTCCGAGAAAAGAAAAACGACGAATGTTCGCTACAACGAACGAACGGACGAACGCTCACTATTTAAATAAACCGGAAAAACCGATCTATTTAAAAAAAACTGAAACTAAAAAAATAAAATAAAACCGCGACCTTTTTTTTACCTCGGGAGGCGGGACGGCGGCGGCGGCGGCGGCGGTGCACGAATCGAGGCGCGGCTAGGACAGATCTGGTGGGCTGGGGCGGCTCGGGCGGCGGCTATTTAAAGGCTGCCCCCGGGCGGAGTCCCACTCGGGTACGACCCAAAGTCGGTTCGCATTTTTTTAATTATTCCGTGCAGAAAAACAAATAAAAGAAATACTAAACGGACTCCAAAAATCCCGAAATAAATTTTCCCGGTCTTCTAAAATCAAGACGCACAAGGTGAACATTTATTTGGGGCCTAAATGCAATTTTGAAAAACGCACATTTTTCCTAAATTCAAATAAAATACCGAAAAACTCCGAAATAAAATCTTATTTGATTTTATTATTAAATCCTCAATATTTCTTTATTTTGGGAAAGTCACTTTATTCTCTCTCTCATATTTTTGTAATAGAAATAATTGATGATAAAATAATTAAAATCAAATGATCCTATTCGCAAAATTTGAGAAAACTCAAATATGAAAATAACGAAATCCCCAACTCTCTCCGTGGGTCCTTGAGTTGCGTGGAATTTCTAGGATCAAAACCAAAAGCAAATAAATTATGATATGCAATGATGGTCTAATGTATAACATTCCAAATTGAAAATTTGGGATGTTACAAACCTACCCCCCTTAAGATGAATCTCGCCCTCGAGATTCGGGTTGGCTAGAAAATAGGTGAGGGTGGTCCTTGAGCAAATCTTCCTCTCGCTCCCAGGTGGCTCCATTGAACCTTGCAAAACTTAATAACCTTGTTGCGGGTGACTCGACTGGCATACTCTAGAATCTTAATTGGTTTCTCCTCATAGGTCAAATCGTTATCCAACTAAATTGCTTCCAATGGCACTGTGTCTCTCAAGGGTATGTCAGCCATCTCCGCGTGGCACTTCTTCAACTGAGAAACATGGAACACATCATGAACTCCTGACAATCCTTCAGGCAATTCTAACTTGTAGGCCACTTCTCCCATACGTTCCAATACTCGGTATGGTCCTACGAATCATGGCGATAACTTTCCTTTAACACCAAAGCGCTTTGTTCCCCGAAGTGGAGATACTCGAAGATAAGCTCTATCTCCAACTTCGTAAACCGTCTCCTTGCATTTAGAATCTGCATAACTCTTTTGTCTGGACTGGGCTATCTTGAGCCTATCGCGAATCAATTTCACCTTCTGTTTAGACTCCTTAATCAAGTCAGGTCCAAACAACTGGCGGTCTCCAACTTCATCCCACGTCAAGGGTGTCCTGCACCTCCTTCGGTACAAGGCTTCGAAAGGGGCCATCTTTAAACTAGATTGATAACTGTTGTTGTAAGAGAACTCTGCATATGGCAAATTCTCGTCCCAACTAGATCCATAATCTAGCGCACAAGCTCTCAACATGTCCTCCAAAATCTGATTGACTCTCTTGGTCTGTCCATCTGTCTGTGGATGAAAAGCTGTGCTGAACTCTAGCCTGGTACCCAAAGTTTCGTGCAACTGATTCCAGAACTTTGAGGTAAACTAGGTTCCTCTATCTGATACTATACTCCTCGGAACTCCATGTAAGCATACAATCCTGGTCATGTATATCTTTGCCAACTTAGCACTGGTGTAAGTGGTCTTTACCGGGATGAAATGAGCTACTTTCGTCAACCGATCAACTACAACCCAAATCAAGTCATAGCCTGAACGAGTCCTGGGTAATCCCGTGATAAAATCCATGCCTAACTTATCCCACTTCCATTCGGGTATCGGAATGGCTGTAGCAATCCTGCTGGCTTCTGATGCTCTGCCTTTACTCTCTGACATACATCACAAACTGCTACATACTCCGCAATATCTTTCTTTATTCCGGTCCACCAGAAAATCTCATTCAAATCCAAATACATCTTGGTATTTCCTAGGTGAATCGAATACGGTGAATCGTGTGCCTCTTGCAGAATCAACTTCCTGATCTCCGGGTCATTGGGCACATAAACACGGTCTTCAAACCATAGGGTGTCGTGCTCATCCTCACGAAATCCTTTAGCCTTTCCTTCGCTAATTTTCTCCTTTATAGAGGCAATCTCCTTGTCAGTCTTCTGAGCTTGTATGATTCTATCCATCAAAGTTGACTGAATCTCCAATGCTGCTACATAGCCTCTCGGAACTATTTCCAAACATAGTTCATGAAGATTTTCTGCTAACTCCCTTCGTATTTCTCCCGTCATTAGTGTATTGACATGGCTTTTGCGACTCAATGCGTCAGCTACTACATTAGCCTTTCCGGGATGGTAATGCAATCTCATATCATAATCCTTGATGAGCTCCAACCATCTCCTTTGTCTGAGGTTCAACTCCTTCTGCGTGAAAATGTACTTCAAACTCTTGTGATCCGTGTACACCTCACAATGATTTCCAATGAGGAAATGTCTCCATGTCTTCAGTGCATGCACTACGGCTGCTAACTCCAAATCACGTGTAGCATAATTCAACTCGTGAGGTTTCAGTTGTCTTGAGGCATATGAAACAACTCTCCCTTCCTGCATAAGCACTGCTCCAAGTCCTCGACGTGAAGCGTCACAGTACACCTCATAATCCTTGGTTTGGTCTGGCAAAATCAACACGGGTGAAGTAACCAAGCGTTTCTTCAACTCCTGGAAACTAGCCTCACACTCCTTAGTCCATATGAACTTGGTATCCTTCTTTAATAACTCCGTCATAGGCTTCGCAATGTTTGAGAAATTCTCAATGAATCTCCAGTAGTATCTTGCGAGTCCAAGGAAACTCCGGATCTCTCCAACTGTGGTTGGTGCCTCCCACTTGGTCACGGTATCAACTTTAGTGGGATCTACTGATATACCTTCTCCGGATATAACGTGTCCGAGGAATCCTTTCCTTCAACCAAAACTCACATTTGCTGAACTTGGCATACAACTGATGTTCTCTGAGCTTCTCAAGTATCAATCACAAATGCTCATTATGCTCCTCTTCACTTTTCGAGTAAACCAGAATATCCTCAATGAACACCATGACGAACTTATCCAAGAACTCCATAAACACTTTGTTCATCATGTTCATAAAATAGGCAGGTGCGTTAGTCAGACCAAATGACATAACGGTATACGCGTACAGTCCATACCTGGTGGTAAAAGCTGTCTTAGGTATATCCTGTTCTCGAATCTTCAACTGGTGGTATCCTGATCGTAGATCGATCTTGGAAAATACCTTAGCTCGTTGCAATCGATCAAACAGATCATTGATCGTTGGTAGTGGGTACTTGTTCTTGATGGTTACTTCATTCAATCCTCGATAATCAACCACCATCCTTAACGATCCATCCTTTTTCTCCACTAGAAGTACTAGTGATCCCCAAGGCGACGAACTTGGGCGAATGTAACCTTTATCCGGTAACTCCTTAATCTGCTTCTTAATCTCCACCAAATCCTTTGCAGGCATCCTGTATGGTCTCTTTGATATTGGCCATGTGCCTGGCAATAGCTCAATCAAAAACTCAATATCTCTATCCGGTGGCATGCCTGGCAACTCTTCTGGAAATACTTCAGGGAAATCCCTTACCACTGGTACTTCCTCCTGCACAACTCCTGTTAAACAATTTACTTGAGTCCCTTTTGGCACATGTCGGGATACATACTTGATCTTTCTCCCTTCTGGGGTGGTAAGCAAAATTGTCTTACTGGCGCAATCGATGTTTCCTCCATACATCGACAGCCAATCCATACCCAGAATTACATCCAATCCTTGTGATTCCAAAATGATTAAATCTAAGGGAAACACATGCCTACCTATACTCAATGGCACTTGAAAACATCCTTGACTGGCCATATACTCCGCTCCTGGTGATCTTACTAGCATAGGTGTTCTAAGAACCTTAGTGGGCAAGTTATACTTATCCACAAATCCCCTTGATATGTATGAATGCGATGCACCAGTATCAAAAAGAACGAGTGCAATAATTGACTTAACCAAAAACTTACCGATTACGGCATCTGGCTGCTCTTCAACCTCCTCCATGTTATCGTGGTTCACATGTCCCCTGTTGAAAGGGTTCGGCTTCTTCCCAGAGCTTCCATTGCCATTCTGGCCTTCAGGACATTCATTGGCATAATGTCCGGTCTTCTGGCACTTAAAGCAAGTGACTTGGCTCAGGTCCTTCTTGGCTGGGGTTGATGGGTTGGTACGGTTCTGGCCGTTGCTTCCTCCATTGTCATTACCATTCTTGGTGCCGTTGTGATTGTGCGAGCTACCTCCTCCATGGGTATGCTGAAAATGTTCTCCCGGTCTAGGGGTAAAACGTGGCTTTTGCTGAGCTCCTGAAGTGTACTTCCCTTGTCCATACTTCCTCTTGCGGTTCTCAATTTGCTGTTGCTTGCTTTCAATCATAAGAGCACGGTCTGCCAACTCCTGGTAGTTGTTGAAGGTTGCTACCATCAACTGCATGCTCAACTCATCATTCAGTCCTTCCAGAAACTTCTCCTGCTTAGCTGCATCCGTAGCAACGTCATCTGGGGCATAACATGCTAATGTACTAAAGTCCTCCACATACTGGCCAACTGTCCGTCCTCCTTGGCACAAGTTGCGAAACTCACGCTTCTTCATGGCCATAGCTCCTGCTGAAACATGGGCAGTTCGAAAAGCCTGCTAAAACTGGTCCCAAGTGACAGTGTCGACAGGGAAAGTGGCTGTGAAATTCTCCCACCATAATGCTGCGGGTCCTTCAAGCTGATGTGCGGCAAACTTCACCTTCTCCACATCGGTGCATCCTGTTGTGGTCAACTCTCTAGCTGTCTTGTGGAGCCAATCATCTGCTACTATCGGCTCGGTGCTACTGGAAAACACCAGCGGATTCAGCCTAAGAAAACGGGCTAAGTGATCGACAGGTGGTGGTGGTGGTGGTGGGTTATTATTGTTGTTCCCCTGATTCTGATTCTGGACTAGCAACTGCATCAATGTGTTCTACTGTTGGATCAACTGGGTGAGCTCCGGTGGAAAGGTAAATCCAGGGTCACGTCTCGGAGGCATCTGAGGGTTTAGAAAATATGAGATTTAAGAATAGAGGGGGTCTAAAGAGAAAACACTACCCATATGCACATGAGGCAAAAGCAAACAATTCACTTCATTCATTCAAACAAGGGCATACAATCGATCTAACTATCGCAAAAGTGCTTGGACTACTGTATTTACATGGTGGACTACTACTACTGATGAGGTGGTCTACTAGAAATATTCTTCGGTTGCAGACTCCATGATATCTGCTCCGGCTTCATCTACATAGTCATCATAACTGTCATCTAGGTCCGAGTCGGTGTCGTCGATGATGATGTAGTCTTCCGGGCCAATCTCCTTGGGTTCTTCGTCTTCATCTACTGGTGTAAGGCCTCCCATAAATATCCCGATCTTCTTGATCAGATCGTCATTCTTCTCCACCAATACTTCAATTTCCTCTTCATAATCTTCACGTGTAGCCTTGAGTTCTTCCTCCAGTTCCTTGATTCTTGTCCTTGCCTTCTTCAGGTCTATCATGTCGGCGCACATCTGGTTCTCCTGTCGTCGAATGTGCTGGTTTAACTCTTGGATAAAAGCTGCAATTGATCTATCCTTTTTGGTGCTGATCATCTCCCAGTGCTCATCTCGGCGCCCACAAATATGGTAGATGAGATCATTGCGGTAGACTTCTCCAATGCGTCCCATGGCGATGTGAGCTGCCATGCTCTTTCCTAGACTCCAAGTTGGTGCATCAAAATAAAACTCTATGGGCTTAGTGACTGGCATGAACTTCCTTCCTGGAACTTGAACTTGAATCATCCAGCGCTCTTCTTCAGGTAAAGTGGCATTGTAGGTTCCGGTGAAGCTTGGTACTCCTATGTTCAGGTATCTAGTGACTTCCTTCAAGTGATGTCCAAAGGGTGTATCGTCATCCGGTTGCGTGAACTTGTTCCTTGCATCCGCCATCCTAAAGAGTAGAAAAGATGAGAGGTCAGAAGAGAAGAGAGTGAATAGTGATCTAGGTCTTTAGCTTAGTGGTCGTGTCCCACAGTCAGTGTGTGCTCTGATACCATCTCTATAGCGACCAGACCTCAAACAGTCTGATCTCTATGCTCAGGTGTCATCCCTGGATCAGTAATGCTGACACCACACAATACTCGGAGGATTTATAACAGAGTAGAAATCACACACTTATTACATCGAGTGTCTCAATAGAGAACTTATTACAATAAATATGGCTTAAGGCCATCTAATAACTATAACAGCGGAAAGCTTGGAAGATAAGTGAGTCCATCAACTCCAACGGCATCACTGAGTATAGAACCACGACCTAAAACTCCTTAATCATCGTCTGAAAAGTCTGCAACATTAACATTGCAGCCCAAAACGGGTCAGCACATGGAATATGCTGGCAAAGTAACACATAGAGAGTAATGGAATGAAACAGCTATACTATATGCATATTTGGCTGGTGGAAAGCTCTATGGTTACAGTTTTGCGTAAAGCCAATTTTTCCCTACTGCAAAGGAATAACTTTATTTAACTATCATGGTGGTTGTTAAACATTGAGAATGGTTGACAGCATCCTCAATCCCAATTAAGCATCATCATTAAACAAAACCCAACAAAATTAATTTAGAGTAACATGTTGAGATTCACATGATAATCCAGGTACTAGATACTCAAGATGTCCATAACCGGAGACATGGCTAACCATGATTAGTTTATACACTCTGCAGAGGTTTGCGCACTTTTCCCCACAAGACTCGATCGCCTCCTTTTGGTTTCTCGCACTACATGGTGTTTGAGAAACGGATGACCGAGACATAGCCTTTCAGAAGCGCTAGCACCTTACGATGGATAGACCGTTACACCTACTTTCCCCTACATCTACTAGTCTACCCTGTAAGAGTTCGCACGACTTAATCAACTATGCTAGAGCCCATAATAGCTTGTGGCTGCACACGAAAGTTTCTAGTATGAAAAATCTCATGATCCCTTTGGGTCTGGGTGGCGGTCCATAAAGAAAAACAGGCGATCCTGGAATACCCAGGTACCTCAATCCACCCAGATGTGTGTTTAAGTTGCCACCTTAGATAAACCATTAATTAACAAACTCACATCTGTCATGGATATCACTCACCCAATCCACAACTACTAGCATAGCATGGCATAATAGGCAAACGTAGAAGTAACTCCCAAAGGTTTGATAATACAACAGGTAATAGGTACTACCTCAACTACTTCCCATCCCACAATTTAATTAGATCCTAATCATGCAATGTTTGAGGATTGATCTAATGCAATAAAACTGGGTAGTAGGAGGTATGATCAAAGTATTACTTGCCTTGCTGATGATCCGCGAAACCTAGAGATTCGAAGTAACAGGCGGCACACTCCGGGTATTCTATCGCAGACAAACAAACAATCATACAATAAGTATTCATCTAATGCACGGGTAAAAATCAAATAAGAGATCTAACCAGAAGGTTCAACTTAAGAACTCCGGTTTGCAAAAAGAATCAAATCAAACGAAGCAACGAAAGTCAAACGGCAAAAGAAAACAGGCTTTGTTTACTATTCTGGATCTAGGGCAACTTTTACAGTGGCAAAAACTTGTTTAAGTTGGTTAAACGGGTAGAGGGTTTCGAGACGAAACTCCAGGCGCTTGAATCGCCTGATTCTGATAAACGAGCAAAAAGTTATACTAAAACGAAAATCGGATCAGGAATCGCGATCAGAAAAATCGCGGATTTAGTCCGAGAAAAGAAAAAACGACGAACGTTCGCTAGAACGAACGAACGGACGAACGCTCGCATTTTAAATAAACCGGAAAAACCAATCTATTTAAAAAACCGAAACTATAAAAATAAAATAAAACCGCGACCCTTTTTTTTCTTTTTTTCTTTTTCTTTTTTACCTCGGGAGGCGGGTCGGCGGCGGCGGCCGCGGCGCACGGATCGAGGCGCGGCTAGGGCGGATCTGGTGGGCTGGGGCGGCTCGGGCGGCGGCTATTTAAAGGCTGCCCCCTGGCGGAGTCCCGCTTGGGTACGGCCCAAAGTCGGTTCGCGTTTTTATTTATTATTATTCCGTGCAGAAAAACAAATAAAAATATACTAAACGGACTCCAAAAATCCCGAAATAAATTTTCCCGGGCTTCTAAAATCAAGCCGCACAAGGTGAACATTTATTTTGGGCCTAAATGCAATTTTGAAAAATGCACATTTTTCCTAAATTCAAATAAAATACCGAAAAACTCCGAAATAAAATCTTATTTGATTTTATTATTAAATCCTCAATATTTCTTTATTTTGGGAAAGTCATTTTATTCCCTCTCTCATATTTTTGTAATAGAAATAATTGATGATAAAATAATTAAAATCAAATGATCCTATTCGCAAAATTTGAGAAACTCAAATATGAAAATAACGAAATCCCCAACTCTCTCCGTGGGTCCTTGAGTTGCGTGGAATTTCTAGGATCAAAACCAAAAGCAAATAAATTATGATATGCAATGATGGTCTAATGTATAACATTCCAAATTGAAAATTTGGGATGTTACACCCTCGCCGTAGGTATGCGCGAGTAGGCGTTCGAGACCCTGCCCGTATGTACACATACATGGCCGTATTTTCTTTCTTGCACCCTGGCCGTTGTACGTACTTTTACATGCTACGTGCGCGCCTCTACTACGACACGTGCGCGCCTCTACATCAACCAGTATGTACGTACACGTTCGCGACCAGAATGTCAACGCTACGTACGCTTCGACCAGGTGGGTCCCGACTGTCAGGCACTTACTTGCCTGCGAAGATGTAGCTGGTGGGTCCCAACAGTTAGGGGGCGAATCGTTTTTTTTTTTGCCCGGACGCACTTCCTTGCGTGCGAAGATGTAGCTGGTGGGTCCTAGCAGTCAGGGGGGCGAATCAATTTTTTTTTGCACGGACGCACTTCCTTGCGTGCGAAGGTGTAGCTGGTGGGTCCCATCAGTCAGGGGGGAAACGTTTTTTTCACGAAATACGGTGGCCCATCCGGTGGGTCCCTGCTATCAGGTGGAGGAATCATTATTTTCCGCGTAATAAGGAGGCATTTCCTTGCTGCCGCCGTGGACCCAGCTGTCAGCCTCTCCATGTACAGTCCACGTCCGATGGAAGTCGTTCCTTGACCACGTTGACCACGCCGCGCCGAGAGCACCAGGGCGGTGGATGACGGCGAGGCCTAGAAAGGGGACGACGGAGAGCCGGGGAAGACGCGGCAATGGAAGCCCGCGCGCACAGAGAGGAGTACGAGGGTTCATTGGTTCGGCTGCGGTGTGAGGCTGCCGTCGCCACAGGGCCTGGCCAGCGGTGGGAATAGTAGGGGCAGTGAGGCCTCCGCGGCAGCACAGCCGGCCATGGGAGGCAGGAGCATGCGGCACGACCAGCGCTGCTTTGGGCGGCTGGAGCAAGAAGACCAGAGGTTGAAGAAGCACTACGGCCGTTGGATGGACATTGTACGGTCAATGGAGCTAGAATCGTTCATATTGACTAAGTTGACAAAGCCCTTCGTCCCCGTTAACTTAGTAGGCCCACAAGTCAGCCTCCCACCAAGGTGGGTCCCAGCTAGCCGGGGGAGTATTCATTTTTTGTGCGTAATAAGGAGGCACTTCCGGTGGGTCCGAGCTGACAGCGGGGGGAACGTTTTTTTGGCGAAATACGGTGGCCCGTCCGGTGGGTCCCAGCATTCAGGGGGAAATGATTTTTTTTGCAAAATACTGGTGGCCCGTCCGGTGGGTCCCTGCTGTCAGGTGGAGGAATAATTATTTTGCATGTAATAAGGAGGCACTTCCTTGCTGCGGCCGTGGACCCAACTGTCAGCCTCTCCACGTACAGTCCACGTCCGATGGAAGCTGTTCCTTGATCATGTTGACCACGCCGCGCCGAGCGCACCAGGGCTATATATAATAATTTATATATAGCTCTGGAAACTTCTTATGCAATTTATTGCAGTCATTTTTTTGGTTGGCCAGGGCCAATTTCGCATATTTCTGTGGGTTCCAAACTATTTTTAATACTGAAATGTCCAGCCAGATTTAAAGTACTTTGAAGATATATTTAAATTAGGTTAATGCCCAGTGAAATAGGAATCTGAAAATGTGATGAAATTCAGAAATTATAAAGTAATTGCCAATTTGTCATCTGTTTTTATATTTACAACCCATTTCATATTACTTTCAAGATTTGCAGGCGTCTTGAAAGAGTTGCAGCCCATCAGGGCGTAGAAAAATAAGTAGGCCCAGATTGGGTATTCTTCAGAAAAAATAAACTGGGCTCATTTTCACAAAAAAATAGCTGGGCTGGTCACATGGTCAACATAAAATATAAGTCTGGGCTAGACGGGCCACAGCCTAGTTCAAACCCTGCTCCGTCTCAACAATACTGAAAGTGCAACTATCCCTAGGTGGTTTTGGTAATTCATAACAACATATAGCTCATTGAGCTAATACTATTCCAAGATAATTATTTCAGGAAAGCTCAATGATTGGCATGGCATGGATGTGAAAGTGGAACCCTCAAAATCCTAAGGACAATGGATTGGCTCAAGCTCAAAAGCTCAAGACTCTTCATTTTATATTTTAGTGATCCAAGATCACATTGAGTCCATAGGAAAAGCCAATACTATTAAGGAGGGATGAGGTGTTGCTTAATGAGCCTCTTGCTTCATGTGCTTAGTGATATGCTCCAAAAACCCTCAACTACTTTCCCACATCCACATATGACCTAAACTCTAAGCCAAACTCGGTCCTACCGATTTTTCCTATCCGGCGCCACCGAGTTTCACTTGTCATTAGCCACTGCCAAACCCTAGCAATTCGGTTCTACCGATAAGGATCTCGGTCCCACCGAGATGGGGTTGCAAACTCTCTGTTTCCCTTTCGTAACTTTTCGGTCCCACCGAAAGAGCGAATCGGTCCCACCGAGATTGCAATGTAAACTCAGTGTTTCCCCTTTGTAACTTTTCGGTCTCACCGAGTTCCACTCGGTCTCACCGAAAGAGCAAATCGGTCCCACCGAGTTTGCCTGACCAACTCTCTGGTTAGCTAATTACCAAATTCGGTCTCACCGAGTTTGTGTAATCGGTCTCACCGAGATTACGTTATGCCCAAACCCTAACCGAATCGGTCCTACCGAGTTGCATGTCAGTCCCACCGAAATTCCTAACGGTCACTAGGTTTACTATTTCGGTCAGGTCGAGTTTATTTATTCGGTCCCACCGAGATTGGAAAACTGTGTAACGGTTGGATTTTGTGTGGAGGCTATATATACCCCTCCACCTCTTTCTCGTTCAGTGAGAGAGCCATCAGAACACACACACACCATTCCAACTCATTTGTTCTGAGAGAGAACCACCTACTCATGTGTTGAGACCAAGACATTCCATTCCTACCATATGAATCTTGATCTCTAGCCTTTCCAAGTTGCTTTCCACTCAAATCTTCTTTCCACCAAATCCAAATCCTATGAGAGAGAGTTGAGTGTTGGGGAGACTATCATTTGAAGCACAAGAGCAAGGAGTTCATTACCTACACACCATTTGTTACTTCTTGGAGAGTGGTGTCTCCTAGATTGGCTAGGTGTCACTTGGGAGCCTCCGACAAGATTGTGGAGTTGAACCAAGGGGTTTGTAAGGGCAAGGAGATCGCCTACTTCGTGAAGATCTACCGCTAGTGAGGCAAGTCCTTCGTGGGCGATGGCCATGGTGGGATAGACAAGGTTACTTCTTCGTGGACCCTTTGTGGGTGGTTGCTTCTTCGTGGACCCTTCGTGGGTGGAGCCCTCCGTGGACTCGCGCAACCGTTGCCCTTGGGTGGAGCCCTGTGTGGACTCGCGCAACCGTTACCCTTCGTGGGTTGAATTCTCCATCAACGTGGATGTAGGATAGCACCACCTATCCGAACCACGGGAAAAACATCCGTGTCTCCAATAGCGTTTGAATTCTCCAAACCCTTCCCTTTATATTCTTGCAAGTTGCATGCTTTACTTTCCGCTGCCCATAAACTCTTTGCATGCTTGCTTGAATTGTGTGATGGTTGCTTGACTTGTCCTAAAATAGCTAAAATCTGCCAAGAACTAAAATTGGGAAAAGGTTAAGTTTTTATTTGGTCAAGTAGTCTAATTACCCCCCCCCCTCTAGACATACTTTCGATCCTACAAGTGGTATCAGAGCTTTGGTCTCCATTTGCTTGATCTCCATAGCTTTTGGTGGTCATAGCCTTGGTTTCACAACCTAGGAGAGTATGGCGTCTAGCGAGGGAAATTATCACCGTAGAGGTCCTTACTTTGATGGTACTAATTTTGCTAGTTGGAAGCATAAAATGAAAATGCATATTCTTGGACATAACCCCGCTGTTTGGGCTATTGTGTGTGTTGGTTTGCAATGTGACTTCTTTGATGGGAAAGAACCAAACCGTGAAGCTACCGCGGATGAGTTGAAGATGTTGCAATACAATGCTCAAGCTTGTGATATTCTCTTCAACGGATTATGCCCCGAAGAATTCAACAAAATCAGCCGCCTTGAGAATGCAAAGGAAATTTGGGACACTTTGATTGATATGCACGAAGGTACCGACTCCATCAAGGAATCCAAGTTGGATGTGCTTCAAAGCCAACTTGACAAGTTCAAGATGAAGGATGGTGAAGGTGTCACTGAAATGTACTCTAGGCTTGCTCTCATCACAAATGAGATTGCCGGCTTAGGAAGTGAAGAGATGACCGATAAATTCATCATCAAGAAGATCCTAAGAGCCTTGGATGGAAAATATGATACCGTGTGCACATTGATCCAAATGATGCCCAATTACAAAGATCTCAAGCCAACGGAAGTGATTGGAAGAATTGTTGCTCATGAGATGTCATTTAAGGATAAAGAGGAACTTCACAACAAGTCAAGTGGTGCCTATAAAGCCTCATGTGAAGCTCCTACATCATCATGTGAGAAACAAGACTTCAATGAAGAATTGAGCTTAATGGTGAAGAACTTCAACAAGTTCTACAAGAGTAGAAGCAAAGATAGAAGCTCCAAGTCAAGGTCCTACAATGACAAAAGATCTTCTAGTCGAGAGAGAAACTGCTACAATTGTGGAAGACCCGGACACTATTCCAATGAGTGTACGGCTCCCTACAAGAGAAGAGAAGATTCTCCAAAAAGAAGAAGCAAAGGGTCACCACCAAGAGAGAGAAGGAGTAGAGATGATCGTTATGAACGAAGATACTCACGGAGAAGCAAGGATTCGGAAAGGAAGGAAAAATCATCAAGGAGCTACACAAGACAAAGACATCAAGCTCATGTTGGTGAATGGGTATCCGGCTCCGACTCCGAGAGCCACTCCGAGAGAAGTTATCACTCTGACTCCGAAGATACTCAAGATGAAGGTGTTGCCGGTCTAGCACTTGTGTCAACCAACTCCTACGACATATTTGACTCACCAAATGAAGGAATTGGAAGATGCTTCATGGCCAAAGGTCCTAAGGTAACACACCCCGAGTATGTTGATTTCGATAGTGATGAAGATGACTTGTTAGGTGATGATTTGCTTGGTGACAACTCTAGTGATGAATACTATGATGAAAGACCAATTAATCATGCTAATCAAGATAAAACGAATGACAATGATAAGGAGAAGATTGGGGCTCTAACTAAAGAACTAAAAACTCTTAAGTTAGCTCATGACACTATCTTCGAAGATCATCGAGAACTTTTAAGAGCTCATGAGAAGCTACGCTTTGAACAGCTCAATCTTGAGCAAGAGCATGAGTTCTTAAAGGCAATCAATGATGATCTCCGCAAGAAAAGTTCTTCTTACATTGCCAAGCGTTTACTCTTATCCACTTACATGCCTCAAGTCAAATCTAACAAGAAAGATTCTTCCGCTAGTAGTAACAATGATCATGCTAAATCCAATATTGTTGCTTCTAGTAGTTCTCTTGATTCCACTAATGATTCTCTTAGCCAAGTTACACTTGAGCAAGAAAATAGCTTATTGAAGGGAATTATAGAGAAAGGAGTGTACAAAAGCCTTGTCGGGAGTAAGCAATTCGAGGAAATTGTGCACAAGCAAGGAATGCACCGGAAGAATCAAGGTATTGGTTTTGAACAAAAGTTCAATGCCAATGGAGTTGAATGGGAAGAAGATCAATACCCCAAGACAAAGTTTGTCCCTCAACAACAGAAGTTTTTCAAGGGGACACAAGCTCAAGATGATCTTCCACCACAAGATTACGAGCAAAAAGGCAAGGACAAGCTTCAAGAGGAAATTGATGCATTTGAAGAAGCTCCTAAGACCTTAGTCAAGTGGATTCCCAAGACTACCTCAAGTTCCACTTCATCAAGTACGACTACAACTCCAAGGATTCCCATCAAGATGATGTGGATCCAAAAGAAGAAGAACTAGAGAGTTCTTGAGGGTGACTCCGCCAACATACTTCACTCTTATCATTTTGGCAAGAACAAGTGCAATCAACTTCCACATCTTGCACTAGTTCAAGGAGTCACAAACCCTCTTGTTGGTAAGACAAGGGACAAGGTAACCTAAAAGTTTTCATGGACATCATCTTTTGTGTGCATCGCTCTATGTCTATGGATATCCTTGTTTGTTCCTTGTGGGACTAACCCATGTAGGTATTGAAAGTGCAATTCACTCAAATGGATAGCTCCAAGAGATCTACATCAACATTGAGCATCCACATCTTTAATGTCTACATGAAGTCATCATCGACAAAACCCAAGGTTAGTTCATCCCTCTTAGGGGGGATATCACATCTAGGGGGAGCTTTACTCTAAGACTTGAGCTAAAGCAACTCTAAAGATGTGAACACAACAATGCTTTATGTAAAAGTGGTAACCCCACTTGAGCATAAACGATGAGTATGACCTACGATCAAGTGTTCTCACTTGACTCCTAAGTCAATATACTCATATATAGATGACCTAGTCATCGCAAATTGCTTGATAGATGCTAGAATTGGTTGTGCATGCTTTGCCACATATTTCATTTGCTATCTTATTGTGTGAGCATGCTGATTGCATATTTTACTCATTCGAGGACATCCACTTGTTGCTTTGATTGTTCGGCTTGATCTTCTTTTGCCAAGTGGATGGACAAGAATGCCTAAGAACCTCCTCTAGCTATCTATGCTTTTCTCGTCTCAAACTCTATTCATGCTGCATCACAAAATTTGATCAAGTCAGATTCGAACCACTCTGTGTGAGGAGCGCTCGGAGTCCCCGATTCGTCATAGACTTAAACTTCCAAAACCTCTTTATGATTCTCAGTCTGACCGATACTCCACTTCGGTCCTACCGAGATCATTAAGTTGATCTAAGTTTTCAATCTCGGTGCAACCGATTTGAACCTTTCGGTCTCACCGAGTTTCACTAACTGCACGCAGTTATGAATCTCGGTGCCACCGAGTTGTTCCACTCGGTCACACCGACAGGGTCGGGCTATATATAGTCACGGGCAAAATTTTGGAAATTTCTCTGAAACCTCTTCGCCCGCGCGATAGCCTGCTTTGCCCTTGAGGTCTCCGGATCGTCTTCTCGCCGCCAGCAGCCTCCTGTCGCTGGTCTCCGCCGCCGTCAACGGATTTCTGCCCCGCCGTTGCCGCCGTAGCAAGTCCACACCGAACTAGGGTATGGACTTGATCTTTGTGCTATTCCTCAATCTGATTCCTAGCACATTGTGATCATCATGATTCTTGCCACGATTGAAACACTTCTATCCAGTCAAAACGCTCGTAGATTAGGCTTAATTCGAAAATTTTAGGGTTAGGTTTCCGCCGAAACCATCTCGGACCCACCGAGTTGAAAAACTCGGTCCCACCGATCTGGCTTTTGCCATTGCACAAGCGAAACTCGGTCTGACCGAGAATAACTTATCGGTGCGACCGATTTTGGAATTCTGTGAAACCCTAGCAGTCTCGGTGCCGCCGAACTGTAACTCGGTCCTACCGAGTTCACCAGTTCTGGTGCCAAAACTGCTTCGGTGTCACCGAGTTTGAAAATCGGTAGATCCGAGATGCTTTCTGTGGAAAACTAAAACTAAGTTTTTGAATTAATCTTTTGCAAAAATCTCTGCATTTTGTGATGCTCATCCACTCTATCTCCTCTATAATCTATTCACAGGGTCAGCAGTCAGTTTGCAACATGTCAGACCAGAGTGACAGCCAGAACCTCTCAGAGCAGCAAGTTGTGATGAGTGAGGGCACTAGCCCCTCAAGTTCTTCTGATGATGGCAGCAGGAGCACACCCAGCAATCTGCCTAAGGCTGCCACACGTCAAAGGAAGAAGAGAACATCTGATTCTGAAGATGAGGATTATGTGGCAGAGGAAGAGGCCACTTCCAAGAGAGCTGAGCCAGCTCAAGGCTCAAAGCCAGGACTGAAAATCAAAAGGCCAGCAGGCAGGCAGCCCATGTCAAAGGCTAGAGCCTCAACTGAGAAGTCTGCTCCCATTGAGCCCATTGCTGAGAGCAAGAAAAGGAAAGAGAGGGTAAAGAAGACTGTAGCCAAAGTGCTTGGGAGAGCCTCCATCATGGTAGAAGAGGAGGAGGAAGAAGAGGCAGCTGCACCAGCGCCCAAGGCACCCAAACTTATGGGAGATGCCATAAGGTCAGGGGGAGCTGCATCCAAGCCCAAGGAAGCACCTAAGGCTGCATCTAAGCCAAAGCCCAAGAGGAACACTCGGAGCATTCCTGCCGCTGAGAAGAACAAGGCCCCAGTGCCTGAGACTGTTGCTGAGGATGAGGAAGAGAATGTCCTTCGGAAGCTCAAGCCCAAGATCCCAGACCACAACGATGCTCATCCTATGGCTGAGGATATGAAGCTCAGGAGAGACTCAGGGCTCAGGAAGTGGAGAGAAGCAGACACATATGCTTCAAGGAGAAGGACTGCCGTGGATTACAGATTTCACACCAAGGAGCAACAAGATTTCTATGAGACTGTTTTGCTTGACAAGAAGCCAATCGTTTGTGACATGAGATGGGTCGACTGGACCTATATCAAGGAGAATGAAGAGTACTACCCAGGAGTTCAGGACAACTTCAGAGCGTGTGGAGTAGAGGACTTTGTTGGGCAGAAGCTCACAAAGTGGAACGAGGAACTCATCATGCAGTTCTACTCCACAGCTCACTTTTATCCGGATGGAAGGATTACATGGATGTCAGAGGGTACAAAGTACCAATCTACAGTGGTTGAGTGGGCACAGATCATTAATGCCCCAGAAGAGCAAGATGAGGACTTGGATATCTATGCCAAGAAGAAAATGGATCATAACTCAATGTCCAACATGTACAAGGAGATCCCCAATGAAGCACTTGACACATTCAAGTTTGGCTCAGTGCATTATCTGCTCTCAGGATTGCCTACTATCAATTGGATACTAAGGCACACTCTACTGCCCAAATCTGGAGATCACAAGATGATCAGAGGTCACGCGATCAATTTGCTACATGTGTTTGATGTGCCTCAGAAATTCAAGGTCATGAGTCTCATTGTGGAAACCGTTAAGAGGACAGCTGCAGATCAGAAGAGGAGCTGTGGATATGCCCCTCAGATTCAGGAGCTCATCAACTCCAAGATGGGCACGGGCGTATATTTGTTGGATAAGGAACACCTGCCCATTCGTCCAGATTTCGAGGACAATGAAGTTGTGATGACAGAGAATGAGCCATCGTCTGCACAAGCATTTGCAAAGAAGGAGAAGGTGAAGAAGGAAAAAGCTGCCAGGATGCCTACTCAAGAGGAGGCATCTGACTATTTCTTGAAGACCAAGCAAGAGCAGCTCAGTTACTTGATTGCATCCATGCTGAGAATTGAGCAAAGTTTGGCAAACCTCACTAAAAATCAGCAGAGCCTAGAGAGGATCATGGAACAGAAGTTCTATGACTTGGATGTCAAGGTAACAGAAGTACAGTCTGCAGTGGAGCAGCTCCAGGAGGACATGAATGAGAGGAGAGGCAGGACCACGACTCAAGCATTTTCTAGAGTGCCACGAGGCCCGAGGTCGTCTGTCGTGCCAGTTGCTGACACTAGAGCCACCACTTCAGCACCAGCTACAGCCTCAGCTCCAGCATCTACTTCAGCTCTAACTCCAGCAACTACTTCAACATCTACAGAAGCCTTCGTCCTTGGAGTGATCCGGACTCCACCACCACCTGAAGATCAAGCCTGAGCGTCGATTTAGCACTATGCATTTTCTAGGAACTTTTTGGTAACTTGTTGCCAAAGGGGGAGAAGATGTATAGATCATAGGCTTCGAGAGAGAGAGTGTTGCTTTTCTCTCTTGCTTTATTTGGTGGTTTTTTCGAACCTTTTCTGCTTGTGTGTGAGATACTACGTCCTTATGCTTGTGAGACACCGATGATCATGTGTTTGATCATAAGCTACACTTAATGTTTGCTTAATGCTTGCTTAAATATTACCATTCTATCTATCGTTTGTCATCATTCACTATTGGTGATGAGTGCATGTATTCCAATCTTATCATTTTGAGCGCTCCACCAAGATGTATGTGACATGGAAGAGTAACCCATGACTCTAACTCTTTGTGCATTTGCAGTCCAAAGCAAATTTTAAATATGCACAAATTTAGGGGGAGCTCTTACTTATCACATACTTCTCAAAGCGACGATATATTTCATGCTTATTATCTTTTGTCGAAGCTTTGATCTATATGTTGTCATCAATTACCAAAAAGGGGGAGATTGAAAGTGCAACTATCCCTAGGTGGTTTTGGTAATTCATAACAACATATAGCTCATTGAGATAATACTATTCCAAGATAATTATTTCAGGAAAGCTCAATGATTGGCATGGCATGGATGTGAAAGTGGAACCCTCAAAATGCTAAGTACAATGGATTGGCTCAAGCTCAAAATCTCAAGACTCTTCATTTTATATTTTAGTGATCCAAGATCACATTGAGTCCATAGGAAAAGCCAATACTATTAAGGAGGGATGAGGTGTTGCTTAATGAGCCTCTTGCTTCATGTGCTTAGTGATATGCTCCAAAAACCCTCAACTACTTTCCCACATCCACATATGACCTAAACTCTAAGCCAAACTCGGTCCTACCGATTTTTCCTATCCGGCGCCACCGAGTTTCACTTGTCATTAGCCACTGCCAAACCCTAGCAATTCGGTTCTACCGATAAGGATCTCGGTCCCACCGAGATGGGGTTGCAAACTCTCTGTTTCCCTTTCGTAACTTTTCGGTCCCACCGAAAGAGCGAATCGGTCCCACCGAGATTGCAATGTAAACTCAGTGTTTCCCCTTTGTAACTTTTCGGTCTCACCGAGTTCCACTCGGTCTCACCGAGTTCCACTCGGTCTCACCGAAAGAGCAAATCGGTCCCACCGAGTTTGCCTGACCAACTCTCTGGTTAGCTAATTACCAAATTCGGTCTCACCGAGTTTGTGTAATCGGTCTCACCGAGATTACGTTATGCCCAAACCCTAACCGAATCGGTCCTACCGAGTTGCATGTCAGTCCCACCGAAATTCCTAACGGTCACTAGGTTTACTATTTCAGTCAGACCAAGTTTATTTATTCGGTCCCATCGAGATTGGAAAACTGTGTAACGGTTGGATTTTGTGTGGAGGCTATATATACCCCTCCACCTCTTTCTCGTTCAGTGAGAGAGCCATCAGAACACACACACACCATTCCAACTCATTTGTTCTGAGAGAGAACCACCTACTCATGTGTTGAGACCAAGACATTCCATTCCTACCATATGAATCTTGATCTCTAGCCTTCCCAAGTTGCTTTCCACTCAAATCTTCTTTCCAC
The DNA here is from genome assembly GCF_002162155.2 of Triticum dicoccoides. NCBI lineage: Eukaryota > Viridiplantae > Streptophyta > Magnoliopsida > Poales > Poaceae > Triticum > Triticum dicoccoides. The sequence continues at coordinate 247,416,670 of NC_041388.1, forward strand.
CAAATCCAAATCCTATGAGAGAGAGTTGAGTGTTGGGGAGACTATCATTTGAAGCACAAGAGCAAGGAGTTCATTACCTACACACCATTTGTTACTTCTTGGAGAGTGGTGTCTCCTAGATTGGCTAGGTGTCACTTGGGAGCCTCCGACAAGATTGTGGAGTTGAACCAAGGAGTTTGTAAGGGCAAGGAGATCGCCTACTTCGTGAAGATCTACCGCTAGTGAGGCAAGTCCTTCGTGGGCGATGGCCATGGTGGGATAGACAAGGTTGCTTCTTCGTGGACCCTTTGTGGGTGGTTGCTTCTTCGTGGACCCTTCGTGGGTGGAGCCCTCCGTGGACTCGCGCAACCGTTGCCCTTGGGTGGAGCCCTGTGTGGACTCGCGCAACCGTTACCCTTCGTGGGTTGAAGTCTCCATCAACGTGGATGTAGGATAGCACCACCTATCCGAACCACGGGAAAAACATCCGTGTCTCCAATAGCGTTTGAATTCTCCAAACCCTTCCCTTTATATTCTTGCAAGTTGCATGCTTTACTTCCCGCTGCCCATAAACTCTTTGCATGCTTGCTTGAATTGTGTGATGGTTGCTTGACTTGTCCTAAAATAGCTAAAATCTGCCAAGAACTAAAATTGGGAAAAGGTTAAGTTTTTATTTGGTCAAGTAGTCTAATCACCCCCCCCCCTCTAGACATACTTTCGATCCTACAAATACCAAACAAAAGAAATACTGCTCGAGTAGCTACGTCCCAGGTGTCAGCCGATCTTGTGTTGTTCTCTTGTCTATTGACTATATACGCTCACAATGTCGTGGGTCCCAGATGTCAGGAAAACACTAGGAGGAAGCATTTTATTTTTCCATACGCTGACGTGGAGGGCCCCTACTGTCATCCTCTCCATGTACTTCTGCCGATTCCTGTTGTTTGTTGACCATGTTGACAACGCGAGAGGGCGGCGCCACGGCGAGCGCACCAAAGCGCGCGGAGGACGTCAGCGTTAACGGTTTAGGAGACGGTGGGGCGGCGATGCGTGCGCTGAGGCGCAGCCAGCCGTGGGAGGCGGAAGCAGGCGGCCCCGCCGGTGCTGGTTTGGTTTTGGCGGCTGGATGAAGATGGGACTGAAGAAACACGACAGACTGTAAAAGCAGCAGGAGTACTTAACAACCTTAACTGAAACCAGCAGGGGCACTTAACAACCAAAGCTGAAAGCAGTATGAGTACTTATACAGGTTCAACCGTACAAAGCACGCCTCGAACAGTGCTACTTTGCCTACAGTTAACCAAGGGTGAGGCCGCCAAGCCCCAGGACAAGGCCCAGGCGCCACCCCGCGCATCCACAACCTTCTGAAAGCGGCTTCATCTCGCAACATGGTCAATAAATAGGATATTCGTTTTAGAGCCATGGAAAAGCATGAACATAATCTTCTGTCCTATTCTCCAAGATGGACGGGCCTACATTATTTGAGACCACCCATGAATAAGTATCTTTTCACCTCCAAGGGGAATTTAGTAGGTCGACATATACATCATGTTGTGACCAAGCGCAAGTCATCTGTATAGGAACAATAGAACTCGGCAGTTCCTGTTTTAAGAAGATCACAGCTGTAAAACTATGTATAAGCAATAGTTTATGAACAACATATATAACAGAAAACAGCTCGTACCATAAGTTTCTCGACACAGTTGGACCTGTTCAACGAGTGCAGCAGTGGCACACATATCCCACGTGGCCTTCCACCATTGAAACGCCCCACAAGGACCTCAAGACGATCAATAAAGTGTAGGAACTTGTGGATGTCGATCCACTCAACTTCAGTGCCATTAGTAACAGTCGAGTTATTACAGAGTAACAAATGAGCAGACTGCTTAACTCTGAAAAAACCTACACATGCCACCAATTATAAGAAAATATTAGTTAGAAGTAGCATCTTCGTGAGAGATTCGTTGCTACTTCTAAAGTTAAATTGTGATTAGTTAGACAGAATAGGTGGATTAAGAAGTAATCGAGGCAACAAGCAAGAACCAGATACAAAACTAACATGGATGAACAATTGGAACAACGTCGGGGTGGAAGATCGTAGTGAAGATGAGACCAGGTTCTGCTATTTCCATCAACATTCGTGCGCCAACTTTTAGTCTGTAACACTTGAGAAAGTTTTTCCAAGTTCGGCCATAAAAAAAGCAGCGATCTTCTTGGTTCATGAACCCAACTCGGAACTTATATCCATGGCTTGTCTTCACTTTGACCATTAAACTAGTGTATTCAGTTATGGCAAGGTCGAGCATCTTGAGTACATGTATTCTGGCAGAGCAAATAATACACTGCAGGAAAAATAATATGAGAACACAGCATGTTCAAAAAAAACCCACCCTCCCGGATAGAAAAGACGATTCTAGGAACATATTGTGCGCATTTCAAAATGCTATGTTAGGATGAGAAGGAACAAGTGTGGCGTCTCGTCGAGGGCGCAGAAACCTGTAGGGTACTCGCACTTTGGGCACTGCAAATGAAACACACTAGATTCAGTAGGAAGAAAAATGCATCAACGGCGGCGGCTGCCATCCTAGGATTACCTGTGACCAAGGGACTTGGGTTTATTGAGGATGGATGAAGAATTCGTACCTGGTTCTCCATGAGAAAACCCTATTCAATCGCCGAGAGGGGGTTTTTCTCTGAACAAGCAGACGAGGGAGAAGGGGATTCAGGCCCAGTGAAATATTGCCGCTTTGTCCGTCCAGCTTACTGCTAAAGCTGGAAAGGGGGTTGTGAGTTGACGGCTCATTGGGCATTACTGCGGCGCTACGACCGGGATGTGTCTACCATGAAGTTGTGCACTCTAATTTGTGCATATGGCACGTGGACCCCGTTGCCGGTTGCCCCACATATCAGCGAAAGGAAGTAGAAAGACAGGAGTAACTAGTTACACATAAATATATATTTTGACAGAGAGATACTCCCTCTGTAAAGAAATATACAAATCTTTTATATCACAGGCTCACCTTGCCAAGAAATATACTCCCTCTGCAACGCACGGGCATTATGGGGGTTCAGCTTTTTTTATGGGGGTTCAGCTGAGAATATAATACTCAGATAGGCTCACGGTTCTGGACTTTGGGCCGCAGGCCGGCCCTGCATGTTTGGGGGCCCATGTGTTCTACCTCAGCGCTTTTCATATTGCAAGCGATTGGTACGGCGCTGGTTTTAGATGTTGTCGCAAGGCGAATACACAAAATTGAATAAAGCACGGCAGCTGTTGGAATGAAATCGAACGACAGTTCCTAACCAGCAATCAGATTTGCAATTCTATCAACGATATACCATGTGATAAATAATACTGTCGTACTACTTATACACACAGGACACTTGTTTCACCATGCCAGATTATTACATCAAAATCTCTCGGAGGATAGATCAGTTCGGCAGTTGCGTGCTGCTAATTTCAAAGTTGATTTGGACCAGCTCTCCTTGCCGAGAAAGTTCAATTTTGACATCATCCACTACCGCAAGATATGATTTAGATTTGAACCTTGACCATCCTTTAGCATCAATCATCATGCGACCATCCTTTGTACTTACGACATATTGAGCAGGTTCATTCACACCAAGGCTGCGCATGGTAAGAGAAACTTGGTTGCGGTCGCCCGGATTGTTGAATGACTCCCTCGTTCCTCTAGGAATTCTCTGTTTGCAAACAAGAAGACATACCCAAACAGTTAGATCAACACAGTGAATCATGTGAAACAACATGGAAAGAAAAAATAACGAAGCACTTGGGTGGCCAATGCTTACCAAGAAGGTGGACATGTCGGTTTTTGTAAGGACTTTGGTATATGAAGTGCGAACTGCAGCCCAGTCTGTTGCCGGTGCAACTGCATGGGTCGGAGCAGATGCAAGTGCAAGTGTTGGTGTAGGTGCCGAAGCCACTGCTGCTGCCGGAGATGGTGCTCCTTGTAGAGCTGCTGCCGGTGTCGGAGCAGGTGCCGGTGTCGATGCCCGATCCTCCGGTAGATCAGACTGATCCGCTGACGCGGTCGGTGCCCAATCCTCAGCTGGATCAGACTGAGCTGTTGCCGCTGTCAGTGCTAGAGCAACTGCTGGTGCTCGATCTGTGCGAGACAGCGGCGATCGTGTCTGGTCTGCTATGATCAGTTTTCTAACTTGACTAGGATCCGTGATCGTGGTCCAGTTTTCTTCTTCATTTCTTTTAAATGCGAGAAGGACTAATTGTGGCGTTTTTGTTAAACCAAACTGCAGTTCATCATAGGGATTCAACTTGTACTCAGACAACAGACTGATCTAATTTTTCCAGTAATATAAGTGATGGACAGTGCCTTCGTTACTGACACGACATAAGAAGTGAAACCTGCAAAAATAGGCATCGTAGAGCAAACCAAACGGTTTATTCTGTGATGAATGTCACATGGCAAAACCTGCATCGTAAAATTGCAGGAAAAGAAAGAAAACATGACATTAAATCAATAAGATTTAGACAGTAAATCAATAAGATTTACTTGATGTGTGTAACGCCCTCGATGCGGCTATATCTCCCACGTGTCGAAGCACGACTTAGAGGCATAACCGCATTGAAAGCAATGTCGCAAGTGAGGTAATCTTCACACAACCCATGTAATACTTAAGGGAAAGAGATACATAGTTGGCTTACAATCGCCACTTCACACAATTACATGAATAAAGCATTACATCATCCAGATACAATCAAGGTCCGACTACAGAACCAAAATAAAAGAAGAACCCCAAATGCGACAAAGGTCCCTGATCGACCCCAACTGGGCTCCACTACTGATCAACTAGAACGAAACAACACAAAGGGCAAGATCTTCATCGAGCTCCTCCTTGAGCTTGGTTGCGTCACCTGCTCGGTAACATAGGCACCTGCAAACTGGTTTTGGAAGTATCTGTGAGCCACGGGGACTCAGCAATCTCGCACCCGCGAGATCAAGACTATTTAAGCTTATAGGAAGGATGGAGTAATGAGGTGGAGCTGCAGCAAGCGACTAGCATATATGGTGGCTAACATACGCAAATGAGAGCGAGAAGAGAAGGCAAAGCACGGTCGATAAAAGTATGATCAAGAAGTGATCCTATAGCAACCTACGTCAAGCATAACTCCAACACCGTGTTCACTTCCCGAACTCCGCCGGAAAGAGACCATCACGGTTACACACACGGTTGATGTATTTTAATTAAGGTCAACTTCGGGTTTTCTACAACCGGACGTTAACAAATTCCCATCTGCCCATAACCACGGGCACGGCTTTCGAAATTTCAAATCCCTGCAGGGTGTCCCAACTTAGCCCATCACAAGCTCTCACGGTCAACGAAGGAATAGACCTCCACCCGAGACATTCCGATCAGACTCGGTATCCCGGTACAACAAGACATTTCGACAGGGTAAAACTAAACCAGCAACACCGCCCGAATGTGCCGACAAATCCCGATAGGAGCTGCACATATCTCTTTCTCAGGGCACACTCAGATGAGCGCTCCGTACAACTAAAACCAAACCTCGAGTTGCCCCGAGGGGGCGCTGCACAGGACTCTAGTTCGGACCAACACTTAGACAAGCACTGGCCCGGGGGGGTTAAGATAAAGATGACCCTCGGGATGCGCGACTCCCAAGGGAAAAAGGCTAGGTGGCAAATGGTAAAACCAATGTTGGGCATTGCTGGAAAAGCTTTACTTAAGGCGAACTGTCAAGGGGTTCCCATTATAGCCCAACCGCGTAAGGGACGCAAAATCCGGGAACATAACACCGATATGACGGAAACTAGGGCGGCAAGAGTGGAACAAAACACCAGGCATAAGGCCGAGCCTTCCACCCTTTACCAAGTATATAGATGCATTAATTAAATAAGATATATTGTGATATCCCAACAAGTAAATAAATGTTCCAACAAGGAACGGTATCTCCATGTTCCAACAAGGAACAAACTTCAATCTTCACCTGCAACTAACAACGCTATAAGAGGGGCTGAGCAAAGCGGTAACATAGCCAATCAACGGTTTGCTAGGACATTGGTGGGTTAGAGGCTGAACATGGCAATTTGGGTGGCTGACAAGCAAGTGGTAGGCATCGTAGCAATGGCATGGCAAAAGAGCGAGCAAACTAGCATAGCAAAGATAGTAGTGATTTCGAGGGTATGATCATCTTGCCTGAAATCCTGCTAGGAAGAAGAACGAGTCCATGAAGAAGACAAACGGACGTAGTTGAACGAATCCTCACAACTCCGGAACGAAACCGAAGCTAACGAGAGAAGCAACCCGGAAAGAAACAAACAACATAGTAAACAACCATCACATACCACATGGCATGATGCGCAAACAAGTATGATGCATGTCCGGTTTAATGAGGCATGGCATGGCAAAGTGCACGAAACAATACTACAAGTTAAGTGGAGCTCAATATGCAACGAGGTGCATGTTGACAGAACACCACATCAATTATTTAGTTATCTCTCGTTTAAGCTACCCAACAATATTAACTGTTGTTAAACATGGCAAGAGGTGAAGCATAATATAAACTATACCGTCTAAACAATTTAAATGGGGGCGGATATAAAAACAACAATTCCGGTAAATCCCCATATGCATTTAGCAATTTAATGCAACAACAAGTTTAAACATTTTAAATGTTGTTATCATGATGCGGATGACATATACAAGTTTTATGCAATTTTATGAAAATGTTGACATGAGCATGTTATGAAGCATTTGTCACCGTGGCGGAAAGAAAGGGTGCCACGGCAACGATAACGAAAATGGTGCCACGGCAACATTCTGATGATCCGATAACTCATTGAGATACCGGTGCAAAAGAGCAAGTGTGCGGATGTGCGAAACATGCAGAAGATGGTGGGGTGATCCCGGATACCGGGTTCCCACAAGATGGTGGCATGGCAACGAGGTGAAACATGCACGCGACAATTTCGGACACGGTGCAAACACGGGCATCTCTACAACCCACATTCGCTCTCGGAAGGTCGTCTCGGGGTTATACCTTCGAAGCGTGCATTTTCGAAGCGAATCGGTTCGGAGGGGAAGTAGTCGTTCTCGCGACGGTAGTGGAAGTAGTTGTACTCGGCCGTAGCGGAAGTAGACGTTCTCGCGACGGTAGTGGAAGTAGTGGGACACGGCGACGGTAGTTGTACACGGTTCGTAGATGTTCGGGTCGACAGTAGTGGTTCATGTTTCGGAGAGGAACTTGACGCCCATGGGTCGATGGTAGAGGTACTTGACGCATCATGTAGTCGAACTTGGCATATCCGAATGGGTACTTGACGAAATCCACATCGAATGTAGTCGTGCACGTCGTAGTCGGACTTGAAAAAAATCACACCGGCTGTAGTCGAAGTACTTGGCGTGCATCCACTGTTGACCAACAGTGTACAGGAGGCAGCAAGGCATGGCCGACTTGGTGTGCAACCAAAGATGGACTCCGGGCGTCTGGGTTGACTTGGCCACGACAAAGGCAGCAAGGCCAACGGGGCAGCCAGCTCGTCTTGGAGGGGAGCCCTATCAGACAGAGCAGCTCGAGGACATCGGCGGCTCACGAGGCACCAACAGCAGCAGGACGAGGCATGAAAAAATGACAGCACGGCAACCATGAAGGAGGCGCACGTGGTCGTGGTGGCTCGGGCAGAAGGCCACGGAGGAGCGACGGGGATGCAGACTAGGCAGGAGGCGGCGGAGACATGGCCATCGATGCGCGACCGTTTGGAGGTGGGGCGCCACGTAGCTGCGGCTGCTCCCAGCCGAAGCTCGGGCCTCCATGCCGTCGAGACGCGGCATAGGGAGATGGAAGGATGGATGGGCGCGACGGAGGGCAGCAGTCCGGCGACGGAGCAGAGGCAAAGCAGGGTCGAGGCAGGGGTGATGCGGAGGAGCTCGGCGTCCAGGGCGGCATCCATGGCGGGGCGGCGCTGAGTCGAGGCGCTCGGGCTGCAGGAGGCGAACGGCGGAGGGAGGCGATGGCGACGCGGGGGAGAAGGAAGGGCGAGGTGGAGGCACACAGGAGGGGAAGGAGGAGATCGAGGAGAGGGCCTCCTCTGGCGGCGCGAGGGAGGAGAGGGAGAGGGGATCGGCCGATGGGTGTGCGTGGGTGGCAGCAGAGGGGAACGAGGAGAGGAAGATGGCGGCGTGAGGGAGGAGATCGAGAGAGATCGAGAGGACGAGGGAGTCGGGCTAGCGGGGCTAGGGTTCGGTCGGTAGGGCGCCGGCTGGGCCTTAGAGGCCGGCGGCTGGGCCTGGGAGGTCCAAGAGGCCCAGGCTGTTGGGCTCCTTCTCTCTATCTCTTTAGCAGAAAAAAAATAGAGAGCATTCAAAAGAATTAAAAGAAAAGGCCAAGAACAAGAAAAAATGGTGGGACATATTTGTAAGGCTTTACGGAATATTTCCAACCCAACAAAAATGGTTCCAACAAAATAGGAGAAGTTAAATCTAAAATTATTTAACTTGCACCGAAGGAGTTTGAATGGAGTCTAGACTTTAGGAGTAGCCAAAATGTTGAGATTTTTGGTGGAGCTCCGGAAGATGATGAAAGAATAAATGGCAAAGTTGGAGACCAAGAATTAAGATAATAAAGGCATTGGGATATTCTGCAAGTGTGTTAAGGTGATTTCCGAAACAATGGAATATTTAATATAGCTCCCTAATATTGGAGGATATGTTATAAAGAGAAGTCACCATGTGAGTCCCTCGATTTAAATGGATCGAAAAATCCATACAATTTATTTAGTTGAGGTTTTAAAAATTAATGATATGATGGCATGATGACATGATGCAATGCACATGATGCAAGGATGAATGCAACAAATAAAACAAATCACACGACGAAACTCGGAAAACAAGGAAGGCATCTGAAGCACCGGGCTCGGGGCGTTACAACACTCCACCACTATGAGAGGATCTCGTCCCGAGATCTAGAATGGCACCGGAGGGACAACGGAAGAGAAAGTGAAGAGGTAAAACTAAGTTGCTCCTTTGACAAACGAGTGAAACCAAAGAACCTTGCGAGGTTGAACTAATTCGAGAAAAGAATAGAACGAAGGAGAACAAAGTCGAGAACACTCCGTTAGAAACTAGGGACAAAGAGCATTGCGAAACCTTGAGGTTGAAGGGAAGATATATTTTGAGAACACTCCGGTTACAGAAGGGGATCAAGAAAGACCAAATTCGGGCAGCACTCCGGTTAGAAAGAAAAGAATTGAATAAGGTCTTGATAAGATGAGAAGATACTTGATGAAATCACAATACACTGCCTCCGGGAGAAAGAAATAGAAGACTGATAATTGAAATAAAAGAATGTTGAAGAAAATGCCAACTTCTGCCACAAAAGAGTTTGAAAAGGCACCTTAAGGAGAAGGGTCGAACGGAGTTATTGGAAAGCCAACAACGAAAGAATAAACTTGATATGGTGTTATGGAGTACATCTCAAAATATGAGGTGACAACCTGCCACTCATGGGAAAAGAATTGTATTGATATGAACAAGGAGACGAGAAAGTATATCGCACCGGAAAGGGTAAATGAAGAAATTGGATCATTGATAAACACCATGAGAGCGACAATTCTTAAAGGAAAGCTTTAGGTGAAATATAACCCAAGATAATTCCAATGAAGAAAATGATGGATTTAAAATATCTCATCCTTACAACAAGTGAATCATGAAACATGAACTCAAATTGTCAAGAATGGCATAATACCACCTCCAATAATATGATAGAAAGAATGCACTCCGGATTACAATATGAAGAAAGCTTGAGCTCCCTAGAAATGAATCTTGATGAAAACTTTGAGAAGGAATTAAATCCTTTATAAACCAACATGTAGAACCTCCATGAAGAACTCCGGTAAACAAAAGGAATGAAAAGAAAGAGAAATTGAAAACACAAGGTGAATCCTTGCAATGATTTAGATGGATCTCCGTGATAATTAGAGCTTGGAACTCCGGGATAAAGAGAAGATGAAACAAATGAAACCGAGAATTTTAAGGGCCTCCGGAATAAAGAATTAATCACTTGGATGAACAAGAATAAGAATTATGTTATGCTTATCCTTCACCAATTAAATTGACGACAATCAACGGATTTGGCATACTTCTTATTCTCGTAGAAAGGATTAAAAGAGATATAGCGTAAACTTGAGAAGGTCTTCAACGAACCACCGGTAGGATTGGAACAACAAATGAATTGATATGATGGACAAGGAAGAGAGATCTTAAAAGAACCACCGTAAGAATTGAAAATGATCGAAGTAGGGGTGCATCACCGGTAAGAATTAGCAAATGAACGAAGGTGCTTGAGACAAACTAGATACATGAGAACAAAGAGATCAAGAACTGATTAGAGGATATTCGATAGATGCACCGGCAAGATAGGAGAATGATAACTGACGGCTGAGAATAAATAAACCTGAATTGATGGACTCTGGATGACAAACTGAGAAGACTCTTGAATATCTCCTGATGGGTGAAAAAGATTCTCACAATCGAAAACAATTATGAGAGGATGGCAACAAGCTAGCACCATGAATCTTGAAGAGAATAGAGCAAGATTAAAGAGAAACTCTTCTTCGGTCTTCAAATGATGAGAATGACAACGAGAAACACCACCAAGAATTATTGAGGCACACCGGAAGAATCAAAAGCGAAGAGGTTGAGCCAACTATGAAAAGAATTTGAAAGATCTTGGAGAAAAAGCATTTGACTGATGATAACTCATTCTTACGTCAAACTTGGAGAAAAATTTAAGAGTAACGCCGGGAAAATAAGAAGAGTCAGGTAAGATCCTGGAAAAAGACCTGTGGGTTAGGGCCCACTCAAAAGAACACCGTTGAAAATATTTAAAAGAGATGTTGCACCGGTTGAATTAAATGACTTGAATGAGATACCAATCTCGAAAGAGCTTGAACGAATGCAGAGTGGAAACACGAATCTTCGAGATATCTTGAGTACTCCGGAATAACAAATAGCGAGAAGTAGAATTATAATGAGGTGCACCAGTATGAGAAGACATTGAAATGAGGAAAAAGGTATGATCAACAAAACTTGACTTGAATCCACCGGAGAAGAAAAAGGAATGAGGAATGACGAACTAGTAGAACATCTTCTTGAGAACCACCGAGTAAGAACATTGACGGAAAAGAATGGAGAGACTACCCATCAATAAAAGGATACATGATTAAGGTATCTGAGTCCTTGAACAAAAAGGGTGGGAGGGCGGGAAAAACAAAGGCAACTTGGGGCAGTTGGAATGAACACCGTTGAGAAAAACTTAGAATTGATCTTGCGGATGGGGAGAATGATCGGATCCACTTGAAGAGAGACACACTGGTTGAAAAGGATTGGCAAGACAATCTCGATGATCAAGAAGGATTAGTATTCACATAGCAATATGAGAACACCATTTGGAAAAAATATGGAATCAACATTTGACTTCGAAGCAACTCGAATACCACAACTCAAAACAAAAACAAAGGACTGGCTTGCAGAATAAGCCGGAACAAACATATGATAGAGATTTCGTCCGAAGTTTTTGTGGTGGGGCCTACACGGGCTCGATCGTACAGCACCATCATGTACAAGGCAGTGCACATGACATACGAAGCGTCCCCGAACCAGCATAGCCAAGGGTTCTTTAAGACACAACGAGACCACTGTAAAAACGACCGTGAATAGGCGGACCACTAGACGTCGAACCCCAATTTCATATCATACATCCGTCGGAAAGATATCCTAAGAGCTACTTGAATTCCCACCTATGAAACTCCCGAAATTTTCCGGTTATGCAATCAGGTGTTGGGGATACAGGGGAAGCATAATATCTCACCCAAAACTAGCAAATCCTACATCCAGTTGTATCCATCCTTCAACACATAACCAAGAAACCTTCGGAAATCGTCTACCTCAACCTTCGAAAAGCATCCGTTATACAAGTCATGGCAATACTCCCGTACTCACCTCAGTACTGGGTTATCGGGGTTATCTCACCAACAACTGCATAAAAGAGATTTTCAATGTCGGCGTACTAAACTCAGGTATTCCAGAACTGCAACGATAAAATTATGACGACAACACCTCAGAGCTCAACTCCCCGGGACACTTCCACTAAACCCCTGACAGGAGGCACCAAGACAATGTTCTCGTCATAAAACCATCGGAACGATTCCAAGATACCCGCGTGATCCTAAATTTTTTTTTAGTGAAATTTGAGAAGAGAAGAGTCAAAACTCTACGTCAGGATGCCTTACCAGAGTGATGAGGAGACTGGGAAGTAAAAAGAATTCCTAAGCTCTCCGATATATAATTCCTAAGGACTCAAAACATTTTTTCTAGACTCAAACTCGGCTGCTAAAAACGATCAATCAGTGGGGCTCCTAAGGTCGGGGAAGGCTCTGATACCAACTTGTAACGCCCTCGATGAGGCTATATCTCCCACGTGTCGAAGCACGACTTAGAGGCATAACCGCATTGAAAGCAATGTCGCAAGTGAGGTAATCTTCACACAACCCATGTAATACTTAAGGGAAAGAGATACATAGTTGGCTTACAATCGCCACTTCACACAATTACATGAGTAAAGCATTACATCATCCAGATACAATCAAGGTCCGACTACGGAACCAAAATAAAAGAAGAACCCCAAATGCGACAAAGGTCCCTGATCGACCCCAACTGGGCTCCACTACTGATCAACTAGAACGAAACAACACAAAGGGCAAGATCTTCATCGAGCTCCTCCTTGAGCTTGGTTGCGTCACCTGCTCGGTAACATAGGCACCTGCAAACTGGTTTTGGAAGTATCTATGAGCCACGGGGACTCAGCAATCTCGCACCCGCGAGATCAAGACTATTTAAGCTTATAGGAAGGATGGAGTAATGAGGTGGAGCTGCAGCAAGCGACTAGCATATATGGTGGCTAACATACGCAAATGAGAGCGAGAAGAGAAGGCAAAGCACGGTCGATAAAAGTATGATCAAGAAGTGATCCTATAGCAACCTACGTCAAGCATAACTCCAACACCGTGTTCACTTCCCGAACTCCGCCGGAAAGAGACCATCACGGTTACACACACGGTTGATGTATTTTAATTAAGGTCAACTTCGGGTTTTCTACAACCGGACGTTAACAAATTCCCATCTGCCCATAACCGCGGGCACGGCTTTCGAAATTTCAAATCCCTGCAGGGTGTCCCAACTTAGCCCATCACAAGCTCTCACGGTCAACGAAGGAATAGACCTCCACCCGAGACATTCCGATCAGACTCGGTATCCCGGTACAACAAGACATTTCGACAGGGTAAAACTAAACCAGCAACACCGCCCGAATGTGCCGACAAATCCCGATAGGAGCTGCACATATCTCTTTCTCAGGGCACACTCAGATGAGCGCTCCGTACAACTAAAACCAAACCTCGAGTTGCCCCGAGGGGGCGCTGCACAGGACTCTAGTTCGGACCAACACTTAGACAAGCACTGGCCCGGGGGGGTTAAGATAAAGATGACCCTCGGGATGCGCGACTCCCAAGGGAAAAAGGCTAGGTGGCAAATGGTAAAACCAATGTTGGGCATTGCTGGAAAAGCTTTACTTAAGGCGAACTGTCAAGGGGTTCCCATTATAGCCCAACCGCGTAAGGGACGCAAAATCCGGGAACATAACACCGATATGACGGAAACTAGGGCGGCAAGAGTGGAACAAAACACCAGGCATAAGGCCGAGCCTTCCACCCTTTACCAAGTATATAGATGCATTAATTAAATAAGATATATTGTGATATCCCAACAAGTAAATAAATGTTCCAACAAGGAACGGTATCTCCATGTTCCAACAAGGAACAAACTTCAATCTTCACCTGCAACTAACAACGCTATAAGAGGGGCTGAGCAAAGCGGTAACATAGCCAATCAACGGTTTGCTAGGACATTGGTGGGTTAGAGGCTGAACATGGCAATTTGGGTGGCTGACAAGCAAGTGGTAGGCATCGTAGCAATGGCATGGCAAAAGAGCGAGCAAACTAGCATAGCAAAGATAGTAGTGATTTCGAGGGTATGATCATCTTGCCTGAAATCCTGCTAGGAAGAAGAACGAGTCCATGAAGAAGACAAACGGACGTAGTCGAACGAATCCTCACAACTCCGGAACGAAACCGAAGCTAACGAGAGAAGCAACCCGGAAAGAAACAAACAACATAGTAAACAACCATCACATACCACATGGCATGATGCGCAAACAAGTATGATGCATGTCCGGTTTAATGAGGCATGGCATGGCAAAGTGCACGAAACAATACTACAAATTAAGTGGAGCTCAATATGCAACGAGGTGCATGTTGACAGAACACCACATCAATTATTTAGTTATCTCTCGTTTAAGCTACCCAACAATATTAACTGTTGTTAAACATGGCAAGAGGTGAAGCATAATATAAACTATACCGTCTAAACAATTTAAATGGGGCCGGATATAAAAACAACAATTCTGGTAAATCCCCATATGCATTTAGCAATTTAATGCAACAACAAGTTTAAACATTTTAAATGTTGTTATCATGATGCGGATGACATATACAAGTTTTATGCAATTTTATGAAAATGTTGACATGAGCATGTTATGAAGCATTTGTCACCGTGGCGGAAAGAAAGGGTGCCACGGCAACGATAACGAAAATGGTGCCACGGCAACATTCTGATGATCCGATAACTCATTGAGATACCGGTGCAAAAGAGCAAGTGTGCGGATGTGCGAAACATGCAGAAGATGGTGGGGTGATCCCGGATACCGGGTTCCCACAAGATGGTGGCATGGCAACGAGGTGAAACATGCACGCGACAATTTCGGACACGGTGCAAACACGGGCATCTCATACAACCCACATTCGCTCTCGGAAGGTCGTCTCGGGGTTATACCTTCGAAGCGTGCATTTTCGAAGCGAATCGGTTCGGAGGGGAAGTAGTCGTTCTCGCGACGGTAGTGGAAGTAGTTGTACTCGGCCGTAGCGGAAGTAGACGTTCTCGCGACGGTAGTGGAAGTAGTGGTACACGGCGACGGTAGTTGTACACGGTTCGTAGATGTTCGGGTCGACAGTAGTGGTTCATGTTTCGGAGAGGAACTTGACGCCCATGGGTCGATGGTAGAGGTACTTGACGCATCATGTAGTCGAACTTGGCATATCCGAATGGGTACTTGACGAAATCCACATCGAATGTAGTCGTGCACGTCGTAGTCGGACTTGACAAAAATCACACCGGCTGTAGTCGAAGTACTTGGCGTGCATCCACTGTTGACCAACAGTGTACAGGAGGCAGCAAGGCATGGCCGACTTGGTGTGCAACCAAAGATGGACTCCGGGCGTCTGGGTTGACTTGGCCACGACAAAGGCAGCAAGGCCAACGGGGCAGCCAGCTCGTCTTGGAGGGGAGCCCTATCGGACAGAGCAGCTCGAGGACATCGGCGGCTCACGAGGCACCAACAGCAGCAGGACGAGGCATGAAAAAATGACAGCACGGCAACCATGAAGGAGGCGCACGTGGTCGTGGTGGCTCGGGCAGAAGGCCACGGAGGAGCGACGGGGATGTAGACTAGGCAGGAGGCGGCGGAGACATGGCCATCGATGCGCGACCATTTGGAGGTGGGGCGCCACATAGCTGTGGCTGCTCCCAGCCGAAGCTCGGGCCTCCATGCCGTCGAGACGCGGCACAGGGAGATGGAAGGATGGATGGGCGCGACGGAGGGTAGCAGTCCGGCGACGGAGCAGAGGCAAAGCAGGGTCGAGGCAGGGGTGATGCGGAGGAGCTCGGCGTCCAGGGCGGCATCCATGGCGGGGCGGCGCTGAGTCGAGGCGCTCGGGCTGCGGGAGGCGAACAGCGGAGGGAGGCGATGGCGACGCGGGGGAGAAGGAAGGGCGAGGTGGAGGCACACAGGAGGGGAAGGAGGAGATCGAGGAGAGGGCCTCCTCTGGCGGCGCGAGGGAGGAGAGGGAGAGGGGATCGGCCGATGGGTGTGCGTGGGTGGCAGCAGAGGGGAACGAGGAGAGGAAGATGGCGGCGTGAGGGAGGAGATCGAGAGAGATCAAGAGGATGAGGGAGTCGGGCTAGCGGGGCTAGGGTTCGGTCGGTAGGACGCCGGCTGGGCCTTAGAGGCCGGCGGCTGGGCCTGGGAGGTCCAAGAGGCCCAGGCTGTTGGGCTCCTTCTCTCTATCTCTTTAGCAGAAAAAAAATAGAGAGCATTCAAAAGAATTAAAAGAAAAGGCCAAGAACAAGAAAAAATGGTGGGACATATTTGTAAGGCTTTACGGAATATTTCCAACCCAACAAAAATGGTTCCAACAAAATAGGAGAAGTTAAATCTAAAATTATTTAACTTGCACCGAAGGAGTTTGAATGGAGTCTAGACTTTAGGAGTAGCCAAAATGTTGAGATTTTTGGTGGAGCTCCGGAAGATGATGAAAGAATAAATGGCAAAGTTGGAGACCAAGAATTAAGATAATAAAGGCATTGGGATATTCTGCAAGTGTGTTAAGGTGATTTCCGAAACAATGGAATATTTAATATAGCTCCCTAATATTGGAGGATATGTTATAAAGAGAATTCACCATGTGAGTCCCTCGATTTAAATAGATCAAAAAATCCATACAATTTATTTAGTTGAGGTTTTAAAAATTAATGATATGATGGCATGATGACATGATGCAATGCACATGATGCAAGGATGAATGCAACAAATAAAACAAATCACACGACGAAACTCGGAAAACAAGGAAGGCATCTGAAGCACCGGGCTCGGGGCGTTACAATGTGACACGAGTGAATCCTTACCAGGAAATCACTATGTTGAAGTACTAAACGGAAGATTGATCGCCCAACTACGCGTGGCATGCAGGGGCCCTGCCTACTCCCACAAGCAGGACAGTCCAAAGGTCGTGACAAATCGTATGGACCGAACATACATGGGACTGGAAATCCTGGTGGGTGCGATAAACCCTGCAATGCATACAGATATTGGAGTGTAACCATAATTGATAAACCGTCCTCACAAAAAATATGATCTGGATACATCAAAATATACAGACTAAATTGAGTGGACAGACATTAAATAGACCGTTCTCAGGACTGACCACACACCAAAAGCGGCAGTACTAATAAACAATACAGGGTCCACAAACACAAATCAAGTACTGAACAATAGTACTTACTACAGACAAGCAAAGTTGCACTAACTAAACTCTACAGACTATTTCTGGCCACCGACCTACGGGATGAACCCTGCATAACTGACTAGGCCATGGACTTCGTGTGAGATGTCTACACGCACCATCACCATCTTGTCAACCTTGGAGAACCTAACAGAGTGGTCTTTCCACTCATAAACATGATGATGAGGCAAATATACCCTCTTAAAAGGTAGCATTGATGTTCATAAAGTACTCCCTCCGTCCAAAAATTCTTGTCTCAGATTTGTCTAGATACGGATGTATCAAGTCACATTTTAGTATTAGATACATCCGTATCTAGACAAATCTAATACGAGAAATTTGGGACAGAGGGAGTAGTTGAAAGTAATCTATAAGAAATCAGTGTCAACAACCTCTCGCATGTTTTGGTCAAAAGAGGAATTTAGAACCGTCATTTGGCACACAAAAATCACATGCAAGATCACCCAGAAAGTTGTACTACTAGTACTAGTACTACGTGTTAGATGAAAAAACACGATCAAGATCGAGAAAAAGATCATCAAGAAGAGATATTACCTGGACTTACTTAATGAGGGATCCCGGAGAGGGGGGCTTGGACAGGGCGATGGCTTTGAGCTTGTCTGCGGTAGTCTCGGCGGGGTGCTTGCGCTTCTTCGTACCATGAGCCTAGACGGTTTTGGCCAGAGCCATAGACATCACTTCGGCCGGTGCTCCAGCGTCCATCAAGAAACTATCAAATAGAAATAAAACAAAAGAAACCATAATCACAAACCCAAAAGAAGAAAAGAGAGGGAGTTATAGGATCAGTCTCGGGGTTGCAAGACCGGGCCTTGGCCAGAATCAACACCATTGATGCGCTCAAACTTCCTTCTTTGGGAGAGAAGAACAATGGCAGAAGCAGGTCAGGGTTTTCTTGAAGAAATGAAAAACAAGATGAGGCAGAAGCGAGGGTTGGGTAGAGAGGAAGCTGAGAGAGAAGAGTGAAATGATGGTTGCTTCGTCCGTCCAACTTACTGCTGGAAAGGAGGGGGTTTTGTGATTTGACGGCTCATTGGGCATTACTGCGGCGCTTCGATCGGGGTAGTCTACTGTCACTCTACTATGGAGTAATTTAGTGCATGGCTGGTGGACCCCGATGCTGGCTGTCCCACACATGGGCGAAAGTGAGTAATTTAGTGCATGGCTGGAGGAGGATCCGCACAGTAGAGCGTGTCCACTGTTTTTCAAAAGAAAAAATGATTACAGCAAGCGTTTCCACTCTTACGACGGAGGAGTGCGAAACACGGCAGCCACTTGAACATACACAGTGCTCCTACTACTAGGCATGTGCAGTGGTTCATACGTCAGTACTACACAATCTTGTTGCTAGTGTAGTAAGATATGACGATAACAAATGATGTTGTGCACATGTCAACTACTCCTATATGTAACAAATACACGAAGAGGAAACAACTATAATGAGATGAGAATGCAACCAAACACACCCACACGCTTTGTGCTACAGTGACTGATCTGCACCGTCTGAGTTTGATCCAACGGTCATGTTGCGCCGAGACATGGACATGCCCATGCAGAGGGCGCCTAAACACCACCGAAGTCCCTCTGCTTCTCGAGGCGCACGATGTTGGTGATGCAGGGTGCAACCGCCCGCAGAGCCCGCTCCCGGTCGACGGGAGCCAGCTCATCAAAGACGGCGTCTAATGGCACGAATGGATTCCGGTGACGGAGCCCTGAAAAGATTCGCCCGGTAACGGCGACGACAGCCCGCAACCCCTCCTTGTCCAGCTCAGCCCCCACCATCGCGTGGAGATGGCTCAGCTCCTCGGAGATATAGGTGAAGAAGGAGACCAGGTTAGGAAGCCGCAGCTCGTTGAAGTCGATCGGGTGGTTGAATGGGTTTAGCCCGACGGTTGGCATCGTCGCGCTGGCACGACGGTAGGCATCGTGCAGCCGCAACACGTGCGTGGCAACTGGGTTCACCAAGTGGCTGAGGCGATCTTGGACCTCGTCACGATCGGCCCGCTCGCGCTCCAGCCGGCTCCCCTGACGGCCTATCGTATCTCCCGCATTCTGCAGCAACACCGCTGATGCCTCGAGCATCTTTGTGGTGGACGCCTGCCGCTTTTGAAGCTCCGTGAACTCCCGCACATAACGGAGGAGCATGGCACTCCTCTCCTCCTTGAGCTCACGGAGCTCCATGTCCTTGGCCCTGAGCTCCACATCCTTGGCATGGAGCTCCTGTGTCAGGAGCCTCACCTCGGACTCCGTGATCTGCTGCGCCGCCATGGAACCAGGTAGAAGCAATGGGGAGAGGAAGCAAAGGGGGCGAAATGGCTGAAAGGCAATGCAATCTACGGGAAGGCGGAGGGAGCGGGGAATCTTTTGGTTTTCACCACGGTAAAACACCAGTCGACGACTTCTCACATCAGGGAGCGGTGGGTTTTTACAGGCGGAGTCATCATGACTAATTGCTACCGCGCCTGCTCCCGTCAATCAAAAAATTAAAAATCCTGCGCGCCTGCTCCCGTCAATCAAAAAATTAAAAATCCTGACGCACCCAAACACCAGAGCAACGCCGCGGTGGATATTTATATTTACCTGCCGGCAAGTAGATAAAAAAAGGGGTAAAAAAACAAATGTGGCGGCGGCCTAGCTAATCGGTCGAACTAGCCCAACTAGCTAGCCACCGTGCTTCACTGATGTACTCGGCGGGAAAGGTGGTCTTTCGTGATTTGATGACTCATTTACTTGCTTCGGCGCTATGACCGAGGAGGACCCAGAAAACGCGCGGTAGGGCGTCCCATGTCAGGAAGAATATATGCGTGCACCACCCGGGAGGACCCCGAAACCGCGCGGTAGGGTGTGCCACGTCTCGGCACGGAGGAAAAATGTGCATGTAAAAATATACTGTATCAGACGTAGTACCTATGGTTCGACCTCGGGACCCAGCCAGTCAGTCGAAAACACCCCACTAGCCACACAGCTTCATCATGCAAACGTGGCACGGAGGATAGATGTGGTTAGCTCCGTCTCGACCAGCCACAACGTCTCTTGTTCTAGGCAATTCTTCTATTTTCCAAGCTTTTTTTAGTTGTAATAACACCACGGCAAGCTAGCACCGCTCTTCGTGTGTGCCCGTGCAAAGGTTAGACGATGGAGAGAAGAGAGATTGAGATCGCAGACCTGGGACCCACCAGTAAGTGAGACAACGGTCATGCACGTGTTGACGAGGCACTCCCTCTACTCTACTCAACGAAAGTACTGTATAAATAAAATCAAGTTATGGGACAAAGCCAACAACCGTTTTTTTTTCAGGCTATCGACTTACGCTTTGTAGTCCAGGTTGCCAGTTTGAATCTCGTCTTTCAGATTTGTTAGTTTTAGGTCCAAATTTGATTAATGACAAGTGGGACCCCCGTGTGTTGTTCCGATATTTCAGTGTAGGATGGTTTTTTTGAACAAACACTTTGCGCGGTTAGACAAGTAACGGCACGAGTTACACATATTTTGCAAGTTTACGAACAAAAATGACAGCGACATAGAATATCACATCCACCCCGCAGCTTAGATACTATGGTGATACGAGTTTTTACACCGTTGGAAGTGAGATCCAATGGCTCGGGAGTAGTCTTTGTAATTATGCGCAATTTCCAAACTCTCCAAAGGTTTTTTTTTTTGCAAATAAAACATTCAGGCCTCGTGTGTGCCGCTGCATCTTCGATCCAACGGCTCCCCGGTGCTCATATTAGGTGCTCCCCGTAGCTTAATTACCCACTATAGTGATATGAGCATCTAGGTCGTATGATCAGTGATCAGATGGCACATGCGTAGTACTTGTACTTTCTGCGCATTTCTGAAACTCTATCAGCCGTATATTGCAAAAACATTCAAACCTCCTATTGTGGGCCGTTAGATCTCAGTGAACTCGTATCACCATAGAATCTACGGTGCGGGAGCACCTCATACTCTCCCGTGCGAGAAAACATAAGGTGCTATCGCAGCTTGGATGCTACGGTGATATGAGCTTGGAGGTCGTTTGATCTGAGATCCAATGGCATCTGAGCAGTCTTTGTGCTTGTAGGCAGTGGCCGAACTCTTGGGGCTTTTCTGCAAAAAACCATTCGAACCACCGAGGAGGTGTTGGGTCACAAATCCAACGCCTCTGAAGAGCTTGTATCACCAAAGCATCTAAGGTGTGGTAGCACATGATATTCTTACATACAGGAGAATATGATGCCCTCCTTCATCTTAGATGCTACGGTGATACGAGCTTCGAGGTCCTTGGATATGGGATCAAAGGGCATCTAAGTAGTTTTTGTACAAATTATGTGCAATTCTCAAACTCATCAAGGTTCCCTGCAGAAATATTAAGACACATCATGTGAGCTGCTATATCTCAGATCTACAAGCTCCAAGCAACTCGTATCGGCATATAGCATCTAAGGTATGGGGGCACATGATATTCTCCCAGGGAGGAGGGGTGGGGGTGCACAACCAATCGGTGGCTGGGAGGGTGGGGACAAATATAATCTAAACAACCCTAAAAAGAGCTCCACAATTTTATTGAAGGTCGAGGGGTTGACCCCCGACAACCATAGCTCCGTCTAAACAAAACATTTGCATGTACTATAGTAATAGACTTAATATTCATGTTTCAGTTTCATGTTCATTTTAAATATTGAACTGAGGACCATGGATGTCTTACATTTTACTCCCTTCGTTCCCAAATATTAGTCTTTTTAGAGGCTTCAAATGGACTGGCACATACGGATGTATATAGACATGTTTTAGAGTCTAGATTCACTCATTTTGCTCCGTATGTAGTCACTTGTTGAACTCTCTAAAAGACTAATATTTAGGAATAGAAGGAGTATTTTTGAATTCATGTCATACATGCATGGTTTGGAAAAATAGATGCACTATACTTATTGGATTGTTGTTGTGTTCGTGCGTGTGTGTCTCTGTGTGTGTGTGTGTGTGTGTGTGTGTGTGTGTGGTCATATGCTTGATACATACAAAGTTTTCTCACCTTCATGTTGTTCATCTTTTAAATTTGAATTTGCATTGGAAAACTTACTAGGGATACCATGAAATGTGAAATCCACGTTGAGATCACTATATCACAAACTCACTCTAATTCAACAACTTGTCATAAATCAATTACCACGTTGAGATTAGTATTTGCAAGGAAAATACGGGTATTGTAATACACATAGATTCGTTCGGCAATTTAAAAGGTTCCTTTCGTATTCTCGAATGGTAGGACCCAACGGCGTACCAGCCAGACCTTGGCTCGTGTTGATCCTAAAAAAAGCGGGCTCGTGTCCTTCGGTGGCGTGCGTGGTATGCACATTAGGCAACCCCATTACCCCAACCAGTCGAGCCTCAGCGTTTCAAGTCGAAATATCTGGCGGCCAGAATTCCAGCCCTAGGAAATTCCCCTCATGTCCCCGGTCCATAATGACTACCGATGAACAACAGAGGGATGCTTTAGTAACTAGACAACGTTACCTACCGTGTCGAGCACGGTTCAATTCCCTCGGTCGCCACTCGTCAAGGTCACCTGTCAACTGCATTGCCTAGTACTACTACTACTACTACACCAGGATGAGCACGAAATTTAGCCCGTTTGTTCGTGCCTAGTACTTGAGTTAATATATCAGGCAATGCACTGGTATGGAGGGATTATCCTTTTACTCTGCATATATAACTTGTCTGAAGTCTAACTAAGCAAAATGTTTGACCAAATCCTTTCTTAAGAAATACAACGGGACAGATGTACAGCTTGAAAATTTATTGCATGATGCAGGTTATGATATTGTTTCGAATCCTGGATCTTAAATTTCTGAAAATCCAAAAGTGAGCATAAATTCTTGAAACTAAGCATGGTCACGTGATATGGCACAAATATTACTTCGTAAGTTTTTTCTTCAATTTGAGACAAGCTGCTTATGACAAGTTGCACAAATGAAGAGCCAAGGTATTTTGGAAGAAAGACCTGTCACATTAAGGCGAACGCTTTCACTATTGAAACCGTGGGTGTTTACGTGCCGCCACGAGTCCCCGCTTCTCATCGGCAATCGGCAGGTGCCGTCCGAGCAAGCGTGTGAGTCGACGGGAGGCGTGCGAGCAGACCGCTGCGCCGGCTATCAGGGAGGCGTGCGAGCAGACCGCTGTGCAGGCGAGCCCTTTGACCAGGCTCCGCCGCCCACCGTCGTCCCAACTGCTCCCACTTTTAATGTCGCCGGCGCCGCAGTTTAAAATCAACCCCGCACTACCCGGTACTCCCTCCTTTCCGGTTTATAGGGCTTATCTCAAAATATTAGTTTTTCCATTTTATAAGGCTCAATTTTGTTGTTTCCCATCACATGTTCAGATTCCAAGGTAAATTAAATCATTGCATGCAAGTATTAAGAGAAAATTGACCAATGCATGTAATTTATGCATGCATGCATTGCAATTAATGCATTGGTAAACATATTTTTTTGAGAAAAACAAGAGCATTAATTGGGTGCTTTTGCAAACTACAAAAAGTATTCCACCACTCACCATCTACCTTGGTTGGTGAGATTTTTGAATTGAGCCTTATAAACTGGAAAGGAGGGAGTATCGCTACAATCCTCTCTCTTCCTCTCCGATTCTCCTGTCGTCTACCTCCAACTAGCCTGACCTAAACGTACGCCATGCCGCATCGCGATGGTCTGCCCTTAGTGTTCCAGTTTCCTGAGGAAGACAACCAGCCGGAGTCTCAAGAACATTAGGTGCTTTAGGACGAGCTTGAACTGGCCTTGCGGTAAGACGCGTGCCTGTCCCCGCTCCTGTTCCGGCTCCCGTCGCCCCGACTGCGCCAGCGCCCATCCCCGTGGCATTGATGGGCTGGGAGCCGCACATTTTCGCCGAGCTTGATCCCACGGGGTTCCACGAGGTGCCCGCCGACTTTCACGTGCCCGTGCACCTGCCAGCGCATGCGCCTGCGCGTGCACTGACACGCACGTCCGTGCTGGTGCCCGTGCACCTGCCAGCGCCTGCGCCTGCGCGTGCACTCACGTGCGCGCCCGTGCCGGTGCCCCTACACACGAATGTCTCCGCCGCGCCGTTGACAGCGCATGTCCCCGCGCGGGTGCCAGTGCCCCCCTCAGCGGCATGGATGGCCACTGTCGACCGCTTTCTTGCACCAATGCCAGTCGCCTCCTCCCGCCAGTCGACTCGCTCCGAAGTCCAGAACATTTTGGCCTTCCTTGAAGCTAGGCCAACGTCCAGGAGTATGCCAACAATGGCGCAAGACGCCGCCGTCGCTGTCGGTCAGTGGCCCGACGACACACAGAGCACGACAGAGGAGCCGCTTCCCACCGCGAGACACCCCTGCCGCCGCCGCGTAATCTAAATTTGCCATGAAAAATGTTCGGATTGCCATGCTTAAAATCCGAACATTTATCATTTCCGTTTATTTTATATCGATCGTCGTATAATTTAAAGTCAGAGTCAGACTGAACGAAATGCATGGTTTGATCGATTGAATGTTCTGCTAGAGCCGTATCAAATTAAATATAAAACATCATCAAGCCACATGTATTCCTTGTCATCCAATGACCTAGACTGCTTCAATGTCGAGCGCTCAACACGTTTAACATGCAGTTAATTTCATGCCAAAAATAGTGCTAATCACATGACAACACGCAAATAATATCCTAGTAGTTAATATCCGCATGCACTTAATATACATCCAAATTAACGTGCATTGCACGTACACACTAACTAGTGCTGCTAGTATGTGAAACTGGTGCCGTGACTTGTGAACGCGTCCAGATATGGTCAACGGCAACATCGCCCGCGAGTTCTTCCTATTTGCCCATGCGTCTAAACGCAGAAGGGGAGGAGAGAGAGAGCACACATGGAACCCACCAGTAAGTGAAGACGTGTAGATATATTTTGTGCGTGGGAGGAAGCAAGGTCAACCGATCACATAGGGTCGCCGTGCGATCGAAAGAGTGAGACGGGTTGGAGAGAGTGACCTAGATAGACGATGTGCGTGAGAGAGTATACAATGTGAATAGGTCGAATTGGGCTCAAACATGGTGATATATCGTTTGTTGTGCTATTTTGTAGGTCATATGTTTGAATCCATCCAAAAGTTTTCTCACTACCATGGTGTTCATCATATACATATGCATTTGTATTAAAAAAAGTAGCATGGATACAGTGAAATGCGAAATCCACGTTAGAATTGGAGATCGCTACGTGACACACACTCTAATTCAAATAACTAACTACGTGACACACACTCTAATTCAAATAACTAATTATGTGAGACACACTCTAATCCACGTTAGCGTGGGTACCGTTTTGATTTTTTTCAAATAACTCCTTATTAATTAATTTATAGTACTCCCTCTTTTCACTTTTATAAGACCTTGAAGACATTTCAGACAATGTGCAAAACAGTTCATTTTAAGTTGTTTGAAACGACTTACAAAGGTGAACGGATGGAGTATCTCGTTTCGAATGACTAATTATTGCAAGGAAAACACGGGCATGGTAATACATACAGATTCGTTTGCAAATGAAAGAAGATTCGTTTCCATTCTCAAATGTAGGCGCACCAGGCAAACCAGGGTCGTGTCGTTGTGGACGCTGATTTGGTGCCTTAAAGGCAACTGCCTTTGCGTCACTGACATGTGGTTCAGCCACCTGTTGGGCCCATATGTCATGGACACAAAGGCAGGTGCCGTAAGGCACTGAAGCATAGTCCTGTCGGGATGGTCGCGTGTGTCGGACAGACGCGTAGCACCCAGCCACCCACCCCCCTCCCCCCCAAAAAAAGGACGACGACAATATAAGTTCGCGCTTCCACGTTTCGGATTGAAATATCTGGCGGCCCCAATTCCATCCCTGCAAAATCTCTCTTCTCCACCGTCCCCTTCCGCGCCCAGATTGCTCAAATCCCTAATTCGCCGCCAACCCTCGAATCGCCCCTCGTCTCGTCTCTTTCCCCACCATTCCCCACCTCTCTGCCGGACGACAATGACGAAGACGACGGTCGCGCTTCACCGCCGCACCGGAGCTACCTCATCTACGCCCTCGTCCACCGCACCGGGTGGTCCACCGACAACATCGGCCGCCGCAACCGACGTGCCTCACAGACACCGAGTTCCACCGCATCAGGTGCGCTTCACCGACGCCGTCTCCCAGCTCACCGGGGCTACTTCACCGAGCACATCGTCGCACCTCCGCCCCCCGAGGCCGTTGGGGCTTCACCAACGGTCTCGTCCACCACATCGTAGCGCTCCGCTGCCACTCAAGATCTGCATCCATGTGCGGCCAGCCAGCGCATCACCCTCAACGGCTCCGAAGTGACCCACATTCTATCTAGGCGAGCATGCCCAAACGCCGGCCCGAACTAGGTATCCACACATCACTCCCTTGTGCACTGTTCCGACGATGTTTGGATATCCTTTCACTACTCTCTTAGCTTACACGCCTATGCAACTCTAACCTTAACTCTTATTTCTTCTGGAGATATCATCTGAAACAAGCAAATCCATATTTTAGCGAAGCATGACGGCGCTATGGGATCTGGTACACATCTTGCACACCCGTATAACCTTGTAAGTATCTGTCCACCGGTACAACATCAAGGTCGATTCCTCTTATTTGATCAACCATTCGACGTGTCAAAAATGCAGAGGGGGATGCAAGTAGCACAAGGCCTGCACATCCAAGCAAGTGGTAACATGGACTTGTACATGGAACATCCCAAGCGCAAGCAGAGCTGCAATGAGCCTGTACAACGAGCTAGCATAAGTCCCTGCATTTCATTTAATTCGTACTGGCATTCGTGTATGATTTGTGTGCAGTGGCTGATCCACGAATTCAAGTTACCAGGGGCGAACATTTAACTTAAAAAATACGAAGGCACTTGCACTCCAGAAATCAACATAACTTGAGAAATGTGAAGCTACATGCACTTTGAAAACCAGCTAATGATCCAAAGTAGTTCAGATTATAAATAGTAAATGATGCAAGCACCAAAAACACAAAATGCAACATAGTGTACAAGGACTACAAAGATGGTCTGTACCTGCTTGAATTATTTGTTCTCTGGCTGAAAATATTGAAGTGTAATTGCACGTATAACCAGTGCGTAAACTGCATATCAATATATCTATCCTGCACAAGTATGCCAATAGTTTCAAACAACAGATTAGAAAAGTATTTATGCTATGTTATCATGATACGGGGACTTTCTGGTAGATGGCCTCAATGTTTCCTCAAGCTATGAAAATGCACTATAATTTGCTTGTCATCAATGCCTGCAAATCTCTATCTCTCTCAACATAGTAGATCATCATTAGACACTAAATCCTTCAATGAGCTTGCAAAATGCTTGCATTAGATCCCTCATTAGACACTATATGTTCATCACCAGGAGCATGTAAAATGTTTGCATCAAATCCTTCATTAGCAGTCTATTCATTAGACACTCCAGGCTCAAGAACAACATGAGCTTGTATGTTTGCACCGGAAACTTGATTAGATACATCAGATTCAGTCAGTTCAGTATTGATTGGGGGAGTTATAAAATAAGTAGAAATTGGTTTCATTTTCTCATAGATTCCCTACATACAAGCAGTTTTACAACACCGTCAGGTTTAACTATTGGCCAGAAATTGAAGAGTTGAATTAGATATAATCAGGGATGTGATGTACCTGCTCGTTGCGCATGCTACTCTTGCAATTAGCGAATGTCCATTTGCGCAAGCTCGATGCCATGCCCGTGCTGCCGCTGCTGCCTCCCACGCAGGCTACACCCAGGGTTGGATCTTCATCTTCTTGTCCTTTCGTTCGCTTGAAGCCCGGCTCGCGCCCTCCAACGAGGGCGCGAGGAAGTGCTGTGTCGGTCTGTCCAGTGGCGGCTAGGTTAGGAGCGAACCAGACTGGAGGCTGGAGCAAATGAATTGGGATTTTTCCTGCTGTCGGTCGATATGGGAGGCGCTCGTTTGGGCCGCGAGCCTGCTATAGGGCCTGCCTTGCACTTATGTTATTGGCCCATCCAAATTGAAACATTTTTCTTCATTTTTTACATTGCCTGCTCGTGCATTGGGACGAACAAAACTAGCGTGGGCCAACCTGGACGACTCAAACTAGGTGCACACTTTCCAGCCACCTGAGGCGGCCGCCCATACCAGCCCCTATGGTGGCGTCGCCCCTTTTTGCATGTATGATTGGATAGTGAAAAATATTCCAGTGGCGTTTTTGATTTACCCACAAAATGGTTGAATTGCTTGTTTCTATGAACTGAGTTCGCCAATAATGTGAAGGATGCCAGTCTTTTCATCCTATTGTAGATTGCTTAGGTCTCGATATGCCAAAAGTAATCGCATGAAATATACAGTAAAAGTCAGTGTGATGTGTTTGGCTACAACTAGTCTGACTACACGTCCTCATATAACATATCAAGGATGCACCATCTTACCAGATTAACCATTCGACTTACCCATGCAGTGTGGGAAGAAAGAAGTATTGGGACTGCGTATCCAAGCAATTGATGCCATGGACTCCTTCGTACAACCATGTAAGCGAAAAATAAGTTGCAGTGTGCCTGTACAAAGAACTAGCGTAAGTTCAGTTACCTGCTTCTCGGAATTTTAGTTAGCCACTTATTGCAAAATTGTTCAATTACGTTGCTTGGCTTAATTTAGTTTGCTACTGATTACATAATGGCACAGCCTGTTAATCATATTGTAGATTGCGCCTATCTATGTGTTTGATACTTACTGTTAAGAATTACATGTTTGCCTTAACTTAAATATCTACTTGTTTGTTTAACTGCTTTGCTGCTGCAACAGCGGGTTACAATGATGTTAATAACTAATTTTCAGCATCCAATTGAAACTCTTTAATTCCTTGTTTGTTTAACTGGTTTGCTGTTATAACTCCCAGTTAGATGTTTTGCTAACTTCAACTTTTCTGAATCCAATCGGAACTTTAATGGCAAAACAGGTTAGCCCAAGATCAAAGAGCGAGGTCCCCATGGACGTTGCATCATCCCACAGCAGTGGCACCGGCCCAATCGTGCATTATGAATTGCCAACTGTTGATGCTCTAGAGGCTAAACTAGTGGTAGAAAGAGATTCTGCTTCTGCACTTAGAGATGAAGTTGACATGTTGAGGAAGCAAACAGCACAATCACAAGCAGTACTCAAGACAACCATTAAATATTTGGTGGATTTCAAAACGAAGCAAGCTGAGACTGACCAGATTGTTAAGGTCCTGAAGGAAAAAAGGAAATTAAATTCCTACTTGGTAAATCATAGGTGAAATGTTCTTTCCATAGTTGAATCACCTTTGTGTTGTCTATTCATGTAATCAATCAAACCATTTGTTTTAGAGATCATGTAATAATTGTTTTTTTGTTTGTAATTTTATTTGAGAACAAGTGTGTATTAATTGATAAGACTCGGAGACATTTCATTTGGATTGCTGTGCCAGACCTACAAATATGCCAATCGGGCTGAATGTGCATTCAGCAATACTAGTATAGATGGACCATAAGTGGCACGCATCGGAAAGGGCCAAGATGCTGGCTAAAAAAAGGATGCTGTTGTAGCCAAAAAAAGTACAGCGGCCTGGCTTATGTATGTTAGTTGATATTATTGATCCATATACTCTATAAGTGTTTATATGTCTGTTAGTTCCGTACATTCTTGGTTGATTGACTCGGTATTTGAATCTTGATACATCGCTTGTGTACATATCTAAATGGGAGTACACATTATGCTGTGTGTGACATTTGAGTTGGACATGAAGTGTTCCAAATATTCGAATTCACCTTAAACTGGATTCTAGTTTCTGAATTTGAGTATTGGCATTTGTAAACCATATTCATATATGACAGTGGAATACATCTTTGTCGTCCTTTTGAAGATATATAAAAACACATAGAATGATTTATAAAGATTCATATAGGAATACAAAATGGATTCGAATTTAGTTGCCAGGGTAAATGTGGATGCTTATTGTCCCAAAAGTCGAAAGAAACAGCAAAATGTCCACTCCCACATCGGCTGCCCGAAGCCAAGTGTTTGGGAGATGGAAATTACTGTCTATCCATTACACGGACATTCCATCGGCCCGATTTCCACTACTCTAAATAGGGGTAGGTTAGTAACTTCAATTAGACGTGACACAACCGCCTCTAAGCCCATTCCGACACGGTGGGCGTCAAACATGGGCGGCAAAACTCATTTGATTCAAGCTCGTCCGAAAGACCTCTGTTTCTCCCTCCATTCCCCATTCATACACGGTGGGCGGCAAAACAAACTCTCCTTGTCCGAAATATATGTAGGCTAATATTTTAAATAGGGGCAGATGTGTAACTTCCATCAGACGTGACGCAACCGCCCTACCTGTCAGCCCCGTTCATACACCATGGGCGCCAACCGTGGGCGGCAAAACACCCTCTCCTCGCCCGAAATAGTTACCGGCAAATATTTGGGAGATGCGAGATTACCGTCCTATCCCCAACCGACGAGACGTCCAAATTTGAAACGGGGGATAAGTTCGTAACTTTCCCATATTTTAGACAGGCGCGTCCCAAAAACATGGTTCCCCGTACCTCTCCCTCCATTTTCCCATTCATACATCGTCCGTGCTAGAACACCCCATTCCTACACCAGCCTCCGTCTGCCGCCCCATCCATCGCCGCCGTCCTCCACCACATCCATCGCCACCGTCCTCCACCATGACGGAGCGCCTACCAAGACCGCGTCGTCCACTGCTAGAGATGGACGTTTATCATCCACGGCGACGGACCAATAGCCTTGCATCGCGTCCTCTCGCTTCATCGGCGCCGCCGTCCTCTTTGTCGGGGCCGCTCACACGACCTTCTCTTCCACCGCAACGGGACTTATCCCCCGATGCACCCGTCTACCATCGTAGATCTGCTTCAATGCCACCGACAGCCATCGCACCCCCAATGCCTACACGGCGCCAAGAGAGGTGGTACTTCATATCTCCTCAACGTTTTGATCTCAACCATAAAATAGATCTTAACTTGGTCACTCTACTTTCTTTTCAGCTCTTAGAATTTAGTTCTTAGTTCGAAGCAAACAATGGATGCTAAATATCATTTCTCCGATTTGCAGCTTCAAATCTGCCATGGCACAGCCATAATACGGTTTAATTGATCATGCTTAGGGTTTAATTGATCATGTTGGTTTCGTGGTGGTTTCTTTAATAGAAATCAGAGGGGAAACCCTCTTTTGCTAAAAAAAATATATGCTTAGAGTTTCCCCCTTTTATGATCACTATACGATCAGAATACGTGCTTCGTTTCATAATAACACTGCTCCACCCATCAAGCTAAACAAGCTTAGTTGTTCAAATACGAATCTGATATTATTAAAATAGAGTTGTTTAATAGGTCAGCTAAATGTTCCTAAATTAGTTTCAAAAATGCATGTTCTCCGCTCGGGTGTGTATCTCTGTGTGTGGTCTGGTCACCACGGTTGGGGAGGTGAACTTTGCATATGCAGGGGTTTATAGGGAGACACTCTCCGAGTTGAAACCGCAATGCATTCCATAGATAATCTGACTACTTTTTATGTTTTCATGAATCTCAGATTCTGAACAGCATCATAATGATTATGAGCTTGCGCTCATGAAAAGAATAAAGCAGAACAATGCCATGGCTGTCAAACTTGGCATTAAGGGACTGAAATCAAGTCTGGATGCAATGCAATGCAAACACTCTCCACCTACAGATTCATGCTCAGAATATGATCCTAACAGTGATTCTGAGCTAGAGGGAGACCTAAGTCAATGTAGCTCCCTAGTGGAGGAGTCAGAGGAAGATGCCCTATCTTATTCACCCATCAAGGTACTTGCTCTAACTTTCCAAGGTTACATTGCTCGCACATATCTTGCAACTGATGCTTTGCATTGCTTCTACTTTGTTGAACTGCCATTAGCTTAGTTTACGCATCGTGTATGTGAATACGCCCTGCCTATCCATTTTCAGTACATATTCCATCTGTCATCATACCATATTTATACATTCAAATGTTGTTCTTGTGTATCAGACGTTCAAAAGGAAGAGGGCGATTGCTGATCATGGAGGAGCACAAGCAAAGTATTTGGAAAAGGTAGTGGCACCTGATAAATCAAATAGCCCATTAGGTGTACTTGCAATATCACTTGACCCACAAAATACCCCAACTCTAGCAGACTCTAGCCCTACTACACTGGTCATTTCTGATGCCCCAACTCAGCAGACCCCAACTGCAGCAAACAGTATGATTATGCCAGTTGACATAGCACCAACTGTACGACGCAAAACCCCCATTCCAGCAAAGAGTACACCAAATCTAGTTGCCAAATCCCTTTTCGAACCAGAGAGAGCCCCAATTGCAGCAAATAGGACCCCTGTTCCATTTCTTCCCAGTTTAGAAGACGAAGCTTATGTTGTTGTCAGGAACTTTGTGCGCATCTTTCCTTCATGGAAAGATTATACCGCAGACACAGAACAATTTCCAGTCTTCCTCCGCAACTTATGCGTAAGTAATGTACTAACGTTATTCATGGTCATTAATGCATATGTTTCTGCTGACAGAAGACACAAGATTTCATTCTTTTAAATGGGTGAGGCGCAAACTGGATTGTGATGACGAGCAAGGGTTGGTTGCGCTTTTCAAGCACTCGTTTATGAAGTATCGTTCCTACCTGAGGCAAGCGCACTTCAATGGCAAGCCTCTGAACGAAATTTCTGTAAAGTCTCCGGTGCTACATTTATCCGATGGTGACTGGAATAATCTTGTTACATATTGGTCTCGGCTGCAGCGTAAGGTACTGTCTATGATATCACATCACAATTTGAACTACATTTCTGCATTTGCCTTAATGTCTCGCTTGTACGAAAACTGTTAGCACAAGAACATTCGTTCTCAAGGGACCACAGAATCTCGCAACTATACTGCACACAGCATTGCTCTTGTGAGTACCTCTTGCCCTGTATGACCATATTTAGTTTCATAACTGTTTGATTATGTAGCATCACTGCACATGTTAGCCTCGTAATCATCCATTTGGTGGACATTATAAGATCCGTATGGACTCTTACATAAATTTAGAATCAACCCAATGCTTTTGAAGAGGTTTAGCTCTGCAGTCCTCTTGTAAGGACTGAACGTGGTCTATCACTGTACTTACATTAATAGCTACTCCCTCCGTCCCATAATATAAGAATGTTTTGTACAGTACACCAGTGTTCAAAACACTCTTGTATTATGGGAAGAGGGATTGGTTCATTTTGTAGCATTCTGCATCTTATCTCCCTCGCCCACCATTTACTAAAAAAGATCAGGTCTATATTTAATCTTACCAACAAGTAGAATACACAGACAATGCCAGTGCAGAAGTGTAGCCCATTGCTCTTGTCAGTACATTTTGTCCTGTAATGCTTGTACTTCCAGGGATTGGTAGTTGATTATGTAGCATCAATCTGCATCTTATCTTCATTATCCTCTACCCCTTCTAGTATTATCATATCTATAATTACTCTCTACAAAATGTAGAGTACAGGCAATGCTTATGAAGAAGATTATGTGCTGGAATTCTTGAGTTATCCTTCCCTTGACATGGAGAAGGGCATTATAAAGCCGGTGTTAACTGTTAATGTAAGTCAGTCCTTCTAAAGCCTTTATCCACAACTGCTGTTTAATTTTCTCATACTCCCTATCGTTTACTGCTGTTTAGTTTGCTGTTTCTACCAAAATGCATGTTCGTAAGAATCGTAAGTTCTAAGTTTTACTTGTAAAACCAATTTTTTTTATTCATACCATGCACATTACTTAATACTCCCTATATGTATGCTTGTTTTTGTGGATCTATAATCCAGTGTCTGGTGAAGCAGCCCATGTTTGCACCTCGTCATCTCCTATTTTATCTTACTGATGTGGCTGATGATATGAACAACATGCCATGCACATTATCCAAAATAGATACAATGATTTTCTTTGCCCTTCATCTATGCTTGTTATGTTGACATGGTAATCCAGTAGTGTGGTGAAGCTCCCCGCATTATGAACAATGCCAAATTATGCTATTGATATTTTGAACATACTCTTTATTTTCTAATTTGAAATTGGATAGAATTGACAGAACAGTTATCATCTTTGTTTATACACGTGGAAAACCTGTCATCTCTCTGCTTTGTTTCAGGGTGATATGCCTGATGGCATGCACAAGTCTGCTGAAGGCTGTGAGACAAACCCAACATATATTGCAGCAAAGAAGGCAAAACATCTTGAAGATAGCGAGACAACCCCAAAGTCTTGTCTTGATGCAGTGTTCAAGTTACTTGACACTAACAGTCAGACAAGATCACAAAATTCGTTGTCTGAATCAGTTCAACTCCTTTAGTCCCAAGTTCTAGCAGAAAGGCATTCTACAACTCAACTTCGACTTGAAGTCCTATCTCTAAGAAAGATTGCAGAGAACACCAATGAGAACCTCATCGCTAAACAACTACACCTGGAAGCTATGACCGACATGCTAGGTCGGTCTCACAGCCTTGCTCAGCAGCTTGTGCGGCAGTTCCCCCGCAAGGCTAACCTTTCTTGAACTGTCTTGGAAGTGGTCTCGGTTTAGTATTATTTTGTTACGCTGCAATGGTGCCCAGTTTTTGTAATCTGCTTCTACGTTGCGCTTTATGATCACTGGTGGCGAACTTCGATGCCCAGTGGATGTAATATACCTTAAGCCCTTTATTGTATAGTGTAGGTTTGTTGTAAGTTACTATGCCGTAATTTCTTTATTGTATAGAATAGCTTTGTTCTTAATTCATACTAGTTACGCAGTAGCATGAAATGAACCCCGGCCCATGATTGTGTGAATCAAATCACGGGCTTTTAACAAGCCAAAATTGTCTCGGTCCTTCTTTGGCCCAATCAGATATTGGCTGCGAGCAGGCCGGATGCAAACAGGGTCGTAGTTAGGCCCAACTATATGACTGGCTTTTAACAGGCCGAAATTAATATAGGGTCGAAATGTTAAACGGGCCCTTAACAGGCCAAAACTAATATCAGGTCGAATTACTAAGTGGGCCTTTAGCAAGTGGGCCCAAAAGCATAGTATCCAATTGACGGGCCGAATCTGATATGGGCCATAATTGAGCCCAAAGCCTCTTAAAGGGCCGGACCTGATCTGGGCCGTAATTTGGCCCAGAATGTGGTAGTCTTTTAACGGGCCGGATCTCATATGGGCCACTATTAGGCCCAGAGCGTGGCAGGCCATTAATGGACCGGATCAAATATGGGTCGGCATTTGGCCCAAAACATGGCAGCCAGTTAATGGGCCGGCCTACTAGGGTCCTCAAAATCTTGTGGGCCTATAGCTGGGCCGGCCTACTAGGGTCCTCAAAATCTTGTGGGCCTATAGTTGGGCCGGCCCATTAATGTCAGTGAAATCTCGTGGGCCTTTAGCTGGGCCGGCCCATTATGACCCGCAAGAATCTTGTGGGCTTTACCTGGGCCAGCCCATTATGGCACACAAAAATCTTGTGGGCCTTTACCTGGGCCGGCCCATTATGGCCCGCAAAATCTTGTGGGCCTTTAGCTGGGCCGGCCCATTACGGTTCACAAAATCTCGTGGGCCTTTAGCTGGGCCGGCCCATTATGGTCCGCAAAATCTTGTGGGTCTTCAGTTCGGCCGGCCCATTTAAACTTGTTGGGCCGTGCCACGTGTCGACATATCATAGGCGCCTATCTGACCCACTAACGAGATGACACGTGTTTCGTCTGGCCAATAAGAATTTTACACGTGGAAATTTCCCATTGGTCGGGGCTGTTAACGGGTTATCGGATCCAAAACCCGACCCGATAGTTAACGGTGTTCCGTTACGGTGGATGCCACGTGTCGGTCACCCTTGACGAAAGCACTTCTGTGACGCGCGATTTATCGT
Source organism: Triticum dicoccoides (assembly GCF_002162155.2). Taxonomy (NCBI): domain Eukaryota; kingdom Viridiplantae; phylum Streptophyta; class Magnoliopsida; order Poales; family Poaceae; genus Triticum; species Triticum dicoccoides. The sequence goes on from NC_041388.1 coordinate 247,452,832, forward strand.
CATGGAAGTGGACACTTCCGTGATGATAATTTTGGTAATGTCATGGAACACTTCTACAACAGCATAGGTATGACTATCTTGATTCTGTCATAAATTTGTCATGGATGTACATGCATGACAAAAAAAGCGACCTACTGTGACAAACACGTATCATCACGGAAGTGTATTTTTTTTGTAGTGTATATAGACACCGGAGGGGGCTAGGGTTACACAAGGTTGGTTACAAAGGAGGAGGTATACATATCCGTATTGCCTAGCTTGCCTTCCACGCCAAGTAAAGTCCCATCCGGACACGAGACGAAGTCTTCAATCTTGTATCTTCATAGTACAACAGTCTGGCCAAAGGATATAGTCTGGCTGTCCGGAGACCCCCTAATCCATGACTCCCTCAGTTGTGGTGGACATGCCGACAAAGGTAGCTCACTTCATTCCCGTCCAAACCACCTACCGAGCCAATCAACTCGCACAGCTATATGTGTCCAGAATCATCAGTTTGCATGGAGTACCAAGAACTATCACTTCTGACCGAGGATCTCTCTTTACCTCAGCATTCTGGTCACGTCTCCATCAAGCTTTGGGGACCGCACTAAAGTACAGCACCGCCTATCATCCTTAGACAGACGGGCAGATTCAGCGAGTAAATCAAATACTTGAAGATATGCTCCGAGCATGTGCTCTGGCCCAAGGACCCATGTGGGAAGATTGTCTACCTTATGCTGAGTTTTCATACAACAACAGATTCCAGACCAGTCTCAAGATGTCACCCTATGAAGCTCTGTATGGTCGTAAGTTCTGCACTCCGCTAAACTGGTCTCAAACCGGAGATAGCCGCATTTTCAGAACCGACTTAATGATGGAGGCTGAAAAACAAGTCAAAAAGATCCGAGATAGGCTACAAGTGGCCAAGTCTCGACAAAAGAGCTACTATGACTCCAATCACCGACAGATCAGTTTTGCACCCGGAGAGTATGTTTACCTCCGAGTCACACCCATGAAAGGAGTCAAGAGGTTCCAGACCCGAGGAAAACTTGCACCCAGATATATTGGCCAATTCTCAGTTATGTCCAGAGTTGGTACAGTGGCTTACAATTGGACCTACCACCGAAATTGTCAGAAGTGCACAATGTGTTCCATATCTCACAGTTGAGAAGGTGTATCTCGCCACCCGAGAAAAGGACTAATATGTCAGAGATAGATCTTGCTAAGGATTTAACCTATGAGGAGAAACTGTTCCGAATATTGGAAGAAATGGAAAGAGTCACTCGTAGTAAGGTGGTTAAGTTTTATAAGGTACAGTGGGAGCATCACATTGAAGAAGAAGCAACCTGGGAAAGAGAAGAATTTTTTAGAACGTCCTATCTAGAAATGTTTTCCCAAGCAACCGAATCTCGAGAACGAGATTCATCCTAAGTGGGGGAGGGTTGTGACACCCTAGATTTTGCCATCATGAGTTTCCTTTGCCTTTTGGCTTTTATTTGGATTTTGAGTTAATCATTTGGACTTAGCACTTGGGCATTGTTTTGATTTTTACCCAAGTGACTCCTTTCACCTCTCACAACCTCTCTTGACCTCTCATTCATCATCACATTGCTTTGGGAAAAAATTCTTCTAAGGAAAATATTCATTTTCACTCTGAAAATGGAATATTTTCACTTTCCCTCCAAAGCAACCCCTCTTTTTCTTGCCCAAAAAAATCTGAGAAAATTCACACACACCCTTTAGATAGTGCCTCATCGCCCTATGCAAAAATATCATGTGGTCATGTGGCACGATTTTTCTAGGGAAAATCATTTGTATTCTGACCAGAAAATGCTTGAGCATCATTACCTTAGTAACCTAACCCTAAACCCCAAAGCTCAGCTCCTAACTCTTCCTGGTTTGATCACATATTTAGCCACAAGTTTTTGTCCAGAAACTTTCAGTAAGTATTGTGATCAACTCACTCATCCTGGTAGTTGGTTCACCCCTTTCCTAGACTAAACAAAGCACGAGCGACAGCCTAGACAAGGTTTGGCATCACTTGGACATCGCGATGCCATAGTGCGCGTGCTGACCGCATGAGGACACGGGCTCCAGCATGTCGTCGACGCGCTCTGAGCTGCGCCCGAGCCTCTGTTGAGCTCGTGCTCATCTCAGCACCGCGCCATCCTGCATCACCACGCCACCAGCCTTGCTGCATCACCCCAGCACCCTCGCTGCCGCTCACCGACGCCAGAAATGTCGCAGTGATCACGCGCGCGCCGGGCTAGAGGAGCACGGTGCCCCCGTGCTCGAGTCAGTCCTCTCTCGTGCGTCCTATGCTCGTCCCTGAGCTCACACAGTGGCCCCGTGAGCCCTGGCCACTTCTCCCCCTCTCACTGACACCCCTCGTCGCTGTGTGCCGCTTCCAGAGACTCCTACGAGCTCTCAAGCCCCGCCTCGGCATCGCCTATAAATAGACCCCTCTCAAGCTCATTTCTCCTCACCTCTCCACCCGCTCAATAACCACGACACCGTAGGTAGCCGCAGCCCGGCCGGGCAGGCCTCTGGCCGCCGTCCCCGACCCGAGCTCGTCGGTGATCCCCTTTCTGTGCCCCCTCCCTCTCCACGGCTCCTCGAGCTCGACCCACTTCTTCGGCGACTCCCTGGTGAACCACTGAAGCTAGCCGACCCCCCTGGAGCCCCTAGATCCGCTTGTTCTCACCGTCTTCTTCATCTCCGACGAGCTCCGCCCGCTGCAGCCACTGGAGAAGCCCTCACCGACCCCGTTCGTCCAGCCCTCACTATGTTTCGGTTACATGTGTGTTCGTTGTAGCCTTGAGCATCTCCCTATCCCTTCCACGGCGGCCGCCAACCTCTCCTCGCGGGAGAAACACCGGCGATGCCCCACCTCCCTCTCTCTCTCTC
>NC_041388.1:247455947-247484397 GCF_002162155.2 Triticum dicoccoides
AACTTTGACCAGCCCTAACTCATAATCTATAAGTCCAAATGAGTTGATTCTTTTTGCATTGGTTTTGTATTGAAATGTTCTAGCAACACACCAAAGTTGAGATTTCTCCTTGCTGTCTAGAATTTCTGGTGAATTTCAGAGCGGTTCTTGATATTTTCTTTTGCTATTTTTAATTATTTTCAGAAGGAGAAGCTTGCCTTGAGGAGAACCAGGAGGAGTGTGACCCTCCTCTGTGCTAAGGCAAGCCACACAAATTTTTGCATGGTGTCATTTCAATAACTATGATTTTCCAACCTAAAGATGGCTTATTTCATGCATTAAATCATTTAAACAATATTGCTTATGTTATTTCGATTGTTGTGCTTGAATTGCTTAGCTTGTTGAAGTACTTGAGTGCATGGGCTAGTGTGAAGCAGTAGAGTGATTTTGGTAGCATGACTATGGTTTGGTTATGATCGGTATTACTTTCATAAATGAATTATTATTTTCACCATGATAATGTCATAACTAAAAATGATTGGGTTAAAACCAATGTCTCTAAAGTGCTTAGTAGTGCATGCAGAATGGTTCTAAGATGTTGATCCGTTTCATTTTAGTGATGTGTGGATATCGTGCATGTCGGGTAGTTGCATGTTCATGGCATACTATGACTCGAGTTCTTTTATTTCAAGTTAAACCTGATGATAATTCAACTTGAACATAATGTTGATCAGGTCATGGTGCCACCGAATCGAGCTTCCCAGTGCAACCACACTTGCCTTTATGGGAAGGCCCTTATTAGGTCATTTGCCATGCCTCCGGTCGGTGCCTCTAATGAGGGAAGGTTATGGGCGTGCGGTACCTTGGCCCGGTAAGCAGACATAACCTTGTGTGCTTGTTGTCGTTATGGTACCTTGTCCCCGTTTGGGACTATTTATGTTTTGCCACGACGGTAGCCATGGATGTCATGGGTTGACATCGGGGCCACCCATGACTTAGCCCAAGAGGGGAGTTGGTCGGAGTGGCAGGGAGAGTGTGATGGCAATGGGTTGGTTCTGTCGGAATGCCGTTGGTCCACCCAAATGGGAGTGCGAGGCCATGGGTTCCGTGGTGTGGGTACAGTGTGCTAACCTCTGCAGAGTGTGTGTTAAATCTATCGATAGCCGCATCCTCGGTTACGGACCTAGTTCGTAGTAGGTCACAGCATGGATCAACATAAATAATTTAATCTTGCACACTAAAGTTATATGGTTGGCACTGGTTATGTGATGAGATTGTTGAAACCATGAAGATGGTTGTGGTTAGAACCAAAGAGTTGGTTTCCATTGTGATCCGGGAGTGATCACCGTATTGATGATATTGGTTACGAGGTAACCCGTATGGTAAGCGAGTCCGAGGGACTCGAGGCACAAGCATGTTCACTTCATGAGTAGTATGTTGAAGCATTGCATTTAACCTGCTTAAATTGTCATGGTATTGTTTGCCATTATGCTTTTATTTGTTCTAAGCTTGCAAGTACATTCAATGTACTGACCCGGCGTGTCATGCCAGGTTTCAGGAAAGTCATACCGGATCGGAGTGCTTCCCGTGTCTAGACCGTGTCCACATCAGTGTCCCTGTGCTATGGAGTTCTGTTTCGTCGTCGTTCCTCTGCCGCGTAGTTGTCGTGATTGAGGCCCCTTTCATGTTCATTAAATAATGTACATATTGTTCAGCCGCACCGTGTGTGCCGCTTGGCCTCACTATCTGATGTAATATCGAACCTATGTACCCGCTAGCATCAATAAAGCGGTTGTTTTCTGTACCAAGTGGTTGTGTGTTGCTAGAAGACAAGACCTTTGGGCTGGCAACGCAAGGTAAAACCGGTTGCTCTGAGCCAGGGTGCCACAACCTATTCTCGGAGAAAAAAATTAGAGACAAGGATTCATCACGTTTTACAATACGGATCCGCCGCCGCCACCTCCTGATCTTCATCGGGAGGGCTGATCTGGAGTCCGTTCGGGCTCTAGAGGGTGGAAATCGACACCGTCGTCATCATCAACCTTCCTCCATCACCAATTTCATGATGCTCACTGTTGTGAGTGAGTAATTCCTTCATAGGCTTGGTGGACGGTGATGGGTTGGATGAGATTTATCATGTAATAGAGTTAGTTTTGTTAGGGTTTGATCCCTAGTATCCACTATGTTTTGAGATTGATGTTGCTATGACTTTGCTATGCTTAATGCTTGTCACTAGGGCCCGAGTGCCATGATTTCAGATCTAAACATTATGTTTTCATGAATATATGTGTGTTCTTGATCCTATCTTGCAAGTTGTAGACACCTATTACGAGTTATGATCCACATACCCCAAGGTGACAATAACCGGGGTTCTTTCCGGTGATTACCGTAGTTTGAGGAGTTCATGTATTCACTAAGTGCTAATGCTTTGTTCCGGTTATCTATTAAAAGGAGGCCTTAATATCCCTTAGTTTCCTTATGGACCCCGCTGCCACGGGAGGGTAGGACAAAAGATGTCATGCAAGTTCTTTTCCATAAGCACGTATGACTATATACGGAATACATGCCTACATTACATTGATGAATTGGAGCTAGTTCTATGTCACCCTAGGTTTTGACTGCTACATGATGAATATTATCCAACACAATTATCCAACGTTGATCCAATGCCTACGAGCTTTTCACATATTGATCTTTGCTAAGTTACTTTTGTCGTGCTGCTGTTATAGTCACTACAAAACCGTTACTATTACTATTGCCACTGTTACCGTTACTTCCATACTACTTTGTTGTGGATATTAAGTATTTTAGGTGTGGTTGAATTGAAAACTCAACTGCTAATACTCGCGAATATTCTTTGGCTCCCCTTGTGTCGAATCAATAAATTTGGGTTGAATACTCTACCCTCAAAAACTGTTGCGATCTCCTATACTTGTGGGTTATCAAGTTGCGTCGGGATTTTCCCCGAAGAGGAGAGGAGATGCAACACAGTAGAGATAAGTATTTCCCTCGGTGAGAACTAAAGTATCAATCCAATAGCAAAATCACACAAAGCCTCGTGAACAACACCTACACACACAAAAGCAAATACTTGCACCCAATGCAGGGAAGAGGGGCATCAATCCCGTTGAACTTGTTACTTGCAAGGATTAATTCTGATAGTGATAGATAGATAAAGTAAATCGTGAAATAAAAGAAAAGAAATAAAATTGCAGCAAGGTATTTTTGGATTTTATATATGATAAAAGTAGACCCAGGGGCCATAGTTTTCACTAGAGGCTTCTCTCTCGAGCACATAGTATATGGTGGGTGAACAAATTACTGTTGGGCGATTGATAGAAAAGTGCATAGATATGATATTCAAGGAAACGATCATGTATATAGGCATCAAGTCCGAGACAAGTAGACCGACCCCTACCTGCATCTACTACTATTACTCCACTCTTCGACCGCTATCCAGCATGCATCTAGGATATTAAGTTCATGAAAAACAGAGTAACGCCTTAAGCAAGATGACATGATGTAGGCAAAGTAAACCCAATCAATATGAATAAACCATGTCGTTTTACCCTTAATGGCAATAATACAAATACATCTCTTGTCCCCTACTGTCACTAGGATATAGAACACTGCAAGATTGAACCCATTACAAAGCACGTCTCCCAGTGAAGATAAATCAATCTAGTTCACCATACCAAACGGATAGATCAAAGTGAAATACAAAGATAAAGCACCTCTTCCAGGGTCTCTTATGTCCAGAAAAAATCGTCAAAAAGTGTTGTAGCATTTGGACTCCGTTTGGTACTGATTTTTTAGAAAACCAAAAATAGGCAAAAAAGACAACAACTAACATTGGGCACTAGGTTAATAGGTTAGTCCCAAAAATGATATAAAATAGCATATAATTGCATATAAACATCCATGATTTATTCTATAATAGCATGGAACAATCAAAAATTACAAATACGTTGGAGACGTATTAGCATCCTCAAGCTTAATTCTCGCTCGTCCTTGAGTAGGTAAATGATAAAAATAGAATTTTTGATGTGGAATGCTACCTGACATGTTCATCATGTAATCTATCCCTGCAAAATCATACTCCCTTCATTTTTATTTACTCTGCATATTAGTTTTGGTCAAAGTCAAGCTTTACAAACTTTGACAAAGTTTATAGACAAAAATATAAACATATACAATAACAAATCAACATCATTAGATTCGGTGTTGAATGTACTTCCACGTCATATAGATTTGTTATGCTAAATATTTATATTCTTATATAAATTTGGTCAAACTTTACAAAGTTTGACTTCGGCTAACTCTAATATGCGGAGTAAATAAAAACGGATGGAGTATAATCTTGTCATGCTCGATCTTCCTAACACAAAGTATCAATCATGTACAACCCCGATGACAAGCCGAGCAATTGGTTCATACTTTTAACGCGCTTTAGCCTTTTCAACTCCCACGCAATATATGAGTGTGAGCCATGAATATAACACTATGGGTGGAATAGAATACGGTGATAGATATCAATAAGGGAAGTCAAAAAAGGAAGATAGTCTCACATCCACACGGCTAATCAACGGGCCATGGAGATGCCCATCAATTGATGTCAATGCGAGGAGTAGGAATTGTCATGCAACAGATGCACTAAGAGCTATAAGTGTATGAAAGTTCAACATAAAAACTAAGTGGGTGTGCATCCAACTTGCTTGCTCATGAAGACCTCGGGCATTTGAGGAAGCCCATCATCAAAATATACAAGCCAAGTTCTATAATGAAAAATTTCCACTACTATATGAAAGTGACAACATAGGAGACTCTCTATATGAAAACATAGTGCTACTTTGAAGCACAAGTGTGGAAAAGGATAGTAACATTGCCCATTCTCTCTTTTTCTCTCATTTTTCTCTTTTTTTATTTTCCGTCTGGTTCCTCATCCCGACTTGTGTGGGAATCATAGTCCCCATCACCCTTTCCTCACTGGGATAATTCTCTAATAATGATGATCATCACACTTTTATTAACTTACAACTCAATATTACAACTTGATACTAGAAGAATATGACTCTATATGAATGCCTCTGGCAGTGTACCAGGATGTGTAATGATCTAGCGTAACATGTATAAAAAATGATGAACGGTTGCTGAGCCACAAATACTATGTTAGCTATATGATCATGCAAAGCAATATGACAATGAAGGTGTATGTCATAATAAAGAACAGTGGAAGTTGCATGGCAATATATCTCGGAATGGCTATTGAAATGCTATGATAAGTAGGTATGGTGGTTGTTTTGAGGAAGATATAAGGAGGCTTATGTGTGATAGAGCATATCATATCGTGGGGTTTGGATGCACTAGCGAAGTTTGCACCGACTGTCAAGGTGAGGAAGGGCAATGTACGGTACCGAAGAGGCTATAAAATTGCGGAAAGATAAGAGTGTGTATAATTCATGGACTCACATTAGTCATCAAGAACTCACATACTTATTGTAAAAGCATATTAGCCCTCGAAACAAAGTACTACTATGCATGCCCCTAGGGGATAGATTGGTAGGAAAAGACCATCGCCCATCCCCGACCGTCACTCATAAGGTAGACACTCAATAATAATTCATGCTCCAACTTCATCGCATAACGGGAGACTATACGTGCATGCTTCGGGAATCAAAAACTTAACACCAATATTTTTACTAAACCCCAAACATTCACTAGTACCCCCACATATTACCATCTCAATATTGCGAAACTATTACAAGGAATCAAACTTATCATATGCAGTGATCTACATGAAAGTTTTTATTATATCCTCTTGAATACCTATCACATCAGGACCGAATTCATAACATGTGCATATTGCCATTAATATTTATTATACTCTCAAAAATATATAAGTGAAGCATGAAAGTGCAACCATTTTTTTAAAATATAACCATCGTCGTTCTCTAAAAGATACTAGTGAAGCAGTAGAGCAATTGTCTAGCTCAAAAGATATAAGCGAAGCACATAGAGTATTCTAACAAATCGTGAATAAATGTGTGCCCCTCTCAAAAGGTGTGTGCAGCAAACAATGATTGTGGAAAACTAAAAGGCAAACAAAGCAAAGACTACTATAATACAAGACGCTCCAAGAAAAACTCATATCATGTGATGAATAAAAATATACCTCGAAGTAGTATGCCGATGGATTGTAGACGAAAGAGCAGATGGCATCCGGGGCATCCCCAAACTTAGATGCTTGGGTCTCCTTGAATATTATCTTGCGGTGTCTTGTGCTTCCTCAAGCTTAAGGTCTTGTCGCTCCTTATTCCTTCGTCCATCGTGATCTCATCCAAAACTTGAAAACTTCAACACACAAAACTCAATAGAAACCTTGTGTGATCCGTTAGTATAATAAACAAATCATAAAATTTAGGTACTATTATGAAGCCATTTATATTTTATTATTGCATAATACCTAATGTATTCTAACTTCTCCATGACTTATACCCCTCGATATAATCCATAGCATCATTAAAACAAGCAAACTATGCAATAAAAACAGAATCTGTCTAAAACACAACAGTCTATAATGATCTGAACAAAGACTATACTTCTGTAACTTCAAAAAATCTGAAACATTAGGAAAACGTGCAAAATTGGACTATTGTCGCGGGCCCCTCATAAACATTGCCGAGAAGTGATCATGGACCACACACTCTCCTTATCCTCATATGTGCTCACCCACCCTCCATGATGGGAGAGGCGTCGGATGAAGTTTTGTCGATGACAACCGTTGGCGCGAAGATGGAAGTAGCGGGTATTAACGCCGCCCTCCCTTAGGTAAGAATTCCCTGAGCACTGTCTCTTCCTAGCCCTCTCCATGATGGCAAAGCCAACAAGTCTCTTCTAAATACGAGAGTGAAGGTCTCACTCCTCTAGGCTGAGAGGTCTTCGACCTTGGGTGGTGTCAAGGCGAAGGATTACTTCAATGGCCATGTGAAATTGGAGTTGTTTGGTAGAGAAGAATCTACTATTCCATTGCTTTCCATGTACACATTCACCAAGCCATCTCCTTGTCTTTGTTAGACCACTGCCCCCTACTCCTTGCAAGCTGCAATGGTCCATTGCGCCCTAGGTAGTTTCACTTTGAAATTTTTTGGTGCAAGATGGCTGGGTTTATGAGAGTGGTGTCCAAGGCTTGGAGCGAGCCGGCCAACCACACTGAGCCATGCCACGTCTTGCACCACAAGATGAGAAAAACCGGGATGAACTATCATCTTGTTGCTTTATTTCCCTTGTTTGTTGATAGATTTGATAGTGGACCTTGTATTTGAGTGTTTCTTATGTTTCCTTATGATTTTATTCTGTTCTCTGTGTTCATCCTTAAATTCATGTCTAATTCATGAAGATCAGCTGCCCTGTATCATAAAGGCTGGGAGCAAAAAATCAGAAACACTGAAAGAATTAACATCAGATTTTTAGGTATGACAAATTTGATGTTTTTCATAACAGTTTATATAAAAAAATGAACAATATGAACGAGACGGATTCACCATGCTCGCCCTCGGAGAACATAGAACATAAGACGTTTAGATTTGCCATGATAAAAAGTCTGACGTAAGTTATCTTGGGCTGGAGGTTGATACTGCCCCTAAGTCAAATTTACAACGTCAAGTTTGCAACTCAGGTGCGAATAGAATGGTAAAAGCTCAGTCAAGTGCACATTGTTAAGAGTTGCCAAAGCCAAATTCAAACTCAATTGACATTGTCATGAATAAGCGTCGCCACCAGAACAGAAAAAATCAAACTCAATTGACATTGTCAAAATTCAAACTGAAGTGACAATTGTCATGAATAAACGTCACCACTAGAAAGGAAAAATTCCTGAAATAAAGAACTATTTAGTCTCTATGTAACGATCTGCAAAAAAAAACAGTCATAAGATGATAACATAGGCTTAGCAACAACAATAGCAAGTGTCACAAAGTTTTGATATCATTATTCCATCAGATCATTTACTTGCTACACTGCAGTAAAATCTGAGGACATATCCATAATAACTAGCTTAGGTTTCAGAATGGTAACCATGGATCCTATGATGACACCATAGAAAAAACAGCTCGTTTTGCAAAACTATATATAGAATTATACATAGCCACCAAGCAACGTTTTGGCCTAGTCAAATTTTGCCTAGTCGTCCAGCTCAATGATCTTCACAAGATGAGAAAAATCGGGATGAACTATCATCTTGTTGCTTGAAGATCACGTGCCGTGTATAATAAAGGCTGGGAGCAAAAAAATCAGAAGCACTAAAAAAGATTAACATCAGATTTTTAGGTATAAAAATTTGATTTTTTCATAAAAATGAACGAGATGGATTTGCCATGCTCGCCCCTTAGAGAACATAATTTGACACAAAAGATGTTTAGATTTTTCCATGATAAAAAATAATTTGACACAAAAGAAGATTTTGCCATGATAAAAAATCTTACGTAAGCTGTCTTAAGCTGGAGCTTGATATTGCCCCGTAGTCAAATTTACCGTCAAGTTTGCAACTCAGGTGCGAATAGAATGGGAAAAGCTCAGTAAGTGCACATTGTTAAAGAGTTGCCAAAGCCAAATTCAAACTCAACTGACATTTTCATGAATAAACGTCGCCACCAGAACGGAAAATATATATATATATATCTATACCTACTAATAAAGCAAGGTGCGTTTCTCGAATTTTTTCATCCGTTCACCACCGGAAAGATTTTTTTTCTACCCGAGATGGTACTAAATTCTTATGCGCTTGTCCGCTAGAAAAAGAATTTTCATACATGGGCCGCGCGCTGTGGCCCAGTGAAGCCAGCCCAGCTAATTTTTCGCCCACGCAACTAGGAAATTCTATTTTCCGCACAGGTCGAGAAACAGTGATAATTTCGCACAGGACAATCAATAATGGCTGGCCCATTTTTTATTATTTTTATGTGTTTTACTTCTATTTTTATCCTCCTTTCCCTGTCTCTTTTTTCTCTTCCAAGTTGATTTTTTTAGAATTTATTTCATAAATTAAAAATTCTCAAAAAACATTCAGTATTAAAAAAATTGTAAAATATTCAGAATTCCAATATTTTTTGCTATTTTTAAACATAGTCGGAACTTGCAAAAAAGTTGCCCATGTTTTAATTTTGTATTGCTATACTAGCAAAAAGGCCCGTGCGTTGCAACGGAGGAAGAAAATCCTCTCATATCGCTAGCTGGGTGCGTGGCCGGTTGATAGGTTATGAAATCGAACTCTCCCATGGGTAGTTTTATTTTTTGCCAACTCTCCGGACCTGGGCCATAGTGCGCCGCCAGGTGGGCTTCCTCCATTGGGCCAAAACAAAACAGCGTATGTGAAATTAATTGATGCGGGACCAAACGAAGTAAGACGAAACCAAGAATATCACCTCCCCTTAATAGTAGGTATAGATATAGATATAGATATAGATATATATACCTACTAATAAAGCAAGGTGCATTTTTTCAATTTTTTCATCCCTTCACCATCGTAAAGAATTTTTTTCTACACGAAGGTGGTACTAAATTCTTATGCGCTTGTCCGCTAGAAAAAGAATTTTCCTACGTGGGCCGCCCGCTGTTGTCCAGTGAAGCCAGCCCACCTAATTTTTTGTCCACGCAATTAGGAAATTCTATTTTCCGCACAGGTCGAGAAATAGAGATAGTTTCGCACAGGACAACCAATAATGGGTTGCCCCATTTTTTTATGTGTTTTACTTCTATTTTTATCCTCCTTTCCCTAACTCTTTTTTCCTTTTCAAGGTGATTTTTTTCGAAAAAATTTTCGTAAATTAAAAATTCTCAAAAAACATTTAGTATTTTTTTTGGAAAAATGTTCAGAATTCCATTTTTTTGCTATTTTTAAAAATAGTCGGAACTTGACAAAAAGTTGCTCATGTTTTAATCTTTTATTTCTTTTCAGAATTATTAGAGATTTATAGAAAATAAAAATTGCATATCAAAAAGTGCTACAAATTTGAAAATTATTCATGTTTTAGTGAAATTTTCAAAATTAAAAATAATAATCATGTATAAAAGATACACGTTTTCTAAAAATCTTATGAATTTTCAACACATGTTCCCATTTTAAAAAAGGTTCACAAATTGAAATAATGTTCATGTTTTTTATAAAAAATGTTAGTGTATTCATAAAATGTTTGTGAATTTTAAAAAATGTTATTTTTCATATTTTGTTCATGTTTTTGGAAGTATACATAATTTTAAAAAACTGTTCAAGATTTAAAAAAGTGTTCATGTTCCCTAGAATATTCAGAAACTTCGTACCTTCAAATCCTCTCAATTGAAAGGAAAAGTAGATTGAATAACTCATGAGCCTTTGTCTGGCCTACAATGACGTAACAAAACTCTTAAATGTCCTCAATCAATTAACGAAAAAATAGCAAATTGATTTCTTCACACACAGCGAAACCGAGAAACTAAATGTTTTTTTCATGTGCACAGGATTTTGCTTGCACATATAATTCTTGCTGACTTTAAATGCATAGTATTTTATCTCCCGTTGCAACGGCATATCTGCTAGTCAAACTCAATTGACATTGTCATGAATAAACATCGCCAGAAAGGAAAACTTCCTGGCGGCAAAAAGAAATAAAGAACAATTTTTTGAGTCTCTATATACCAATCCGCAAAGAAAAATATACCAGAATTCTCCAACTGACAGTCATAAGATGATAAGAACATCCTAAAACCTCAGGATCACACCCAAATCTGTAAATGGGAACATAGGCTTAGCGACAACAATAAGGGTCACAAAGTTTTGATATCATTATTCCATCAGATCATTTACTCGCTACACTGCAGTAAAATCTGAGGACATATCCATAATAACTAGCGTAGGTTTCAGAATGATAACCGCGGATCCTATGATGACACCATAGGAAAAACTGCTCGTTTTGCAAAACTATAGATAGAATTATACATAGCCACCAAGCAACGTTTTGGCCTAGTCAAAAATCTGGCAAGCCCTGAGCAAAGGCTAATTTTGCCTAGTCGTCTAGCTCAATGATCTTCACGACAGAGGAATCTCCCACTTTCTGGCACACGACGACACGGTCATGCGACTTGATCACACCAGATGCTTTGCCGTGGTCAAGAGCAACCTTCAACACTGATTCATTTGTAGTGCTAGTAGATTCAGCCTGCAGGGCAGAGAAACAATGTCAGTACAAATCACCAGCCAGACCGAGCATGTTCCTAGTTGGGTCCAAATCAAGGAATTCTAGCTACCAAATAATTCAAGGTGGATGCAAGATGAAAGACCTCCAAACATCAGCATCACTGGTGCACACCAGCTTATAAGCTCACGTATTGCGTTTACAGTACAGAAGAGTCAACAAACCAGCATACCACCAGTCAAGTTCGAAAGTGAACTGCAGTCTAGCGTTACCGTAATAGCTAATTTGTTAAGAGTAAGGATTAATAAGTTAACTGGCCTAGTGTATGTAAAGCATTCAGTTTTCAAATATTTGGAATATGCACCAACGCCAACTGACATTATGTTCCCTTTTACGTCCATTCCCTTTTACGTCCAGAACAAGGGCGCGTTCATATTCATAGGTAGTTCCTATTTTCATATTATTATAAAAAATTGAGAAGAACAACCAAAGAATGGTTTGCAAAATATATGCTTATATTAATGTATCCAACCAAAGGCAGGTTAACTCACCGGATGACGTGGATCAGCAAGCATGGGAAAGAGGCCTCTAACTATGAGTGATTGTCTTGCCTGCAGGAAGATAATGCAACAAATATGAGCCAAACACAGAGGTTTACTGTTTCTTATCAGAGAAAATTATATGGTAGTATACATGTTAATTAGTGAGTCTAGCTGAACATGCTGTTCCTCATTAGGGAAAATTCTACAGAACATGTTAATTAGCAGTCTAGTTATACTCCCAATTTTTCGTTCTGTTAGGCACAAAAGTATTTTCAGATAATCGATTTGACCATGACAAAGCCTGTTTCAAATACAATTTTTGATTGTATACTTCAGCATAATACATATTTCATTGGTCAAACAGATGATCTAGAAATACATAAACTGAAACGGAGGTAGTAGAAATTATGCACCATGTAAAAATAAAGGACCAATACACACAGCAATCTTCTGCCAAGAGAAAATAAGGATCTAGAAACGAAGTGCCCTTTTCTAGCATTACATGGCAAATACTTATATATAGTTCCTCTGTATTGAGTTGCACAATTGCGCAAGGTTCAATGTTAGATTTGTCATTAACAAAAACTATAGCCTAAAGTTATCTTTCTAAGGTTGAAGAACAGCATGCTAGTTCTGAATCATTACCTAGATATAGCACATACAGAAGAAGGTAGCAAAAAGGTTACAAGGAAAAAGGCTGTAAACATACCTCAAATGCACCTGTGAAGCTCCACTTCAATTGATTTGTTTTCAGACGAGGAATGACAACGGACAGGACAGGCATGGTGGGCCTGTACTTGGCAATTAGCCTGCAGATACCAGATACGACATAATATATGAATCAACTGCCATTAAACTAGAAGCCTGTTAAGAAGAAATACTCTTATCTTTCTACCTTGCAGCCCGTCCAGATGAAGTGAAGCAAATGATGACCGAAGCCTTAACTTTAATAGCAGCCCGCACCTAGCAAATACGTAGCAAATTATTTCAGACTTATAAACCCAAGTGTCACAGACTGATATTAAATCAATGGAAGACAGAAATTGTTCCCCTAACACTAAAAAAGGTTGGAAAATGAAAAGAAACAAAATACGCACTGCAGAGGAAGCAATAGACTCCAAGTGGGTCATGGGTTCTCCCACATATTTCACGGTTCGCTTGAAATACAAATCTTGGTTGAAGACCTTCTCAGCCTGTGAAACAATTCATGAAAATATATCACCAAATATGAAGAGAGAAGGCAGGAAGCAGTGAATTTCCATTAGAGTACCAAAGATATACTTGTTGAGAGCGCATTTAGGGGCTGTTCGGAAGAAAGTATTTATTTGCAACATTTACTATTGAAGTCAGATTTGAACTATAGAAAGGAACTTATCAACAAATGCCCTCCCAAACAGGCCGTGTTTATCAAGAGAACATAGAACTCCAAAGAAAGTCACCTCAGCACAAATTCTGCCCACTGTTGAAATAGTCTCGACTGGATACAACCCACGGAGAGTCTCAGCACCAAGGAGAATGGCATCACTACCTGAACAAAACGATTGTTATTCATGTTACAGCTTGTGTAATTATAGTTTGTTTGGGTGCAGTAATGAGCAGCTGTACAGGATCACCAAAGTATAAGATATCTGCAAGAGGCAAAAACTAACCGTCCAGCACCGCATTTGCCACATCAGTTGCCTCCGCACGAGTAGGCCTTAGGTTGTCCGTCATACTGTCCACAACACGAGTAACAACAGCAGGCTTTCCAGCCATGTTGCACTTGTGCAGAGCAGACTTCTGAAATAAGAACACCTAAAGAACAAACAAAGTAGTACTCAATAGAGACCCTTGATTTTTTTAAAGCAAATCTAACTGAAGCACACAAAATCATCACTAAGCGTCATGCAAATGGGAAAAATACATGTTAATCAAGCAAAAGGCCTTCACAACTGCCAAGGGCATTCACAATACTTGGCTCTGTAATTAAAAAAGAACGAGAGTGGAGCTGTATGTTGATATAGATACAGCTCTTAGCTCGTTTTCCTGTGCAGTGTAACTAATGGTCTGATCCTTTGTGGCTTATCGCCCTATTTGCCTCTTCTTTCCTTTTCTCCACAACTAGGCCACAATGTTGAGATGTAAAAAAGATTCATAAACTAATTAAATGCAATATCATTTAGATATGACCCTTGAGAAACAATGCATTGGGGTGATTGTCTCTAATTTTTCGCTACCTAAAACAACAAGTTAAGAGATAATGCATTGTGAAGGTTGAGATAGCCAACCTTTTCAGGTGGAAGATCAATTCCAAGGTTCCCTCTTGACAGAATGATACCATCCGCTTCCTCCAGGATCTCATCAAAATGGTTCAAGCCCTGCAAGGAATAAGGAGTCAATAGGTGGTAATCATATCGAAGTTGCTCGGGAATGTTAAATGACTATTGTAAGGAGTGAATATGTAGTAACCAAATCAAAGGTGCTCAGGAATGTTGAAAGGATATCTTGAAATTACCTCCACATTCTCAATTTTGGCAAAAATCAGAGTTTGGCTAAGATCACCTAACTTAGAGAGGAACTCCCGTGCCTGTATTGCAGGAAAAATACCATCAATGTTAGGAACATTTTTCCAAAGTATGAAATGCAAACAAACATGTGATACTATTCAACAAAATATAAATACAAAAAAAAATCAATCTGTTGGGAAAGATGGCACTGTGAAGTAGTACACTCTAAATATCCACGCAATGAGTTACTTACTTGCCGCACATCTTCTGCATGCCTTGTATAAGAAAGAGAGAGGAAGTCAATCTTGTTTGGAGCACCCCATTTTTTCATAACCTGGAAGTGGTGCATGCTCATAAAGTTATATAATGGATTACAGCAAGGAGTTCCAGTTTAAAGAAAAAAAACATCTAAAGTCTAGTCGCCAAGTTCTAATAAAGGAGAGAATACAAGGAGCGAGAGATATTCTTGGGAGGAGTTCCTTACATCTTTATCCTCATCAGACAGCGTGGGCATGTCGATATGGATCTGGGAGCAGTGCAATGTGAAGAGTGACCCAGCCAGGGTAGCTGAGTTCTTGATCACGCAAACCACGTCATCCCCTTGAACTTCAGAAACCTACATCAGGCAGTTGAGAGTTTTGGTATCAGGAATTGGTGAACACTAAGAAAGATCATGCAACATGCATATAACACATCAAATATGACAAAACGCTTAATTGTAGCATGTCAAAGATTTCTACCTCCAGCCAAACTGATGTAGTCTCACTGCCCGTGAACAAATATTGCCCAACGAATATTGTGGCTCCGGGCTTCACAGCCTGCAAAGAACAAATGATAGCTCTGATTTTATCCATGCGGAGATACAAGTGGACATCTTAATGCGACAACAAATGACAAACATTATAAAACAGACAAACAACTGTGGATCTGCTTACAGCTACCGTCGCATACAATTAAATACAGACAGCTCAAGATTCGGCGAGATGATAGAAGAGGGTTACCTTGGCGAGTCCAGCGAAGTTGATAGGGAGCAACTTGGAAGAGGCCTCCTGGCCCTGGTGAGGGGTGAGAACAACAGACTCGTTCTCTTCAAGCGAGATTGTGACTTCACTCTTGTTCACCACTTGCAACTCAGGGCCAACAGTGTCGAGCATAACCTGTCCAAAAAAATACCCAATCGTCAAGCTCCACAGAACATATTTCACCTAGCTAACATCAGATCCACTCTGAGTGGCAAGTTTGGGTGTGTGTATGCAAAGTTGATTTCATCACGACTTATGGCCACAAATCAGCGTTGGTTGTGACAGCACTTACAGCACATAGCTTCTTGGTGGCCTTGATGGCGAGCTTGAGGTTCTCGAGTGTCTCCTGGTGGTACGCGGCATCCCCCCACGAGAAATCGAAACGGGCCACTGCAAGAAAAGAAAACACAGAAAATCAATGTTAGATTTAGAAAAGAGAAAAACAATTAATTAAGAGAGAAAGACACTCCGCTGTCGCGGAAGAAGATACGATTATACGAACCAGACATGCCGGCCTTTAGACAGGCGGAGATGGCCTCAACGGACCGGGACTTCGGACCCAGCGTCCCCACAATCTTCGTCATCGCCGGGAAGAAGTTCTGATTTACAAATAAAACATCATTAAGGTTTGATCCAACGCCGATCAGGAGAGTCGAGCGGCCGCAATTAGGGTTTGATCCCCACGCAGATCATCAAATCCGACGGAGAGAGCGTGGGGCGGGGATGGACGCTTACCGGCTTGGATGGCTCGAGGATGGAGACCATCCGGATGGGCTCCTCGAGGAGCAGATTGGTGGAATGCATCTTCGCTGGCTCCTGAGATCAGATCGGCGGCGAGGGGCGACGGCGTCGGGAGGCGGGGGCGCTCGCCCTCTCTTCTTCTTCTTCTTCTTCTTCCCCAAGCAAGGGAGAGAAAAAGGAATGTTCGAGACCTAGTGCGATGCGGTGCGGGATGCTCCTCCTCCTCCCCTCCTTTCCTGTCTTTTTATTAACCCCGCGACCTCGAGCCAGGAGGCGGCATCTGGCTTCCGGTGGGCCGAAGAGGTGGTACAGCGACACGCGGGTTTTGACGGCCGCTGCCTGTTTTTTCTACTGCGATGGGCCGGACACCGGAGCGGGCCGACCCGGACCGGGCGGAAAGAAAGAGCGGGGGCAAAATCATTGACTTTTCGAACAAGTTTTGACTCCTTTCTCATTCTCTTCCGCTGCAGGTCGCGTGGGTGGGACCGTTGTTCTCGTTGTTTGTTTCTTGGAGAACAATGTTTATGACCGTAGATAGCGACCATTTCTTGCGACTTAATATTGCCTCAGGATCCCAAGTTTGTCTTTCCATATCGAGTAAAATATATCAGCATCACTGTAGTTGTCTCGCCATAATTTTACGTAGGGCTCGTACCCCTTGGCCGCTTGGGGTTACTCGTGCCTCCCGGTCGGTGCCGTAGTTTGCCCACCTCGTCTCGTGTCCTTTTAGGGCTACGGAGGCGTGATACATTTCGGCCCTTGTCAATGAGTGGGATTTATTTTTAAAGTTTGTGTACTGCTTAGATAGACGAGGCGATGGTGGCGGTTCTTTAAAGATGAAATAATATTCTCCCCACCTAACACCTTTCTAGATTAGAGGCTAGAGGCCCACTCGTTTGTCATGCAGACTACTCGCTGCCGCTCGACCTGTCTATCTAAAGTAAAGAAGAAGCAAAACACATATTCCTAAAAAGAGACGTGGTGCTCTAGTCGATCCCCTCATCATCGAGGTGTTGCAATGCTATACTTGCGCAAGGAGCACCGAGGGGGGGGGGGCTCATTGAAGACTACATCATTTGGATGTGTTCATGGTGCCCACTGACGAGGATGATACCACTCCATGCATCCTTGGGCGTCTGCTTATCTATGTACCCTTGAAAGACCATCATTCTACTAAGCCTAAAGTGTGACCACCAGTATAAAGATCATATCTATAAGTTTCGTACATGTTTCTTTATCAATACACAATCTCTACTATTAAAAGGGTGTTGGTAGTTTCGCCTCACCTCCTCCCTTAGGTTTTTCCTCCTCACACCCTCCTCTGCCTCTTTGATTTTCTGTTGCTTTTTTAGTCTCAACCAATGCACACAGAATTAAAGCAACATAAATAGAATAACTTTTCCAAAAACCATGTCCTGCATTAACTCAATAAAATCAAATCAAATCTCAACAAAATCATAAGTTTTCTTGCCTTTCCATATCCATACCCAAATCAAATCGAATCTTATCAGAATCTCAACTAATCAAATTTTGGCTTGTCTTTCGCTATCCATACTCAAATCAAATTAAATCTTACCAAAATATAGAATATGATGGATGTAAGGTATTTGTCGGACAATATTGATGTTGAACCGCAAGAATATGTATGTGTTGGAAATATGCCCTAGAGGCAATAATAAAATGATTATTATATTTCCTTGCTCATGATAATTGTCTATTATTCATGCTATAATTGTATTATCCAGAAATCGTAATACATGTGTGAATACATAGACCACAACACGTCCCTAGTGAGCCTTTAGTTGACTAGCTCGTTGATCAAAGGATAGTCATGGTTTCCTGACTATGGACATTAGATGTCATTGATAACGGGATCACATCATTAGGAGAATGATGTGATGGACAAGGCCCAATCCTAAGCTTAGCTCAAAGATCGTGTAGTTCGTTTGCTGTAGCTTTTCTGAATGCCAAGTATCATTTCTTTACACCATGAGATTGTGCAACTCCCGGATACCGTAGGAGTGCCTTGGGTGTGCCAAACGTCACAACGTAACTGGGTGACTATAAAGGTACATTACAGGTATCTCCAAAAGTGTCTGTTGGGTTGGCACGAATCGAGACTGGGATTTGTCACTCCGTATGACGGAGAGGTATCTCTGGGCCCACTCGGTAATGCATCATCATAATGAGCTCAATGTGACCAAGGGGTTGGTCACGGGATCATGCATTACGGTACGAGTAAAGTGACTTGCCGGTAACGAGATTGAACAAGGTATTGGGATACCGACGATTGAGTCTCGGGCAAGTAACGTACCGATTGACAAAGGGAATTGAATACGGGATTGATTAAGTCCTCGACATCGTGGTTCATCCGATGAGATCATCGAGGAGCATGTGGGAGCCAACATGGGTATCCAGATCCCGCTGTTGGTCATTGACCGGAGAGGCGTCTCGGTCATGTCTGCGTGTCTCCCGAACCCGTAGGGTCTACACACTTAAGGTTCGGTGACGCTAGGGTTGTAGAGATATTAGTATGCAGTAACCCGAAAGTTGTTCGGAGTCCCGGATGAGACCCCGGACGTCACGAGGAGTTCCGGAATGGTCCAGAGGTAAAGATTTATATATAGGAAGTCCAGTTTCGGCCAGCGGAAAGGTTTCGGGGGTTACCGGTATTGTACCGGGACCACCGGAAGGGTCCCGGGGGTCCACCGGATGGGGCCACCTATCCCGGAGGGCCCCATGGGCTAAAGTGGCGTGGGAACCAGCCCCTGATGGGCTGGTGCGCCCCACCCAAGGGCCCAAGGCGCCTAGGGTTGGAAACCCTAGGGGGTCGTTGCCCCCCGAGGGGGCATGCGCCCCCCTGGTTGGAAACCCTAAGGGGGCCGTTGCCCCCAGGGCCCCCCCCCTTTAGATGGGATCTCCAAGGGGGCATGCGCCCCCCTAGCCCCTATATATAGTGGAAGGGAGGGAGGGCAGCCGCACCTTTGCTCTTGGCGCCTCCCTCTCCCTCTGTAACACCTCTCCTCCCCGCTTGTGCTTGGCGAAGCCCTGCCGGGATCCTGCTGCATCCACCACCACGCCGTCGTGCTGCTGGATCTTCATCAACCTCTCCTTCCCCCTTGCTGGATCAAGAAGGAGGAGACGTCTTCCCAACCGTACGTGTGTTGAACGCGGAGGTGCTGTCCGTTCGGCACTTGGTCATCGGTGATTTCGATCACGGCGAGTACGACTCCATCATCCCCGATCACTTGAACGCTTCCGCTCGCGATCTACAAGGTATGTAGATGCACTCCTATTCCCCTCGTTGCTAGAATACTCCATAGATTGATCTTGGTGATGCGTAGAAAATTTTTAATTTCTGCTACGATCCCCAACAGTGGCATCATGAGTTAGGTCTATGCGTAGTTACTATGCACGAGTAGAACACAAAGTAGTTGTGGGCGTCGATATTGTCAATTTGCTTGCCGTTACTAGTCTTATATTGATTCGGCGGCATCGTGGGATGAAGCGGCCCGGACCAACCTTACACGTACGCTTACGTGAGACCGGTTCCACCGACTGACATGCACTAGTTGCATAAGGTGACTGGCGGGTGTCTGTCTCTCCCACTTTAGTCGGATCGGATTCGATGAACAGGGTCCTTATGAAGGGTAAATAGAAATTGGCAATTCACGTTGTGGTTTTGGCGTAGGTAAGAAACGTTCTTGCTAGAAACCTATAGCAGCCACGTAAAAACTTGCAACAACAATTAGAGGACGTCTAACTTGTTTTTGCAGCAAGTGTTTTGTGATGTGATATGGCCAAAGGTTGTGATGAATGATGAATGATATATGTGATGTATGAGATTGATCATGTTCTTGTAATAGGAATCACGACTTGCATGTTGATGAGTATGACAACCGGCAGGAGCCATAGGAGTTGTCTTTATTTATTTATGACCTGTGTGTCAACATAAACGTCATGTAGTTACTTTACTTTATTGCTAAAGCGTTAGCCATAGTAGTAGAAGTAATAGATGACGAGACAACTTCAAGAAGACACGATGATGGAGATCATGGTGTCATGCCGATGACAACGATGATCATGGAGCCCCGAAGATGGAGATCAAAGGAGCAAATTATATTGGCCATATCATGTCACTATTTGATTGCATGTGATGTTTATCATGTTTTTACATCTTATTTGCTTAGAACGACGGTAGCTTAAATAAGATGATCCCTCGTAATAATTTCAAGAAAGTGTCCCCCCTAACTGTGCACCGTTGCGAAGGTTTGTTGTTTCGAAGCACTACGTGATGATCGGGTGTGATAGATTCTAACGTTCGAATACAACAAGTGTAAGACAGATTTACACACGCAATACACTTAGGTTGACTTGACGAGCCTAGCATGTACAAACATGGCCTCGGAACACAGAAGACCGAAAGGTCGAGCATGAGTCGTATAGAAGATACGATCAACATGAAGATGTTCACCGATGTTGACTAGTCCGTCTCACGTGATGATCGGACACGGCCTAGTTAACTCGGATCATGTTATACTTAGATGACTGGAGGGATGTCTATCTGAGTGGGAGTTCATTTAATAATTTGATTAGATGAACTTAATTATCATGAACTTAGTCTAAAATCTTTACAATATGTCTTGTAGACCAAATGGCCCACGTTGTCCTCAACTTCAACGCGTTCCTAGAGAAAACCAAGCTGAAAGACGATGGCAGCAACTATACGGACTGGGTCCGGAACCTGAGGATCATCCTCATAGCTGCCAAGAAAGATTATGTCCTAGAAGCACCGCTAGGTGACGCACCCGTCCCACAAAACCAAGACATTATGAACGCTTGGCAGACACGTACTGATGATTACTCCCTCGTTCAGTGCGGCATGCTTTACAGATTAGAACCGGGGCTCCAAAAGCGTTTTGAGACACGGAGCATATGAAATGTTCGAAGAGCTGAAAATGGTTTTTCAAGCTCATGCCCGGGTCGAGAGATATGAAGTATCTGACAAGTTCTTCAGCTGTAAGATGGAGGAAAATAGTTCTGTCAGCGAGCACATACTCAAAATGTCTGGGTTGCATAACTGCTTGACTCAGCTGGGAGTTAATCTCCCGGATGACGCGGTCATTGACAGAATCCTTCAGTCGCTTCCACCGAGCTACAAGAGCTTTGTGATGAACTTCAATATGCAGGGGATGGAAAAGACCATTCCTGAAGTATTTGCAATGCTGAAATCAGCAGAGGTAGAAGTCAAAAAGGAACATCAAATGTTGATGGTGAATAAAACCACTAAGTTCAAGAAAGGCAAGGGTAAGAAGAACTTCAAGAAGGACGGCAAGGGAGTTGCCGCGCCTGGTAAGCAAGCTGCCGGGAAGAAGCCAAAGAATGGACCCAAGCCCGAGACTGAGTGTTTTTATTGCAAGGGAAGTGGTCACTGGAAGCGGAACTGCCCCAAATACTTAGCGGACAAGAAGGCCGGCATCACGAAAGGTATATGTGATATACATGTAATTGATGTGTACCTTACCAGTACTCGTAGTAGCTCCTGGGTATTTGATACCGGTGCCGTTGCTCACATTTGTAACTCAAAGCAGGAGCTGCGGAATAAGCGGAGACTGGCGAAGGACGAGGCGACGATGCGCGTCGGGAATGGTTCCAAGGTCGATGTGATCGCCGTCGGCACGCTACCTCTACATTTACCTACGGGATTAGTTTTAGACCTCAATAATTGTTATTTAGTGCCAGCTTTGAGCATGAACATTGTATCAGGATCTCGTTTAATTTGAGATGGCTACTCATTTAAATCCGAGAATAATGGTTGTTCTATTTATATGAGAGATATGTTTTATGGTCATGCTCCGATGGTGAATGGTTTATTCTTAATGAATCTCGAGCGTAATGCTACACATATTCATAGTGTGAATACCAAAAGATGTAAGGTTGATAATGATAGTCCCACATACTTGTGGCACTGCCGCCTTGGTCACATAGGTGTCAAACGCATGAAGAAGCTCCATGCAGATGGACTTTTAGAGTCTCTTGATTACGAATCATTTGACACGTGCGAACCATGCCTCATGGGTAAAATGACCAAGACTCCGTTCTCAGGAACAATGGAGCGAGCAACCAACTTATTGGAAATCATACATACTGATGTGTGCGGTCCAATGAGTGTTGAGGCTCGCGGTGGCTATCGTTATGTTCTCACCCTCACTGATGACTTGAGTAGATATGGGTATGTCTACTTAATGAAACACAAGTCTGAGACATTTGAAAAGTTCAAGGAATTTCAGAGTGAGGTTGAGAATCAACGTGACAGAAAAATCAAGTTCTTGCGATCAGATCGTGGGGGAGAATACTTGAGTCACGAATTTGGCACACACTTAAGAAAATGTGGAATAGTTTCACAACTAACGCCGCCTGGAACACCTCAGCGTAATGGTGTGTTCGAACGTCGTAATTGCACTCTATTAGATATGGTGCGATCTATGATGTCTCTTACCGATTTACCGCTATCATTTTGGGGCTATGCTTTAGAGACTACCGCATTCACTTTAAATAGGGCTCCATCGAAATCCGTTGAGACGATACTGTATGAATTATGGTTTGGGAAGAAACCTAAGCTGTCATTTCTAAAAGTTTGGGGATGTGATGCTTATGTCAAGAAACTTCAACCTGAAAAGCTCGAACCCAAGTCGGAAAAATGCGTCTTCATAGGATACCCTAAGGAAACCATTGGGTATACCTTCTACCTCAGATCCGAAGGCAAGATCTTCGTTGCCAAGAATGGATCCTTTCTAGAGAAGGAGTTTCTCTCGAAAGAAGTAAGTGGGAGGAAAGTAGAGCTTGATGAAGTACTGCCTCTTGAAGCAGAGAGTAGCGCAGCTCAGGAAAATGTTCCTGTGGTGCCTGCACCGATTAGAGAGGAAGTTAATGATGATGATCAAGATACTTCGGATCAAGCTCCTACTGAACTTCGTAGGTCCACAAGGACACGTTCCGCACCAGAGTGGTACGGCAACCCTGTCTTGGAAATCATGTTGTTAGACAACGGTGAACCTTCGAACTATGAAGAAGCGATGGCGGGCCCAGATTCCGACAAATGGCTAGAAGCCATGAAATCTGAGATAGAATCCATGTATGAAAACAAAGTATGGACTTTGACTGACTTGCTCGAAGATCGGCGAGCCATAGAAAATAAATGGATCTTTAAGAAGAAGACAGACGCAGATGGTAATGTGACCATCTATAAGGCTCGACTTGTTGCTAAGGGTTATCGACAAGTTCAAGGGGTTGACTACGATGAGACTTTCTCACCCGTAGCGAAGCTGAAGTCCGTCCGAGTCATGTTAGCAATTGCCGCATTCTATGATTATGAGATATGGCAAATGGACGTTAAAACGGCATTCCTTAACGGCTTTCTTAAGGAAGAATTGTATATGATGCAGCCGGAAGGTTTTGTCGATCCTAAGAATGCTAACAAGGTGTGCAAGCTCCAATGCTCAATCTATGGGCTGGTGCAAGCATCTCGGAGTTGGAACATTTGCTTTGATGAGATGATCAAAGCGTTTGGGTTTACGCAGACTTATGGAGAAGCCTGCGTTTACAAGAAAGTGAGTGGGAGCTCTGTAGCATTTCTCATATTATATGTGGATGACATACTGTTGATGGGAAATGATATAGAATTCTTGGAAAGCATAAAGGCCTATTTGAACAAGTGTTTTTCAATGAAGGACCTTGGAGAAGCTGCTTATATATTAGGCATCAAGATCTATAGAGATAGATCGAGACGGCTCATCGGTCTTTCACAAAGTACGTACCTTGACAAGATATTGAAGAAGTTCAATATGGATCAGTCCAAGAAGGGGTTCTTGCCTGTATTGCAAGGTGTGCGATTGAGCACGGCTCAATGCCCGACCACGGCAGAAGATATAGAAGAGATGAGTGTCATCCCCTATGCCTCAGCCATAGGGTCTATTATGTATGCCATGCTGTGTACCAGACCTGATGTAAACCTTGCCGTAAATTTGGTAGGTAGGTACCAAAGTAATCCCGGCAAGGAACACTAGACAGCGGTCAAAAACATCCTGAAGTACCTGAAAAGGACCAAGGATATGTTTCTCGTTTATGGAGGTGGCGAAGAGCTCGTCGT
Source organism: Triticum dicoccoides (assembly GCF_002162155.2). Lineage (NCBI taxonomy): Eukaryota > Viridiplantae > Streptophyta > Magnoliopsida > Poales > Poaceae > Triticum > Triticum dicoccoides. The sequence continues at coordinate 247,480,032 of NC_041388.1, forward strand.
AAAGGGTTACGTCGATGCTAGCTTCGACACATATCTGAATGACTCTAAGTCACAAACCGGATACATGTATATTTTGAATGGTGGGGCAGTAAGCTGGTGCAGTTACAAGCAAAGCGTCGTGGCGGGATCTACATGTGAAGCAGAATACATGGCAGCCTCGGAGGCAGCACAAGAAGCAATCTGGGTGAAGGAGTTCATCACCGACCTAGGAGTCATACCCGATGCGTCGGGGCCGATGACTCTCTTCTGTGACAACACTGGAGCTAAACCCGGGCATGGGCAGCCCGGCCCGACGACCCAGCCCGAGCCCGGCCCGAAAAACCCGGGCCGAGCCGGGCCGGGCTTGACGTTCGGGCCGGGCTCGGGCCTAGTTTTGCAGCCCGGAAGATAGTTCGGGCCGGGCTCGGGCTTCATTTTTTATGTATTTCGGGCCGGGCTTTCGGGCTTCGGGCCGGGCTTGCACGTGCGTACACTAAAAAACAGCGTTCGGGCCGGGCTTTCGGGCTTCGGGCTTGACTTCGGGCCGGGCTCGGGCTTGAAAACAGGGAGTATTTCGGGCTTCGGGCCGGGCTCGGGCTTGGAAAATGAAGGTCGGGCTTTTATAAGCCCGGCCCAAAACCCGGCCCGGCCCGACGTTTGCCCGGGTTTAACTGGAGCTATTGCCCTTGCCAAGGAGCCCAGGTTTCATAGGAAGACCAGGCATATCAAGCGTCGCTTCAACTCCATTCGTGAAAGTGTTCAAAATGGAGACATAGAAATTTGTAAAGTACATACGGACCTGAATGTAGCAGATCCGTTGACTAAACCTCTCCCTAGAGCAAAACATGATCAACACCAGAATTCCATGGGTGTTCAATTCATCACAATGTAACTAGATGATTGACTCTAGTGCAAGTGGGAGACTGTTGGAAATATGCCCTAGAGGCAATAATAAAATGATTATTATATTTCCTTGTTCATGATAATTGTCTATTATTCATGCTATAATTGTATTATCCGGAAATCGTAATACATGTGTGAATACATAGACCACAACACGTCCCTAGTGAGCCTCTAGTTGACTAGCTCGTTGATCAAAGGATAGTCATGGTTTCCTGACTATGGACATTAGATGTCATTGATAACGGGATCACATCATTAGGAGAATGATGTGATGGAGAAGACCCAATCCTAAGCTTAGCTCAAAGATCGTGTAGTTCGTTTGCTGTAACTTTTCTGAATGTCAAGTATCATTTCCTTAGACCATGAGATTGTGCAACTCCCGGATACCATAGGAGTGCCTTGGGTGTGCCAAACGTCACAACGTAACTGGGTGACTATAAAGGTACATTACAGGTATCTCCGAAAGTGTCTGTTGGGTTGGCACAAATCGAGACTGGGATTTGTCACTCCGTATGACGGAGAGGTATCTCTGGGCCCACTCGGTAATGCATCATCATAATGAGCTCAATGTGACCAAGGGGTTGGTCACGAGATCATGCATTACGGTACGAGTAAAGTGACTTGCCGGTAACGATATTGAACAAGGTATTGGGATACCGACGATCGAGTCTCGGGCAAGTAACGTACCGATTGACAAAGGGAATTGAATACGGGATTGATTAAGTCCTCGACATCGTGGTTCATCCGATGAGATCATCGAGGAGCATGTGGGAGCCAACATGGGTATCCAGATCCCGCTGTTGGTTATTGACCGGAGAGGCGTCTCGGTCATGTCTGCGTGTCTCCCGAACCCATAGGGTCTACACACTTAAGGTTCGATGACGCTAGGGTTGTAGAGATATTAGTATGCAGTAACCCGAAAGTTGTTCAGAGTCCCGGATGAGATCCTGGACGTCACGAGGAGTTCCGGAATGGTCCGGAGGTAAAGATTTATATATAGGAAGTCCAGTTTCGGCCAGCGGGAAGGTTTAGGGGGTTACCGGTATTGTACCGGGACCACCGGAAGGGTCCCGGGGGTCCACCGGATGGGGCCACCTATCCCGGAGGGCCCCATGGGATGAAGTGGCGTGGGAACCAGCCCCTGATGGGCTGGTGCGCCCCACCCAAGGGCCCAAGGCGCCTAGGGTTGGAAACCCTAGGGGGTCGTTGCCCCCCGAGGGGGCATGCGCCCCCCTGGTTGGAAACCCTAAGGGGGTTGTTGCCCCCAGGCCCCCCCCCCCTTTAGATGGGATCTCCAAGGGGGCATGCGCCCCCCTAGCCCCTATATATAGTGGAAGGGAGGGAGGGCAGCCGCACCTTTGCTCTTGGCGCCTCCCTCTCCCTCTGTAACACCTCTCCTCCCCGCTTGTGCTTGGCGAAGCCCTGCCGGGATCCTGCTGCATCCACCACCACACCGTCGTGCTGCTGGATCTTCATCAACCTCTCCTTCCCCCTTGCTGGATCAAGAAGGAGGAGACGTCTTCCCAATCGTACGTGTGTTGAACGCGGAGGTGCTGTCCGTTCGGCACTTGGTCATCGGTGATTTGGATCACGGCGAGTACGACTCCATCATCCCCGTTCACTTGAACGCTTCCGCTCGTGATCTACAAGGGTATGTAGATGCACTCCTATTCCCCTCGTTGCTAGAATACTCCATAGATTGATCTTGGTGATGCGTAGAATTTTTTTAATTTCTGCTACGATCCCCAACAGTATGCCTAGATAGTCATGTGTCAGCGATCAAGGGGAGCGCCAAGTCGCAGTTCAAACAGAAGGACGGCCCAAGCGGCAACTTCGCTTGCCAGCTCGGCTCACTGGACCGGAATGGGCCTAAACTGGCCTTGTGTACTTATACAGCAGAGCTATAGGAAATCGGTGATGGTTGGTAGACGACTAGTATCGTGTGTGTGTGTGTGTGGCTTGTGAAAGAGGAACTCCTCCTTCCTCCCATCATCCATGTAATTCGAATTCGTCATGAATGGAGCTCGATTCATGACCTAGCCCTTACAATTTGGTATCAGAGCCTCTCCTAGTCCCGGATCTCCCTAGCCACCACAACCATACCAGGCTCATTGAGTAGAAGCCATGGAGGGAATTTCACCGAAAACCAAGGCGATCTATGAGCTCCCATGTGCCGATTCCAGCACCACCTTCACCAAGAGCTCGGCTGAGCGCAACGAGGAGATGGTCACTGCCCTCGCCAAGCTCGACAGCAAGTTGGACGAGCTCTCGAGCTGAATCGGTGACGTCAAGCTCGCCATCGGAGTCGACCTCGACGAGCTCCGCAGCGAAATTGGAGCGTATCTGGGCCACATTTCGTCTCCTACAACGCCTTCATCACCGAGGGCACCATCTTCATCCACTAAGGGTGTGGCAACAAGCAGCGGATCTGGAGGTTTTGATGGTCTCCGCAGCGAGCAAGAGCATCGTAATTCAAGGCCAAAATATGTGCCTCCTCCAGCATGAGGTATGTAGTCGAATCTGAACTCATCTCATCAGTTGATTCCGGCACTTGAAATTGTTCGGCCCTATCCACCTGATGCTATGGGGTATGGCCCTCGGATCGAGCTTCCACGTTTTGATGGCTCCAATCCCAAGTTGTGATAGATGCGTTGTGAGGATTATTTCAGGTTTAGGAGCACACCACCGAACCAATGGATATCATCTGCTTCAGCTCAGTTCGAGGGCACAGCAACGCACTGGCTAGAGTTAGTTCAGCGTTGGGCTCCTCAAGCCAGTTGGTCTGAATTATGTGATCTTCTACAGTCCGGGTTCGGTAGGAACATGCACCAGAATCTCTTGCGCCAAATGTTTAACATTCGGCAGAGTAGTTCAATGGAAGAATATGTTGAGCTTTTCTCTGGACTATATGATCAACTTGATGGAAATATGCCCAAGAGGCAATAATAAAGTTGTTATTATTATATTTCCTTATTGATGCGGAGCATCCCAAGGTCATCCCCATGGACCACCTACGTCCCCTACGACACCACCTGGACCAATGACAAGAGCCCGAGCGAAGGCTATCGAAGATAAGGTGAACTCACTCCTCTCCGAACTACCACTTTCCATGCATGAGAATTGGCTACTACCTCAAGTGGAAACCCTATGTGTGATCAGGTGCTTGGAGGAAGGCCACGGACCAAGTACACTCAACGGACAAGACGGTGAGGACGCCAAGTTCATGGGACAAGAAGAAGAACTACTCGAAGTCCCCAGGATCCGGACGTCCGGCCCTCTCCGGACGACCGACACTTCCACACCCGAGCCAAAACTACGGACTTCCGACGCCCCACGAACGACCGACGCCCCATATGTCCGACCCCGCCCGGATGTCCGACCGAAGACCACTCGAGCCAAATCTACGGACGTCTGACAGGCACCGGACGTCTAGACCCTCGCGAGCCTCCGGACGACCGGTGACTCCCGGACGTCTGGCGCCTGT
>NC_041388.1:247484811-247599613 GCF_002162155.2 Triticum dicoccoides
TCATATTAGAGATAGAGCATTGCTCATCCACATCAGATCTACTCCACGAGAGAGACTGCGGCCCCTCTTCGGAGAATATCCTTTTGGATTCAAGACCTCCTTGCGGAGAAGAACATCAAGATCTCCTCACGGAGAAGACCGGCTACCTTTGTATCGTCCCTAGTTGACCGTGGATCGTGTGACCTTTTATGTACTCGAGGATCTAGCACATGTGTGACTATTTCTTGTTGGTTTAGTGTTTCTCCCGTGTTTCCCCTTGTGTTTCTCCTCGTGTTTTCCCTCGTGTTCTCCGTGTTCTTCGCGGGATCCGCTCCTTTCGTGAAAGATCGGGCCACCAGGGTTCTACCCTACATCATCTTGGTATCTAGAGCCACGTTGATCACGATTTCGGAGCCTCCTCGTTGTGTTTCTAGCCTAGTTTTTGTTGATTTCATCCCTAATTCAAAAATTCCCCACAAAAATAGCCCCAAAAATATATATTTTGTTGGATTTGATCCATGGATTTGCTTTGTTTTGAGTGGATCTAACTTCCCCCCCTTTCCCCACCTTTTCCATCCACAAAATCCTCTGGATTTGACCTCTTTCACCTCGTCCACCCCGCCCACAAGCAGTTCTTCCCGTGCCCGAATAGTGCCCAGGCACCAGACGTCCGACCGCTTACGGGTGTCCGACGACCGGACGACCGGCCCACCTCGGACGTCTGAAGTTACCTGACGAAACTGAATTTTCTTCAGTTTTGGTCACCACCACCGCCCCACTTCTGCATACGCACTCCCACCACCACTATACACCATCACCACCTCCACATACCACCACCTTTGCCTACCCGTTTCGCACTCCGACGTGTTTTGCCACTTTGAACTTTGAGAATTTGAGTTGCGGTCCCGTGTCCTATTTGTGTTTCGGCTATTTAGGTACGGTTCGACATCAACATCACCGCACTCATCTTCGCCACGGACGCGTCATCAACAACAACCACCTCGACTACATCTTGGTATTCGTGCCACAATTTTGACACCATCAACCGTTTCTTACTTACAAGGACCAACGAACGGTAACCTCACATTGGTATTGGACATATCATTCTTGCCATTACATGGATAGCCATCATAGCCCTACTCCTTTGCGTCGCTTACCCATCGAGACTAGCCTTTGAGTATTGCCGACAACGCAACTTGTGCACATTAGTGATCATACTTCCCATAGCATACATACATCATTGTTGCATATCTTGGTATCATCTCTTGTGTCACAAGGTTGTCATTGCATACACAATTGCTATCTTGGTTCGTGAAGCATTGCATGAGAAAAGAGCTCAAACAAAAAAGAGCCAAACAAGATTTTAAGCAAAAGGGAAAGATAAGCAAAGAGCTTTTAAGCAAGAACAATAGCATCATACAACATTAAGATTGTCATACTAGATCATCTTGGATCATATCATAGAAACACCTTGCATAGAGCATACTTGGGATAGAAGTCGTTGCATTTTTGCGTAGTAGGTTGTGCACAAGTCTTGTATCCGCCTATTGTGCAATCGTGCTAGCGTATCTCTAGTGTTGTGCAACAAGAGCATTTTTGTGGATTCCACATTTTGGCTCACCCTTGGTTGCACGACCCCACTTATCTTTTTGCGTGTGTGTTTCTGTGTACCGTATATTGCTTGGTCTACTTGTTGCATTGCAAACTTGTGTATCTTTTCCAACATTATTGAAGCTCACTTACAATTGCATCAAATTTTGTGCCACCATCCTAACCAAGCTCCACCATAAGCTTTTACTTGTGTAGGTGTGAGAAACCGACAAGAATTGGTACCGATTGTGCTATTTCCTTGTTCCACATTGGAGTGATCATTGATCCACCTTCAACTTCGGTCAAGGTACATTTGGTATATGTTCTTCTCTTTCTACCACTCGCATTTTTTTCTTGGAATGATGGATAGGCCAAGTACTTCTGCCAACCCACTCTTCATTGAGCACGACGACGACATGAACTCTTACGTCACCAAGAGCCACCTCTTTGGTGCACAACGTGCTTTGCATCAAGAGCAACAAGCAATGAGTGAACGCATCGACAACCTCGCCGCCGACTTGCGACTCTCCGAGCAACGTACAAGGGACTACTTCATCCACAAGCTCGATGATCACAAGCAAGAGAATGGCGCAAGAATGGACGAGATTCGTGCTTTGTTGCTCAACCGCTCTTCTTCCACTTCGTCCTCTTCAATAAGGAGCCGCTCAAGTCGACACTCTGACTTCACCCTCTCCGGCTCAAGTACACCGACTCCAAACACTCTTCGACGTGCCACGCGCAATGATCGTCAAGCAAGCCTCAATCCTCTACGCGACACCGGCTCTCAAGAGCACCGTCAACGGCAAACCCAAACGGTTTTTGCTCTAGCACGAGAACGGCAACGCCAACGCCAACATGAAGAGGAAGGACGAGCGCGTCTACACCAAGCAGCACAAGATGCCGAGGCACAATGTCAAGCACAATGCTCAAGCACTTGAGGCGCAACAAGCCCTCCAAGATTCAAGTCGAGCCGTAGCCAACCGAGGCCGACAAGCTTGTGAACATGAAGAAGCACTTCGCGAAGAAGCTCACGAACAAAGATTTCAAGCTCGCGTGCACCGTCAAGTTCCTCAAGATCCTCCTCGAGCTCGACAAGCCCCTCCACAAGCTCCCCAAGGACATCACGCTCAACAAGAGCATGAAGACAATAGAAATCCTCCACGACAAGAGCAACACGAGGTTGACAACCCTCCTCACCAAGAGCAACACGACCTTGACAATCATCAACAACACGGGCGTCATCATCCCCGACCCCAACACAATGAAGAGCAACGCTACAACAAGCTAAAGTTCACAATGCCCAAGTTCAATGGAAGCAGCGATCCCGAAGAGTAGCTTTCATGGGCATTGAAGGTCGACAAAATCTTCCGCTTGCACAACTACGATGAAGAGAAGAAGATCGCGATGGCATCCCTTGAGTTCCAAGACTATGTCCTCATTTGGTGGGAACAAGTTATCGAGCGCCACGAGGCAAGAGGTGAACCACCCATCACTACTTGGGCGCAAATGAAGGATGTCATGTGAGCATGCTTCGTGCCTACCTACTACAACCGCGACCTCTTCAAGAAACTCCAACTACTCAAGCAAGGAACCAAGAGCGTTGAAGAGTACTACAAGGAGATGGAGATTGCCATGATGAGAGCCAATGTCACGGAAGATGATGAGCAAACTATGGCACGTTTCTTGAATGGACTCAACCATTCTATCAAGAAGATCACCGACTTCCAACCATACTCGAACCTCATCGAGCTAGTGCATCAAGCTACAAAATCGGAACGTCAAGTGCAAGACGATTACAAGTATGCCAAGTTCTCATCCAAGTCATACGGCTTCTCCAACACCCAGGCTTCAACGATTCCAACACCGTCTACCAAACCTTCTACAAGCAACGTTGACAAGTCGAGTTCCAAGAAAGCTTCGTCAACCCCAAGTCATCCTCCTACTACAAGCAACTTCAAGCCGATAGCTTCATCATCATCAACCCCCACCGATGATAACGTCAAGACAAGTTCCTTCAAATGCTTCACATGCGGAGGCCGAGGCCACAAGTCCTATGAGTGCACCAACAAGCGGACCATGATCCTCAACGGCGACGACACTTATGACTCAATGAGTGAAGGAGAAATGGACGCCCTCGAGCAAGTCACCATGCACCGGCAAGTGAACGATGAAGAAGAACAAGTCTTTTGTGATGAAGATTCAAGTCCCGCTCTCGTTGTCTCCAAGGTCTTGACTCTCCAACATCACCAAGAAGAAGACCAAAGATGCCATATCTTTCATACCAAGTGAGGGAGTCCTGGATTAGGGGGTGCCCGGATAGCCGGACTATACCTTCGGCCGGACTCTTGGACTATGAAGATACAAGATTGAAGACTTCGTCCCGTGTCCGGAAGGGACTTTTCTTGGCGTGGAAGGCAAGCTTGGCGATATAGATATGTAGATCTCCTACCATTGTAACCGACTCTATGTAACCCTAGCCCTCTCCGGTGTCTATATAAACCGGAGGGTTTTAGTCTGTAGGACGAACAACAATCATACCATAGGCTAGCTTCTAGGGTTTAGCCTCTCTGATCTCGTGGTAGATCTACTCTTGTACTACCCATATCATCAATATTAATCAAGCAGGACGTAGGATTTTACCTCCATCAAGAGGGCCCGAACCTGGGTAAAACATCGTGTCCCCTGCCTCCTGTTACCATCCACCTAGACGCACAATTCGGGACCCCCTACCCGAGATCCGCCGGTTTTGACACCGACACTGGTGCTTTCATTGAGAGTTCCTCTGTGTCGTCGCCATCAGGAAGGATGCCTCATCCCGTCTTTAAAGACGACACCGTTGCTAAGGGAGCTTTGGCTATCGGCCAGACTCTCAGGCTAGGTGGTTTCCTTATGACTGCCCGTTCAGCTGCTGCGCCGACGATGACCTCTTGGGTCATCGAAAGCAATCTTCACGTCAGCTCGGAATTCGCCGAGCAGCTAGATCCAATGGAGCTCTCTTCCCTAAACGAGCTCTTGGATCGCTTTGCCGCCCTGGGAGTCGCTACGGATTACGACCAGATTGGGCCTAAACCCGATCTGAGAGAGATTAACTCTCCCCAGGTCACCCATCACGTTGCCATGGTAGAGGGACAGTGCGGCGACCCTTCATCTATCTTAAGGACTAGCTATGTCCGGATTCCCGATCCCTCCAAGCCGGATACCCGCGGAGGGGAGGACATCACTCAAGACCTGAACTTAAAGTCAGGCGACGGGCTAGATTCATTGGACAGCATCCAAGAATCCAAACTTCCGAGTTCGGAAACTCCTTGGCCCCTGGGTCTCAGATTGGGTGAGGTTTCGGATATGATTCCACCCACCCACCCGTACATAAGCGATCTATCCCAAATTAGGCAAGAGCCCAAAGAAACAGTACATCATTACTGGGCCAGATTCCTCCTGGTTATGACAGGATAAAGGACTGCCGCGAGGAAGACGCAATTTCATTCTTCTACAATAATTGCACAGACAAGGGAATCCTCAACGCCATAAGTCGCCATGATATTACACGCTTCGCTGACTTGGCGTCCATAGTAAGAAAGTACTGTGCGATGGAAAGCGCCTGGAAAACCGAAATAAAATTTTGGGACAATCCGGCCTTGAATACAAACCCAGTCCGAAATAAAAGGGTGCATCATCGCCAGACACCCGGGTTCAATACCAAAAAGCAAAAGCCCTCTACAGGGCACGGAAACGTGCTGGAAGGATGGCTTAATGGACCCTGTAAAATTCACAGTGCAGAGGGCGCCACACCAACTCATAGCCTTAGAGCATGTTGGATACTCCGGCAGGTGGCAAAAATTGGCGAAGATCTTCTAATTCCAGAAGCCACAGAAAGCCACCCCAGAGACACCAGTACGGTATTAACAGTCTTCGAGACTTTCGCATCAAATAATATGCGAAAAAGAACACTCCGCAGCCTTGCCGAAGTCTACCAAGTAGCAACAATAAACCCATGGAGGGACACGGCTATTACTTTTAACGCCAGTGATGAACCTAAATTCCGAACAGCCCGAGCACCAGCCGCATTGGTCCTCAGTCCAATAGTGGACGGCTTTCGTCTTTCCAAGGTACTCATGGATGGCGGCAGCGGATTGAACCTCATTTATGAGGAAACCCTTCAAAAAATGGAAATAGACTGGAACCGCATTGAGCGAAGCAGCACAACCTTTAGAGGAATAATCCCTAGTCGGGAAGCACGCTGTACAGGAAAAATCACACTAGATGTGGTGTTCGACACGCCGGATAATTACAGGTCCGAAGAGGTCACGTTCCAGGTGGCCCCGTTCAGTAGCGGATATCACGCTCTGCTAGGGCGGGAAGCGTTTACAGTCTTCCAAGCAATACCCCATTATGGGTACATGAAGCTCAAGATGCCCGGCCTAACGGAATCATCACTCTCGCTAGTGATCCGGACATAGCACTCCGCGCCGAAAACAAGACAGCCGCACTGGCCCTCGAGGCGCTATCCAAAGCCCTAGCGGCTGACGAACTGACTGCGCTGCGCTCCATGGTGAATAGGGACGATGTGATACTCGATAAAAGATCCAAGTCCACCTCCTTTAAACCGGCGGACGAAATAGTCAAATTCCAGGTCCATCCAACGGACCCCCATAAAACAGCTTCCATCGGAGCACAGTTAAACCCTGATGTAGACGCCATACTGCGAGAGTTCCTACGAGAGAACTGGGACATTTTCGCCTGGCACCCTTCAGACATGCCAGGAATCCCACGCAGGCTGGCCGAACACAGCTTAAATATCCTAAAAGGATTCAAGCCAGTCAAACAGGCTCTTCGGCGTTTTTCCAAACCTAAGAGACATGCCATGGGAGAGGAACTAGCCAAGCTATTGGAGGCCGGATTCATCAAAGATATAAAACACTCGGACTGGCTAGCAAACCTGGTGATGGTACCAAAGAAGGACAAATCCTGGCGCATGTGCGTTGATTTCAAAGACCTTAACAAGGCTTGCCCAAAGGATCCCTTCCCTCTCCCCCGCATCGATCAAATTATCGACGCTACCGCAGGACACGATTCGTTGTGTTTCCTCGACGCATACTTTGGCTACCATCAAATAAAGATGGAAGAGTCAGACCAAGCCGCAACAGCGTTCATCACACCATACGGCCCATTCTGCTTCAACACAATGCCCTTCGGGCTCAAAAACGCCGGCGGAACATATCAGCGCATGATTCAGACATGTCTGGCAAACCAAATCGGCAAAACAGTGGAGGCATATGTAGATGATGTGGTCGTTAAAACAAGACATGTCGAATCTCTAGTAGATGACTTGAGGCTAACATTCGATAACCTCCGAACATACGACATCAAGCTCAACCCGGAAAAATGCGTTTTCGGCGTTCCAGCCGGAAAGCTCTTGGGCTTCATTGTATCCGGTAGAGGAACTGAAGCAAATCCAGCCAAGATCCGAGCTCTGTCACAATTGGATATCCCGAAGGACCTCAAACAAATACAAAAATTAACCGCATGTGTGGCGGCTCTAAGCCGCTTTATCTCCCGCTTAGGAGAAAAGGCCCTACCCCTTTACCGCCTCCTTCGGCGCACCGAACACTTCGAGTGGACGGATGCAGCCACGGCCGGACTCGACGAAATAAAAGCCATCTTGGCAACAAACCCAATCCTGGTTGCGCCAAACATTGGCAAACCAATGCTATTATACATTGCAGCAACCCATCAGGTCGTAAGCGCAGTGCTCGTCGTCGAACGAGAAACGGACGGATACAAATTCCCCCTTCAAAAGCCGGTCTACTATGTGTCCACTATCCTTACTCCGTGCAAGTCACGGTACCCGCATTATAAAAAGATTGTGTACGCGGTATTTATGGCATCCCGGAAGCTGCGACACTACTTTCAAGAGTGTTCAATAACAGTAGCCTCGGAAGTGCCACTTAATGATATTATAAACAACCGCGACGCGACAAGCCGGATTGCAAAATGGGCTATTGAGCTCCTCCCGTTCGACATAACTTACAAGCCACGACGAGCTATCAAGTCGCAAGTTTTGGCCGACTTCGTCGCAGAATGGATGGAGGTCGAACTCCCTAAAGAGTACGTCACATATTCAAATTGGGTCATGCACTTCGACGGCTCCAAAATGTTGGTCGGTCTAGGGGCTGGCGTCATTTTGACATCACCCACCGGAGACACAGTTCAATACGTACTCCATATAATGTACACAGACTCCAACAATGCAGCCGAATTGTAGCGACCAGACCTCAAACAATCTGATCTCTATGCTCCGGTGTCATCCCTGGATCAGTAATGCTGACACCACACAGTACTCGGAGGATTTATAGCAGAGTAGCAATCACACACTTATTACATCGAGTGTCTCAATAGAGAACTTATTACAATAAATATGGCCTAAGGCCATCTAATAACGATAACAGCGGAAGGCTTGGAAGATAAGTGAGTCCATCAACTCCAATGGCATCACTGAGTATAGGACCACGACATAAAACTCCTTAATCGTCGTCTGAAAAGTCTGCAACATTAACGTTGCAGCCCGAAACGGGTCAGCACATGGAATATGCTGGCAATGTAACACATAGAGAGTAATGGAATGAAAGAGCTATACTATATGCATATTTGGCTGGTGGAAAGCTCTATGGTTACAGTTTTGCGTAAAGCCAATTTTCCCTACTTCAAAGTAACTCCCAAAGGTTTGATAATAAACAGGTAATATATACTACCTCAACTACTTCCCATCCCACAATTTAATTAGAATCCTGATCATGCAATGTGTGAGGATTTGATCTAATGCAATAAAACTGGGTAGTAGAAAATGTATGATCAAAGTGTTACTTGCCTTGCTGATGATCCGGGAAACCTAGCGATTCGAAGTAACAAGCGGCGCACTCCGGGTACTCTATCGTAAACAACAAACAAGCATACAATAAGAACTCATCTAATGCACATGTAAAACTCAAATAAGAGATCTAACCAGAAGGTTCAACTTAAGAACTCCGGTTGGCAAAAAGAATCAAATCGAACGAAGCAACGAAAGTCAAACAGTGAAAGAAAACAACTTCGTTCTACTAATCTGGATCTAGGGCAAATTTTATAGTAGCAAAATCTTGTTTAAGTTGGTTAAACGGATAGAGGGTTTCGAGATGAAACTCCAGGCGCTTGAATCGCCTGATTCCGATAAACGAGCGAAAAGTTATACTAAAACGAAAATCGGATCAGGAATCGCGATCAGAAAAATCGCGGATTTAATCCGAGAAAAAGAAAAAAAACGACAAACACTCACTAAATTAAATAAACCGGAAAACCGATCTATTTAAAAAAACGAAACTAAAAAAACCGACGAAAAAACCGAACGATTTTTCGCAAAAAACAAAAAAAAACCGGCGCGGATTTCGAGGCGGCGGGGCGGCGGCGGCGGCGGGAGCGGCTAGGGTTTTCAGGGCTGGGCGCTGGCTCTCCCGACTGGGCCTCTCCCCGACTTTTAAAGCCTGCCTGGGCCGGTGTCCAGGTCGGACACGACCCGTAGGTCGGCGCGCGTTTTTTTATAATTATGCGCAGAAGAAAAAATAAAAAGAAATACTAAACGGACTCCAAAAATTCCGAAATAAATTTTCACGGGCTTCTAAAATTAAGCCACACAAGGTGAACATTTATTTGGGACCTAAATGCAATTTTGAAAAACGCACATTTTTCCTAATTCAAATAAAACACCGAAAAACTCTGAAATAAAATCTTATTTGATTTTATTATTAAATCCTCAATATTTCTTTATTTTGGGAAAGTCATTTTATTCCATCTCTCATATTTTTGTAATATAAATAATTGATGATAAAATAAATAAAATCAAATGATCCTATTCTCAAAATTTGAGAAAACTCAAATATGAAAATAACGAAATCCCCAACTCTCTCCATGGGTCATTGAGTTGCGTAGAATTTCTAGGATCAACCAAAATGCAAAATAAAATATGGTATGCAAGGATGATCTAATGTATAACATTCCAAATTGAAAATTTGGGATGTTACAAACCTACCCCCCTTAAGATGAATCTCGCCCTCGAGATTTGGGTTGGCTAGAAAATAGGTGAGCGTGGTCCTTGAGCAAATCTTCCTCTCTTTCCCAGGTGGCTTCATCCTCTGTGTGGTGGCTCCACTGAACTTTGCAAAACTTGATAACCTTGTTGCGGGTAACTCGGCTGGCAAACTCGAGGATCTTAATTGGTTTCTCCTTGTAGGTCAAATCTTTATCCAACTGAATAGTTTCCAAAGGCACTGTGTCTCTCAACGATATGTCAGCCATCTCCGCGTGACATTTCTTTAACTGAGAAACGTGGAACACATCATGAACTCCTGACAATCCTTCAGGCAATTCCAACTTGTAGGCCACTTCTCCCATACGCTCCAAAACTCGATATGGTCCTACAAATCGTGGTGCTAACTTCCCTTTAACTCCGAAACGCTTTGTTCCCCGAAGTGGAGATACTCGAAGATAAGCTCTATCTCCGACTTCGTAAACTGTCTCCTTGCGTTTAGTATCTGCATAACTTTTCTGTCTGGACTGGGCTATCTTGAGCCTATCGTGAATCAACTTCACCTTCTGTTCAGACTCTTTAATCAAGTCGGGTCCAAACAACTGGCGGTCTCCAACTTCGTCCCATGACAACGGTGTCCTGCACCTCCTTCTGTACAAAGCTTCGAAAGGGGCCATCTTTAAACTGTTTTGGTAACTGTTGTTGTAAGAGAACTCCACATATGGCAAATTATCGTCCCAACTAGATCCATAATATAGCGCACAAGCTCTCAGCATATCCTCCAAAATCTGATTGACTCTCTTGGTCTGTCCATCTATCTGCGGATGAAAAGCTGTACTGAACTCTAGCCTGGTACCCAAAGTTTCGTGCAACTGTTTCCAGAACTTTGAGGTAAACTGGGTTCCTCTATCTGATACGATACTCCTTGGAACTCCATGCACATATACGATCCTGGTCATGTATATCTTTGCCAACTTAGCACTGGTGTAAGTGGTCTTTACTGGGATGAAATGAGCTACTTTCGTCAATCGATCGACTACAACCCAAATCGAGTCATAGCCTAAACGAGTCCTGGGTAATCCTGTGATAAAATCCATGCCTAGCTTATCCCACTTCCATTCGGGTATCGGCAATGTTGTAACAATCCTGCTGGCTTTTGATGCTCTGCCTTTACTCTCTGACATACATCACAAACTGCTACATACTCCGCAATATCCTTCTTCATTCCGGTCCACCAGAAAATATCCTTCAGATCCAAGTACATCTTGGTATTTCCTGGGTGAATTGAATACGGTGAGTCGTGTGCCTCTTGCAGTATCAACTTCCTGATCTCCGGGTCATTGGGCACGTAAACACGGTCTTCAAACCATAGGGTATCGTGCTCATCCTCACGAAATCCTTTAGCCTTTCCTTTGCTAAGTTTCTCCTTAATAGAAGCGATCTCCTTGTCAGTCCTTTGAGCTTCTCTGATTTTATCCATCAATATAGACTGAATCTCCAATGCTGCTACATAGCCTCTCGGAACTATTTCCAAACATAGTTCACGAAGATTTTCTGCTAACTCCTTGGGTATTTCTCCCGTCATTAACGTATTGACATGGCTCTTACGGCTTAATGCGTCAGCTACTACATTAGCCTTTCCGGGGTGATAATGCAATTTCATATCATAATCCTTGATGAGCTCCAACCATCTCCTTTGTCTGAGATTCAACTCCTTCTGGGTGAAAATGTACTTCAAACTCTTATGATCTGTGTACACCTCACAACGATTTCCAATGAGGAAATGCCTCCATGTTTTCAAAGCATGCACTACGGCTGCTAACTCCAAATCACGCGTGGCATAATTCAACTCATGAGTCTTCAGTTGCCTTGAGGCATATGAAACAACTCTCCCGTCCTGCATAAGCACTGCTCCAAGCCCTCGACGTGAAGCGTCGCAATACACCTCATAATCTTTGGTCTGGTCTGGCAAAATCAACACTGGTGAGGTAACCAAGCGTTTCTTCAACTCCTGGAAACTAGCCTCACATTCCTCTGTCCATATGAACTTGGTATCTTTCTTTAACAACTTAGTCATAGGCTTCGCAATCTTTGAGAAATTCTCAATAAACCTCCGGTAGTATCCTGCGAGTCCAAGAAAACTCCGGATCTCTCCAACTGTTGTTGGGGCTTCCCACTTGGTCACGGTATCAACTTTAGTGGGATCAACTGCTATACCTTCTCCAGATATAACGTGTCCGAGGAATCCTACTTCCTTCAACCAAAACTCACATTTGCTGAACTTGGCATATAATTGATGTTCTCTGAGCTTTCCAAGTACCAAATGCAAATGCTCCTTATGCTCCTCTTCATTCTTCGAATAAACCAGGATACCATCAATGAACACTACGACGAACTTATCCAAGAACTCCATAAACACTTTGTTCATCATGTTCATAAAATAGGCAGGTGCGTTAGTCAGACCAAATGACATAACGGTATACTCATACAGCCCATACCTGGTGGTAAAAGTTGTCTTTGGAATATCCTGTTCTCGAATCTTCAATTGGTGGTATCCTGATCGCAAATTGATCTTGGAAAATACCTTAGCTCCTTGCAATCGATCAAACAGATCATTAATCATCGGTAGTGGGTACTTGTTCTTGATTGTTACTTAATTCAATCCTCGATAATCAACAACCATCCTTAACGATCCATCCTTCTTCTCCACTAGTAGTACTAGCGATCCCCAAGGCGAAGAACTTGGGCGGATATATCTCTTATCCAGTAACTCCTTAATCTGCTTCTTAATTTCCACCAAATCCTTTGCTGGCATCCTATATGGTCTCTTTGATATTGGCCCTGTGCCTGGCAATAGCTCAATCAAAAATTCAATATCTCTATCCGGTGGCAAGCCTAGCAACTCTTCTGGAAATACTTCAGGGAAATCCCTTACCACTGGTACTTCCTCCTGCACAACTCATGTTAGGCAATTTACTTGAGTCCTCTTTGGCACATGCCGGGATACATACTTGATCCTTCTCCCTTCTAGGATGGTAAGCAAAATTGACTTACTAGCACATTCAATATTCCCTTCATACTTTGATAACCAATCCATGCCTAATATCACATCCAATCCTTGAG
This sequence comes from Triticum dicoccoides, assembly GCF_002162155.2. Classification (NCBI taxonomy): domain Eukaryota; kingdom Viridiplantae; phylum Streptophyta; class Magnoliopsida; order Poales; family Poaceae; genus Triticum; species Triticum dicoccoides. Next base: position 247,497,560 of record NC_041388.1, read on the forward strand.
ATTCCAATACTATTAGGTCTGAGGGAAAAACATAGTTACCAATCCTTAATGGTAACTGATCACATCATAGACTAGCCACATACTCTGCTCCAGGCGAGGTTACTAACATGGGTGACCTAAGGGCTTGGGTTGATAGGTTATACTTGTCCACAAATCCCCTTGAGATGTATGAATGCGATGCACCAGTATCAAAAAGAACGAGTGTAGTAAATGACTTAACCAAAAACTTACCTATTACTGCATCGGGCTGAGCTTCAACCTCCTCCACGCTAACGTGGTTCACCTGTCCCCTGTTGAAAGGGTTCGGCTTCTTTCCAGAACTTCCATTGCCATTTTGGCCTTCAGGACATTCATTGGCATAATGTCCGGTCTTTTGACACTTAAAGCAAGTGACTTGGCTTCGGTCCTTCTTGGCTGGGGTTGATGGGTTGGTGCGGTTCTGGCCGTTGCTTCCTCCATTGCCATTACCATTCTTGGTGCCATTGTGATTGTGCGAGCTACCTCCTCCATGGGTATGCTGAAAATGTCCTCCCGGTCTAGGGGTAAAACGTGGCTTCTGCTGAGCTCCTGAAGTGTACTTTCCTTGTCCATACTTACTCTTGCGATTCTCAATTTGCTTCTGCTTTCCTTCAATCATAAGAGCACGATCTACCAACTCCTAGTAGTTGTTGAAGGTTGCTACCATCAACTGCATGCTCAACTCATCATTCAGTCCTTCCAGAAACTTCTCCTGCTTAGCTGCATCCGTAGCGACGTCATCTGGGGCATAACGTGCTAACTTACTAAAGTCCTCCACGTACTGGCCAACTGTCCGTCCTCCTTGGCGCAAGTTGTGAAACTCACGCTTCTTCATGGCCATAGCTCCTGCTGAAACATGGGCAGTACGAAAAGCCTGCTGAAACCAGTCCCATGTGACAGTGTCGACTGGGAAAGTGGCTGTGAAATTCTCCCACCATGATGCTGCAGGTCCTTCAAGCTGATGTGCGGCAAACTTCACCTTCTCCGCATCTGTGCATCCTGCTGTGGTCAACTCCCTAGCTGTCTTGCGAAGCCAATCATCTACTACTATCGGCTCGGTGCTACTGGAAAACACCGGCGGATTTAGCCTAAGAAAACGGGCTAAGTGGTCAACAGGTGGTGGTGGTGGTGGGTTGTTGTTGTTGTTCCCCTGATTCTGATTCTGGACTAGCAACTGCATCAATGTGTTCTGCTGCTGGATCAACTGGGTGAGCTCCAGTGGAAAGGCAAATCCGGGGTCACGTCTCGGAGGCATCTGAGGGGTTCAGAAAAGATGAAATGTAAGAATAGAGGGGGGTCTAAAGAGAAAACACTACCCATATGCAGATGAGGCAAAACAAACAATTCACTTCATTCAATCAAACAAGGGCATACAATCGATCTATCTATCACAGAAGTGCTCGGACTACTATATTTACATGGTGGACTACTACTACTGATGAGGTGGTCTACTAGAAATATTCTTCGGTTGCAGACTCCATGATATCTGCTCCGGCTTCATCAACATAGTCATCATCGCTACTATCTAGATCCGAGTCGGTGTCGTCGATGATGATGTAGTCTTCCGGGCTAATCTCCTTGGGTTCTTTGTCTTCATCTACTGGCGTAGGGCCTCCCATAAATATTCCAATCTTCTTGATCAGGTCGTCATTCTTCTCCACCAATACTTCAATTTCTTCTTCATAATCTTCACGTGTAGCCTTGACTTATTCCTCCAGTTCCTTGATTCTAGTCTTAGCCTTCTTCAGATCTATCATGTCGGCGCACATCTGGTTCTCGTATCGTCGAATGTGCTGGTTTAACTCCTGGATAAAAGCTGCAATTGATCTATCCTTCCTGGTGCTGATCATCTCCCAGTGTTCATCTCGGTGCCCACAAATCTGGTAGATAGTATCCTTGAGATCCTTGCGGTAGACTTCTCCAATGCGTCCCATGGCGATGTGAGCTGCCATGCTCTTTCATAGACTCCAAGTTGGTGCATAAAAAGAAAACTCTATGGGCTCAGTGACTGGCATGAACGTCCTTCCTAGAACTTGAACTTGAATCATCCAGCGCTCTTCTTCAGGTAAAGTGGCGTTGTAAGTTCCTGTGAAGCTTGGTACTCCTATATTCAGGTATCTAGTGACTTCCTTCAAGTGACATCCAAAGGGTGTATCTTCATCCGGTTGCGTGAACTTGTTCCTTGCATCCGCCATCCTAAAGAGTAGAAAAGATGAGAAGTCAGAAGAGAAGAGAGTGGATAGTGATCTAGGTCTTTTAGCTTAGTGGTCGTGTCCTACAATCAGCGTGTGCTCTGATACCATCTCTGTAGCAACCAGACCTCAAACAGTCTGATCTCTGTGCTCCGGTGTCATCCCTGGATCAGTAATGCTGACACCACACAGTACTCGGAGGATTTATAGCAGAGTAGCAATCACACACTTATTACATCGAGTGTCTCAATAGAGAACTTATTACAATAAATATGGCCTAAGACCATCTAATAACGATAATAGCGGAAGGCTTGGAAGATAAGTGAGTCCATCAACTCCAACGGCATCGCTGAGTATAGGACCACGACCTAAAACTCCTTAATCGTCGTCTAAAAAGTCTGCAACATTAACATTGCATCCCGAAACGGGTCAGCACATGGAATATGCTGACAATGTAACACATAGAGAGTAATGGAATGAAACAGCTATACTATATGCATATTTGACTGGTGGAAAGCTCTATGGTTACAGTTTTGCGTAAAGCCAATTTTTCCCTACTTCAAAGGAATAAAATTTATTTAACTATCATGGTAGTTGTTAAACATTGAGAATGGTTGACAGCATCCTCAATCCCAATTAAATATCATCATTATGCATAACCCAACAAAATTAATTTAGAGTAACATGTTGAGATTCACATGATAATCCAGGTACTAGATACTCAAGATGTCCATAACCGAGGACACGACTAACCATGATTAGTTTATTACACTCTGCAGAGGTTTGCGCACTTTCCCCACAAGACTCGATCACCTCCGTTTGGTTTCTCGCACTACATGGTGTTTGAGAAACGGATGGCCGAGACATAGTCTTTCAGAAGCGCTAGCACCTTACGATCGGGTAGACCGTACCACCTACATCCCCTACATCTACTAGTCTACCACTGTAAGAGTTCGCACGACTTAGTCAACTATGCTAGAGCCCATAATAGCTTGTGGCTGCACACGAAAGTTTCTAGTATGAATAGTCTCATGATCCCTTTGAGCCTGGGTGGCGGTCCAAAAGAAAACAGGCAAGTCCTGGAATACCCAGGTGCCTCAATCCACCCAGATGTGTGTTTAAGTTGCCACCTTAAATAAACCATTAATTAACAAACTCACATCTGTCATGGATGTCACTCACCCAATCCACATCTACTAGCATAGCATGGCATAATAAGCAAACGCGGAAGTAACTCCCAAAGGTTTGATAATAAATAGGTAATAGGTACTACCTCAAGTACTTCCCATCCCACAATTTAATTAGAATCCTAATCATGCAATGTGTGAGGATTTGATCTAATGCAATAAAACTGGGTAGTAGAAAATGTATGATCAAAGTGTTACTTGCCTTGCTGATGATCCGGGAAACCTAGCAATTCGAAGTAACAAGCGGCGCACTTTGGGTACTCTATCGCAAACAACAAACAAGCATACAATAAGAACTCATCTAATGCACAGGTAAAACTCAAATAAGAGATCTAACCAGAAGGTTCAACTTAAGAACTCCGGTTGGCAAAAAGAATCAAATCGAACGAAGCAACGAAAGTCAAACGACGAAAGAAAACAACTTCGTTCTACTAATCTGGATCTAGGGCAAATTTTACAGTAGAAAAATCTTGTTTAAGTTGGTTAAACGGATAGAGGGTTTCGAGACGAAACTCCAGGCGCTTGAATCGCCTGATTCCGATAAACAAGCGAAAAGTTATACTAAAACGAAAATCGGATCAGGAATCGCGATCAGAAAATCACGAATTTAATCCGAGAAAAAGAAAAAAACAACGAACGCTCGCTAAATTAAATAAACCAGAAAACCGATCTATTTAAAAAAACCGGAACTAAAAAAACCCGATGGAAAAACCGAACGGTTTTTCGAAAAAAAACTGGTGCGGATTTCGAGGCGGCGACGGCGGGAGCGACTAGGGTTTTCGGGGCTGGGTGCTGGCTCTCCCGGCTGGGCCTCTCCCTGGCTTTTAAAGCCTGCCCGAGCCGGTGTCCAGGTCGGACACGGCCCGTAGGTCGGCGCGCGTTTTTTTATATAATTACGCGCAGAAGAAAAAATAAAAAGAAATACTAAATGGACTCCAAAAATTCCGAAATAAATTTTCACGGGCTTCTAAAATCAAGCCGCACAAGGTGAACATTTATTTGGGACCTAAATGCAATTTTGAAAAACGCACATTTTTCCTAATTCAAATAAAACACCGAAAAACTCTGAAATAAAATCTTATTTGATTTTATTATTAAATCCTCAATATTTCTTTATTTTGGGAAAGTCATTTTATTCCCTCTCTCATATTTTTGTAATAGAAATAATTGATGATAAAATAAATAAAATCAAATGATCCTATTCTCAAAATTTGAGAAAACTCAAATATGAAAATAACGAAATCCCCAACTCTCTCCGTGGGTCATTGAGTTGCGTAGAATTTCTAGGGTCAACCAAAATGCAAAATAAAATATGGTATGCAATGATGATCTAATGTATAACATTCCAAATTGAAAATTTGGAATGTTACACGAATATGAGGCCCTTTTACATGGTCTCCGGATGGCAGTATCCATGGGCATTCAACCCACGTAATAATGGCCGTTATCGCCCCGTGGACAGAACCATTCCTCGCCTACCTTACTAGGCAGGAACTCCCCGAGGACCAAAATGAGGCACGCTGCATATTGCGGCAATCTAAAGCCTATAAAGTCCATGAGGGAGAGCTTTATAAGAAAAGCACTACCGGAGTCCTTCAAAGGTGCATCTCCGAAGAGGAAGGGCGGAACCTCCTGGCTGAAATTCATGCCGGACTCGGCGGTCATCACGCTGCAGCTCGGTCCCTTGTAAGGAAGGCCTTCCGTACAGGCTTTTATTGGCCGACGGCCCGAGCAGACGCCCAGGACTTAGTCCAATGATGCGTTGGTTGCCAGCTTTTTGCAAACCAAAGCCATATGCCACCCACCGCCCTCCAAACTATCCCCATCACTTGGCCCTTCGCGGTCTGGGGGCTTGACATGGTTGGACCCCTTAAAGGCGGAACCCACAAGAAAAAATACTTACTGGTCATGGTGGATAAGTTCACCAAATGGATAGAAGCCAAGCCTGTTAAGACGGCCGAATCCGGACCGGTGATAGACTTTATATCCGGGGTTGTACACCGTTACGACGTCCCCCACAACATCATCACTGATAACGGCACGAACTTTACGACCGACGAGGTAAAACTCTGGTGCAAAAACATGGGCATCAAGCTCGATTATGCTTCCGTCTATCACCCACAAACTAACGGCCAGGTCGAACGCGCAAATGGTCTTATCATGAGCGGCATCAAACCCAGATTAGTGCGGTCCCTTAAGGAATCTAATACGCACTGGGTAGAGGAGATCGACTCTGTACTCTGGGGGTTGCAGACCATGCCGAATCGCACCACCGGATACACACCATTCTTCATGGTGTACGGCGCAGAGGCAGTTTTGCCCTGCGACATAATACATGACTCACCTCGAGTGCGCATGTACGAAGAAAGAGAAGCCGAGCTCGATCGGCAGGATAGTTTGGACGCCTTGGAGGAAGAGCGTGACGTGGCAAAAGCCCATTCTGCATTCTATCAACAGCAGGCTCGAAGATACCAAAGCAGAGAAGTACGGGCCAAAAATTACAACGTTGGCGAATTAGTTCTACGTCTGCCGGACAAGAAAAAGGACAAACTCAAGCCCAAGTGGGAAGGTCCCTTCATAATTGACCAAGTCCTGACTGGTGGAGCGTACCACCTGCGAGATGCATCGGATAACCGACTCGAGCCGAACCCATGGAACGCAGGCCGTCTCCGAAGATTCTATGCCTAGCGCCGGACTCTGTGTCTGTTTCCTTCATCTGTCCATTTTTATATACTTTCTGTCTTACATTTCTCTCCTTGTCCTCTCTCTCTCTCCTATAGCCTTTAAAGGCTCATAAAGTGACGCGCTATCCGCGCTCATTAAACCTGGGGGCTTCTTTAAACAGAAGCTTATTTATACGGGCTTCATGCCCAACACATGCGTCACACTTCCGCATGTACCTTTTATTCGCCAGTATATGCATCGATATGACTTAAGTTTTGGCCAAGCCGGGTTGCCTGGCTCCTGTGCTTACCCCTACGTTCCCGATTGTTCGGCTAGGTGGTAAAGGGAGCACCTCTGTGATTGTTACTGCCGGGTCAGCCGGATGTGTACCTCAAACTGGGTGAAGCCGAAAGCTAGCGTTCTTAAGGGAATATTCGGTCGGTGAACTAAAGATGATCTTTTTTTATTTATCTATGCGCCCCCAGATGTTTTTCCTGCGTCTCTTTTCGCAGAAGGACATGCACCTTAGGGCATGCCTCCTAGGGAAAGGAACCCCTAACGGAACTATTCTCCCTGGAAGATGTTTCTTACTAACCATGTAATATAACATAACTAGTTGGGCACTTGTCTGTTCAAGCACTAATGACCCCTACGCCTGGTCTCCATGCATACCCCAGTTCTTATATAACCGCGAGGGTATTCGGACACACTCCGGACCATCAGGTCCCAGGTTGAAGCGAAAAGGTCGGCCATGACAAACGATCTACAATCCGGCTAGAAGGCATTAAACATGTCAATTATAATTACATAGTCAATTTGACTGATTGTATTCCTCTTCAATACCATCTAACAGGCTGTCTAGTTTACAGTCCTGTTGGGAATACTTTGCGGCCAATTCTACCTGGACGTATACTAAGCTCACAGGGATCTCCTTCCCATCGGGCCCCACGGGTCCGACCTCGGCCATGTGGTTTGGGTCAGCCTTCGTGTACCGCGTCTTCACCATGGCTGAGGCCTCCCTGGCGCCTTGACGGCAGGCCGACATCTTCCACAATCGGAAGCGCCGCCGCGCTCCCTTCAGCTTCTCTACAAGCTCTCCAAGGCCTTCGGGCATGGAGACGGATGGCCACAAGGCCTGGGCGACGCTTTGCATCACCTGCCGAACTCGCTCGTGCAGTTGTGAGAGCTCGGGAAGAAGGTCACCCGTAGAACCGGGCATTTCCTCTGCAGGACGACCTGTTAGCATACCTACAGACATTACTCTATTAGTCGACTTCCTCGCTGAACTCTTTTTTCAAAGTTTGTTTAAGCACTTACTATATATGCCGCGTCGAAGTCGCTGATTCTCCTTCACGGAGTCCAACAGCTGGGCACGAACATCCTTCAGTTCAACGCCCAGCTTGGTGTTGGCATCTTGGAGATCGTTCTTCTCCCGCCTCACCTTTGTCAGCACGCTCACCAGCCTTTAGCTAGCGTCAGAGTTGTTGCTCTTCCGGATTTAATCCGGCGCCATCTGCAATTTCATTTGTCAGATTTGCACCCACGCCGCACTTCACAAAAATATTTATCTTTCGAAGCGTATATTACTAGAGGGGGTCTCCTTGGGCTCCCCTGCCGCGGCTAGTGCGGCCTCAAGTTGGGCTTTGCACTCTTCCAGCTCCTGGGACAGTAGGGTATTCTTTTCTGTAAGAACCTGCATAACAAATGATCCTTAAATCAGTTATTCTAACTGTTTCAAGTCTCGGGGGCTACTGGTATATATATAATTACCAAAATTTTCTTACCCGTATGTCTTTTACATACTGCTCCGTGGCTCTGGCTAGACCATTTTGAGCGGCACGGAGGAACGCATCTCCCGAGTTGAAGGCATCCAATGCCTCTTGGGGTAAACAAGCCTCGCGAAGAACTATCCGGTGACGCCTGTGGTTCATGGCACTCTCCACCTCGGAATTGGTGGCAGACAGCCTGTCCGCATCCTCTGTCGGAGGAGCGTCCGGTGCGCGCCTTGTGTTTGCCTCCGCTTTTGGACCAGGCTTTGGAGCCTGGCTGGTGGAGGCGTGATTGGCAACCCCTCCGGATATAGTCCGGCGAGGTCTCTTCGTCCTGAAGAGAGCACGAGCGTTAATATGCCTTGAAGGAATAACACCTGAGAATAAGATGGCGCGCTATACCTTTGCGTCGGCGTCTTAGTCCGGACCACACTTCTTTTCAGCCCGCGGGGCCTTGCCGCCCCTCGTTGGCTAGTCGCCGCAGGCTCGGCCTCCCGTCTCAAGGACCTCCCCTGCAAAACACGGTTGTCATACGGCAATCGAAAACACGTGAGGATAGATCCCTTTTCAAAGTGTTGGGACTTCGGTCTCAGTTACCTATGAGGCTGGGAGTAGCCCTGGGTAATCGGCCGTAATGGCCACCAAGGCGTTGTCCTTGCTCAATTGATGAAACACCCCATCAATCAGCTCCACAGATAAGTCCGGATCCTCTTGAGAGGCCGGGTCGAGGGACCATCCCGGATCCTCGGGTTGTGGAGGAGGGTTGTTTATTTATTTAACAGCCTGGCGCAGTTCCTGCGTTGAAGTCGTCAGACTGAATATTTAACGATGGGAATATAAAACAGATGGGCAAGTAAAAGTGTCCACTTACCCAACTTGGGGGATTCTACATATAAAATCCACCATGTGGGTTGACGCGGAGAAATTCCTCCTCTTCTCCCTTGTACAAAGCGGACAAGGTCTTTATTAGAGCGGCAGCCGAATCCGGCCCCTTACGGCCGTAGCGGGTGGCATCGTCCTCCCCGTTGAAGTCCCACATGGGGCGGCCTCTATACTGAAGCGGCTGCACCCCTCGCATGATGCATGCGGCCATGACCCCGATCATGGTCAGTCTGGAATGAGCTAACAATCTTATCTGGCCCATCAGGTAAAGAACGCCCCTGTCACTTTCCCTCCGAGGGCTCCGTGGACGCCAGCTTAGGCACTTCTTTAGGGGAGCACTGTCGAACTCAGGGAGGCCGATCCGGACAGGATCCGGCAGCGGGAGGTCCTCTATATAAAACCATTCCGAAGGCCAGTCCTCGGACGCCTTCTTTGGGGTTCCGGATAGATATCCGGTCCCGGCGATGCGCCACACTTTGGCTCCGCCCACTTGATATATTGACCCCTTCTTAGAATGGGGTACGAGGCAGAATAGCCTTTTCCACAGCGCGAAATGAGCCTCGCAGCCCAAAAACAGCTCGCAAAGGGCTACGAAGCCCGCGATATGCAATATGGAGGCAGGCATGAGGTTGTGCAGCTGGAGGCCATAGAACTCCAGGAGCCCTCGGAGAAACGGATGAATTGGAAATCCGAGCCCTCTTATTAAGTAAGGGACAAGGCATACCCGCTCTCCTTTGAAGGGATTGGGGGCGCTCTCCGCTTGCTCTCCGCCATTATAGGTGGCAAGTCCGGCTCGAACCGGAACCATATAGGCCGGGGGGAGAAATCCCTTGGTCTGGAGCGTTGCTAGCTCGCTGTGTGGGATGGAGCACCTCTTCCAATCTCCAGGCTGAGGGCTGGAAGGGCGAGAGGAGGAGCTGCGGTGGCTGGCCATGGTAGAATGGACCTCTGTCGGATGCGCTCTGTTGAATACTCGCGGAAGGGAGAAGGTGTGGTTTGGATCTAAATCCTCGTCTCCTTAAATAGGCGGCTCATTCACGCGACTAGGGGTGTAAATATAAAGAAAACACCCTGACTTTTCGTATTCGTTTGACACGTGGAAGACGACCATTATTGGGCGTAGAAGCCAAGGAGCACTACATCTACAAGAAACCGGACACTATTCAACAGGTACACGGAATTTGGAGGAGAACCCGCCTTGCAATGCCGAAGACAATTTGCGCGCCGGACTCGTCGTCATTAAAGCCTGGTTCAGAGGCTACTGAGGAGTCCTGGATTAGGGGGTGTCCGGATAGACGGACTATACCTTCGGCCGGACTCTTGGACTATGAAGATAGAAGATTGAAGACTTCGTCCCATGTCCGGAAGGGACTTTTCTTGGCGTGGAAGGCAAGCTTGGCGATATGGATATGTAGATCTCCTACCATTGTAACCGACTCTGTGTAACCCTAGCCCTCTCCAGTGTCTATATAAACCGGAGGGTTTTAGTCCGTAGGACGGACAACAATCATACCATAGGCTAGCTTCTAGGGTTTAGCCTCTCTGATCTCATGGTAGATCTACTCTTGTACTACCCATATCATCAATATTAATCAAGCAAGACGTAGGGTTTTACCTCCATCAAGAGGGCCCGAACCTGGGTAAAACATCGTGTCCCCTGCCTCCTGTTACCATCCGCCTAGACGCATAGTTTGGGACCCCCTACCCGAGATCCGCTGGTTTTGACACCGACACCAAGGCCGGCATCAATGGAAGATCCATCAAGGTCATCATCAATGGAGGGAGTTGTCATAACCTCGCAAGTGAAGAACTTTGCTCCAAGCTCCAATTGCCCAAGACGAAGCACCCACATCCCTACAAAGTTCAATGGCTTAGCGACTCTGACACTATCCAAGTCGAGCATCGAGTACAAGTCTCCTTCAAAATTGGTGCCTATGAAGACACTTTGGAGTGTGATGTTGTTCCAATGACCGTTTGCCACCTTCTTCTTGGACGCCCTTGGCAATTTGTTAGAGGTGTCATCCACAACGATTGAACGAACCACTACATCTTCAAGATGAAAGGAAAGGAGTACGTACTTCGCCCCATGTCTCCAAGCCAAGTGATGGACGACAAGCAAGCCACCCATCATGGAGAGAATAGTGAGAGAGCGAGCCACCAAAAATAGAGTGAGCGCCACAAGCCCAAAATGAGTGCCTCCACGATGAGCGACAAGAAGAACTTAGTCCTATTTGCCACCAAAAGTGAGATAAGAGGAGTATGTGAGAAAACCCATCTAGTGTCCTACACTATGTCCTCTTATGCAAGGACAATGCAACACAAGCTAACACCTCTCACGCTCTACCTTTAGTGTTATCTTCTCTTTTGCGGGAATTTCAAGATGTTTTCCCCGACAAGCTACCTCCGGGACTACCTCCACTACGAGGCATCGAGCACCGCATCAACCTCATCCCCGAAGCACCTCTTCCGATCAAAGCTCCCTACCGCATAAACCCCGAAGAAACCAAAGAAATACAAAGACAAGTAAAGCATCTCATAGACCATGGACATGTGCGTGAAAGTTTGAGCCCTTGTGCCGTCCCGGTCATTCTTGTGCCAAAACGAGACGGTAGCTTTCGCATGTGCTTCGATTGTAGACCTATCAATGCTATCACCGTTCGCTATAGGTATCCCATTCCACGACTTGATGATATGCTTGATGAACTTAGTGGTGCCACTATATTCTCCAAGATTGATCTTAAAAGTGGTTACTATCAAATCCGCATACAAGAGGGTGATGAATGGAAAACCGCTTTCAAAACCAAGTTTGGGTTATATGAGTGGTTAGTCATGCCTATGGGTCTATCAGAAGCACCGGGTACTTTTATGTGTCTTATGAATCATGTCTTTCACCCTTACATTGGTGTGTTTGTTGTGGTCTACTTCAATGATATCCTTGTTTATAGCAAATCTCTTCAAGATCATGTGACCCATGTTCGAACCGTTTTGCAAACTCTTTGAAACGAGCATTTTTTGCTAACATGGAAAAGTGCCTTTTCGGCGTTGATAAGCTCGTTTTCTTGGGGTTTGTTGTATCTTCTAAGGGTGTTCATGTAGATGAGTCCAAGATAAATGCTATTAAGACTTGGCCCCAACCAACCAAGTTGCAACAAGTGCGTAGCTTTCTTGGCCTTGCGGGTTTCTATCGTCGCTTTGTGAAAGATTTTAGCACCATTGCTTCGCCTTTGCATGCTTTGAGTAAGAAAAACGTGCCTTTTGTTTGGGGACCATTCCGAGATATCGCTTTCAATGAGCTTTAGAATTTGCTTACTCATGCTCCCATGCTTGCTTTACCCAACTTTGACAAACCCTTTGAGATTCATTGCGATGCTAGTGGTAATGGCATAGGAGGTGTGTTAACGCAAGAGAAGCGCCCCATAGCTTACTTTAGTGAGAAACTTTCCGGAGAGCAACTCAATTACCCCATCTATGACAAAGAGCTATATGCTTTAGTGCGAGTTTTGCATGAATGGGAACACTATCTTCGCCCTCATGAATTCATCATTCATACCAATCATGAAACACTCAAGTACCTTAAGGGTCAAACCAAGTTGAACAAGCGTCATGCTAAATTGAGTGAATTCATTGAGTCTTTTCCTTATGTCATCAAGTATGTCAAAGGTAAGGAAAATGTTGTGGTGGATGCCCTTTCCCGCATATGCATGCTTGTCACTCAACTTGAATTGGATGGCTTTGAGCACATAAAAGACTTGTATGAGCATGATCCTACTTTTGCTATTCCTTATGCCAAATGTTTGACGCATACATCTTGGGAACGCTATTACATCAAAGATGGACATCTTATGAGAGCTAACAAGCTTTGCATCCCTGAGTCTTCTCTTCGTTTGTTGCTTTTGTAGGAATCTCATGGAGGAGGACTAATGGGACATTTAGGACACGACAAGACTTTCGCTACGCTCTCCAAGAACTACTATTGGCCCAAGATGTTTCACGGCGTCAGCCGCTTCACCAACTGATGCTCTACATGTCGCAAAGCTAAGTCTAAAGCTCAATCCCATGGCCTTTACATGCCTCTCCCAATTCCATATCAACCATGGGAATACATTAGCATGGATTTTGTACTTGGATTGCCTAGAACTAGAAATGGGAAGGATTCGGTAATGGTCGTTGTGGACCGATTCTCTAAGATGGCACATTTCATTCCTTGCAACAAGATAGACGATGCTTCACATGTTGCCAATCTCTTTTGTAGGGAAATATTACGTCTACATGGAGTGCCAAAGACGATCGTCTCGGACCGCGACGTCAAGTTCCTTAGCTACTTTTGGAAGACCCTATGCTCCAAGCTCGGAATCAAGATACTCTTCTCCATGGTGTATCATCCACAAACCGACGGCTAAACGGAGGTGACCAACTGCACACTCTCCGCTCTACTTCGAGTACTCATCAAGAAGAACATCAAGGAGTGGGAGGAGTGTCTACCTATCGCCGAGTTCGCCTACAACCGCGCAAGACACTCAACAACTGGCAAGTCCCCCTTCGAGGTCGTCTACGGATTCAACCCATTGTCCCATTGGACATTCTTTGTCTACCACTACAAGAGCGCATCAATATGGACGCAAGTGCACGTGTGACCGATCTCAAGAAGATGCATGAAGACACAAGGCACACAATCGAGCGTCAAGTACAACGACTTGCGACCAAGCTCAACATCAACAAGCAACCCATGGTATTCAACATTGGTGATCTTGTGTGGCTACACCTTCGCAAAGACCGATTCCCCAACGAAGGCAAGTCCAAGCTTCTACCTCGAGCGGATGGACCCTTCAAGGTGTTTGCACGCTACAACAACAATGCTTACAAGATCGACCTCCCGCGCGACAAGTACAACGTGAGCGACATCTTCAATGTCAAGGATCTCTTTCCCTACCATGGTGATGAAGATTTTGATCCGAGGTCGGATCTTCCACAAGGGAGGGGAGATGATGTGAAGCATCCCAAGGTCATCCCCATGGACCTACCTATGTCCCCTACGACACCACTTGGACCAATGACAAGAGCCCGAGTGAAGGCTATCAAAGATAAGGTGAACTCACTCCTCTCCGAACTACCACTTTCCACGCATGAGAATTGGCTACTACCTCAAGTGGAAACCCTATGTGTGATCAGGTGCTTGGAGGAAGGCCACGGACCAACTACACTCAACGGACAAGACGGCGAGGGCGCCAAGTTCATGGGACAAGAAGAAGAACTGCTCGAAGTCCCCAGGCTCCGGACGACCGACGAACCCCGGACGTCCGGCAACCTCCAGGCTCCGGACGTCTGGCCCTCTCCGTACGACCGACACTTTCACACCCGAGCCAAAACTATGGACTTCCAACGCCCCACGGACGACCGACGCCCCGGACGTCCGACCCCGCCCGGACGTCCGACCAAAGACCACCCGAGCCGAATCTACAGACGTCCGACATGCACCGGACGTCCGGACCCTCGCGAGCCTCCGGAGGACCGGTGACTCCCGGACGTCCGGCGCCTGTGTGCTGCCATGAGTTGGGCCGCAACCCATGTACCCCCCACTTCGCCCCCTTTTGTACTACGACTATATATAGACCTCCTATTCCTTCTAGCTAGGGTTAGCATTGGTTTTGCTCATATTAGAGATAGAGCATTGCTCATCGACATCGGATCTACTCCACGAGAGAGACTGCGGGCCCTCTTCGAAGAAGATCCCTTTGGATTCAAGACCTCCTTGCGAAGAAGAACATCAAGACCTCATCACGGAGAAGACCGACCACCTTTGTATCGTCCCTAGTTGACCGTGGATCGTGTGACCTTTTATGTACTTGAGGATCTAGCACATGTGTGACTATTTCTTATTGGTTTAGTGTTTCTCTCGTGTTTTCCCTCGTGTTCTTCGTGTTCTTCGCGGGATCCGCTCCTTTTTTGAAAGATCGGGACACTAGGGTTCTACCCTACATCACTTATTCATGATATAGATTTATTGTTCATGCTAGAATTGTATTGATTGGAAACTTAGATACATGTGTGGATACATAAACAAATATCGTGTACCTAGTGAGCCTCTACTATACTAGCTCGTTGATCAAAGATGGTTAAGGTTTCCTAACCATAGACATGTTGTCACTTGAGAACGAGATCACATCATTTGGAGAATGATGTGATGGAAAAGACCCATCCATTAGCTTACCATATGATCATTCAGTTTATTGCTATTGCTTTCTTAATGTCAAATACATATTCCTTCGACTATGAGATCATGCAACTCCCAGATACCGGAGGAATACCTTGTGTGCTATCAAACATCACAACATAACTGGGTGATCATAAAGATGCTCCACAGGTATCTCCGAAGGTGTCTGTTGAGTTGGCATGGATCGAGATTAGGATTTGTCACTCCGAGTATCGGAGAGGTATCTTTGGGCCCTCTCGGTAATACACATCACAAGAAGCTTGCAATCAAAGTGACTAAGGAGTTAGTTATGAGATGATGTATTACGAAACGAGTAAAGAGACTTGTCTGTAATGATATTGAACTAGGTATGAAGATACCGACTATCGAATCTCGGGCAAGTAACATACTGACAGACAAAGGGAATTACGTATGTTGTCATAACAGTTCGACCGATAAAGATCTTTGTATAATATGTAGGAATAAATATGGGCATCCAGGTTTCGCTATTGGTTATTGACCGAAGAGGTGTCTCGGTTATATCTACATAGTTCTCGAACTCGTAGGGTCAACACGCTTAACATTCGCTGATGATATATAGTGTTATATGAGTTATATGATCTGGTGACCGAATGTTGTTCGGAGTCCCGGCTGAGATCACGGACATGAAGAGGAGCTCCGTAATGGTCCGGAGGTAAAGATTGATATATAGGACGATACTATTTGGACACCGGAAGAGTTTCAGAGTGCACCGGGTAGTCATTGGATCGTCGGAAGGGGTTCCGGACACCCCGGGGAGGTATATGGGCCTAATGGGCCAAGGGGAGGGACACACCAGCCCACAAGGGGGCTGGCACGCCCCTCTCCCTGGTCACCGGCCCTAGGGGGGGAAAGAGGGAGCGTTGTCCCCTCCTGCCTTTCCCTCCTCGCGAGAGAAAGGAAAGGGGGGCACCACCTCCCTCTACCTTCCTCCCGCACACTAACAAGGAAGGGGCGGCTTAGGGCAGGAGCCCAAGTGGGATTCTGCCCGACTTGGGGCACCTCCTGCTGCCTCCCCTCTCCCCCACCTATATATATGTGGGAGGGGGAGCCACACATAACCACGACAATCTCTTAGCCGTGTGCGGCGCCCCTCTCCACAGTTTCGTCCCTCGGTCATGTTTTCGGAGTGCTTAGGCGAAGCCCTGAAGAGATAGCATCACCACCACCGTCACCATGTCATCGTGCTACTAGAACTCATCTACTACTTCACCCGTCTTGCTAGATCAAGAAGGCGAGGACGCCACTGATCTGAACGTTTGCTGAACGTGGAGGTGTTGTACGTTCGGTACTTGATCGGTTGGATCGCGAAGAAGTTCGACTACATCGACTGCATTAATAAACGCTTCCACTTACAGTCTACGAGGGTACGTAGACAAACTCTCCCCTGTCGTAGCTATGCATCTCCATGGATAGATCTTGCGTGTGCGTAGTTCTTTTTTGTTTTCCATGCTACGTTTCCCAACAGTGGTATCAGAGCCAGATATATGTGTAGATGATATGCATGAGTAGAACACAAAGAAGTTATGGGTGGTGATGGTCATACTGCTTACCATCAACTTCTTATTTTGATTCGGCGATGTTGTGGGATGAAGCGGTCCGGACCAACCTTACATGTCCACGCACATGAGACCGGTTCCACCGACTGACATGCAACTTGTTTTGCATAAAGGTGGCTGGCGGGTGTCTGTATCTCCTACTTTAGTTGAATCGAATTTGACTACGGCCAGTCATTGAAGAAGGTTAAAACAACAAACTTGATAATCATCATTGTGGTTTTTGCGTAGTTAAGAACGGTTCTTGCTAGAAGCCCGTAGTAGCCACGTAAAACTTGCAACAACAAAGTAGAGGATGTCTAACTTATTTTTGCAGGACATGTTGTGATGTGACATGGTCAAGACGGGATGTGATATACTTTATTGTATGAGATGATCATGTTTTGTAATATCAACAACCCGCAAGAGCCTTAGGGTTGTCTCTTAATTATTGTATGAAATGCAAGCGCCATGTAATTGCTTTACTTTATCGCTATGCGTTAGCAATATATGTAGAAGAAATAATTGGCGAGACGACCCCGACGCAATGATGGAGATCAAGGTGTCGAGCCGGTGACGATGGAGATCATGACGATGCTTTGGAGACGGAGATCAAAAGCACAAGATGATGATGGCCATATCATGTCACATATTTTGATTTGCATGTGATGTTTATCCTTTATGCATCTTATTTTGCTTAGAACGGCAGCAACATTATAAGATGATCCCTTCACTAATTTCAAGATAAAAGGGTTCTCCCTGAGTATGCACCGTGGCCAAAGTTCGTCGTTTCAAAGCACCTCGTGATGATCGGGTGTGATAGACTCTACGTTCACATACAATGGGTGTAAGACAGTTTTGCACGTGCAGAATACTTGGGTTAAACTTGGCGAGCCTAGCATGTACATACATGGTCTCGGAAC
This sequence comes from Triticum dicoccoides, assembly GCF_002162155.2. Classification (NCBI taxonomy): domain Eukaryota; kingdom Viridiplantae; phylum Streptophyta; class Magnoliopsida; order Poales; family Poaceae; genus Triticum; species Triticum dicoccoides. Next base: position 247,514,959 of record NC_041388.1, read on the forward strand.
ACTAGAGACCAAAAGGTTGAACATGAGTCATATAGTAGATATGATCAACATAGAGATGTTCACCATTGATGACTACCCCATCTCACGTGATGACGGACATGGGTTAGTTGATTTGGATCATGTATCACTTAGATAACTTGAGGGATGTTTATTTAAGTGGGAGTTCATTAGTAATTTGATTAATTGAACTTAATTTATCATTAACTTAGTCTTAATAGTTTTGCATATCTATGTTGTAGATCAATGGCCCGTGCTACCATTTCCCTGAATTTTAATGCGTTCCTAGAGAAAGCTAAGTTAAAGATGATGGTAATGTGTAACACCCCGAGAATCATGCTATAGTGATCTCCCCTTTAATGATGCCATGTCGTCATGTTTTTCAAACTAAATTGCCACTTGATGAAAATCAAAGCCAAATTCCATTTGAAATACAAGTCAAATATTTTCTTCTTCTGTCATGCAAACAAAAATGTTCGTGATGTTGCAAATAATCCCCAAGTATTTTTCTTGGAGAAATCAACTCTGGTTGGATCACTAAGATGCCCCTAGAAATATTATAAGTGGTCGAACAACAAATACATTGACCTTTTCAAAATAAACAATTATTTATTTAACTCCTTTTGCCCCCAAACTTTTTGTCCTAGCTCAAAATTATTCTCTGGTAATTGTGTGACAAATTCCATGTGCAACAAAAAAATGGTTTGAAAGCTTATTCAAATACAAAACAGTAGCTATCCTTTTTTTACAGAAATGTAAAACTGAAATTGCTCTATGCACTTTTGGCCCACTATGAAGAAGAAAGTAGAAGCCCAGCCCAACCTCCCAAGCGTCTCATTCCTTACGCTACAGTGGAGGCAGGGGGTGGCCGTGGCGGCCATCCCATGGGAGGGCCACGTGCCGACCATCGCCGACCTCCTCGGTGCCCTACAAAACGCTGCCGCACGCCCCCTTGACCGAACCCTAATCCCCTCTTTCTTCCTCCATCTCTTTTATCTTGATCTGAAGCGCGCCCGAGCGCCTCCGTTCCCATGTCGTCGTCGATGTCGCGGCCACCGGCCTCCCCTCGTCGCGCCAAGAGGTCCAGGAGAACCGTCGCGGTACTTCGTCTACCCCGAGCACTGAATCGAGCAAGGACGGCCCGTACACTCCCCATCGGCCTCGTCTTCAACGCGTACATCGCCGGCGTCCGGCGTCGATTGCCGCCGCTCCGGTCCACCTCCGGCCTCCCCGACCTCGCCTTCGTGCTCACTGTGAGCTCCTCCCTTGATTCCCCTGTTTTGCCCCGTTGATCCGTCGCCGTATGTTGCCTGCACTCACAGAGGCCGCCATGGCCGAAGCATCGCGTCCGCGCACGCGCCCGCATGCCCTTGTCGCCTGTGTACGCCCGTGCCCGCCGCCGCATGCCTGCTGCAGCTCGCGCCCTCGTTCGCCCCTAGATGTGTCCGTCCGCGCATGCGTGCACCCGCCGCACCCTGGCCGAGCGCCCATGCCGCTCGCGGCTCCCGCGCTCACCCTGCTACTTCTTGCTGCTGCTGCGCTGCTATTGCTGCTCGGCTACTGCCGCTACTACTTGCTGTCGTGCTGCGCTGCTCCCACTAACTGCTGCTGCTATGCACTGCTGCTAGGTACTGCTACCGCCGGTTGCTACTACTATAGGCCATGGCCGCTACCATGGCCGAGTGTGTTGTGTGGTGTGCGTGCGTGTATTCTGGGTATGAGGCCGGCCCTATCCAGATTAGTTGGTACTAATTGGATTAGTTTAGGGCTGCTACTTTTTATGTTAAATAGCCTAATGTGTTTATGACAGGTGGTCCCTCACACTAAATAACCCTTTAGTTAAAATAGTAGTCAATGACAAGTAGGCCCGATGGCCACTATTCACACTTTGACCAGGTCAAACATTGACTGTGGACTTGTTGACTGTGTATGCTGACTCAGCCACTGGACCACACCTGTCATTCTAATAGGCTAGCTGCGTGTGTGTGTAAAAATTAATACACTGTTTAAATTCGAATTTAGATATATTCCAAAAATCTAGAAAATGTTTTAAAACTTTGAAAATTCTTAGAAAATAAACCGTAGCTTGGATGGAAAAACTTTATACATTAAAGTTGCTCAGAACGACGAGACGAATCCGAACACGCGGTCCGTTTACCTATCAGATGCCTCTAACTATTTGAACATGGAACATTTCCCCCTCCAGTCATCTGTCTGACAGGTCCTAAACCGGGAATACCTTTCCGGTTGATTCCCCCCTTCACCTGTTTTGTGCAGCACTACGTTAGAACACTCCTAGCGCTGCATGTTGCCATGTTATGCCTTGTGATGCATTGTTTGCTCTGTATTTACTATTTCTTCCCCCTCTTCTCTCCGGTAGACCCCAAGACCGATGCTGCCCTGTGATCGACTACGTCGACATCATTTATTCCTTTTCAGCAGAGCTTCCAAGCAAGCAAACCCCCCTTGAGCATTCCGATATCGCCCATTTCTTTCCCTCTCATGCTTGCATTAGAACTGCTACCGCTTTCTGTATGATCCTACTCTGATGCATAGCCTGTTGTTGTTACCTTCTTTCATACCTTATCTGCTTATCCTAAACTGCTTAGTATAGGTTGGTTAGTGATCCATAAGTGACCCCCACCTTGTCCCAGTTGCCCTGCTTTATGTTCGATGACTCGATCAACGTGATCGACGTCCAGGCCCCGACACCGCACATCACACCCCCTTAGTTGTACGACTCTGCAGAGTTACCATCGAGTGCCGAGGGTGGAACCTCTTACATCACTCCTGATGAGACCTCTGTAGTGTAGCTAATCGGTCGTGGTCATCGAGGGTGATTTCCTCCTTAACCACTTCCGATACGGCTCTGTCGTGCAACCCCTCAAGTGTGAACCTCGAGGGTGGATCCTATTACGTTCACCTTGATGATTACATCGATTGGAATTTACCGAGGGTGATTCCTCGGGGTTTCCCCTTGATGTTTGCACACACAGATACTTGGACTTTACAGATGTTACTTGGATAGGTGTGTCGACCCTGAGGGGTACCTGTGAGTGATGTGGAGTCGGGTGGACCTGGAAGGTGCCCGCGAGATACTTACGAGGCGTGGCTGGGCATTCTTAGCCCTTGCCGCAAGTACTCGAGACGGGGCGACGGGGTCACATTGATCGTGAGTCTTTGCTCGTTACCGCGTGCTCCTAATCCACTACGGTTTGGATATTTGATTCGAGGGGCCTTTGGCCAGATAGCACTAACCATCACGTGGGCATTGTATGGGCGTTCCGCGTCGTATACATCAACCGAAGCTTAATAGACGCCAGCGACTAAGCGGCGCGCGCCAGGTTGGACTTCGTAAGCTCCTGCCTTGTTGAAGGAGGTAGCTAGGTCTGCTCATCGGCCACCCACGCAACGTGCAGCAGTTCCCGGGGAGATGGCCCATGACCCCTGGGGGCATAGGTTTAGTCCGGCGTGCTGACCTCTCTATTAAGCTTAGGTCGGGTTGCGGCGTATTGTTTGGCCAAGGCCGGGCATGACCCAGGAAAGTGTGTCCGACCGGAGTTAATCGAGCGTGGTGGGTAAGTTGGTGCACCCCTGCAGGGAAGAAAACATCTATCGATAGCCTGTCCTACGATAACGGACACTTGGAGTTGTATCCCGATCGATACAACTAGAACTGGATACTTGAGATGAGACATGGATAGGAGAATTGGATTATGATTGGAATTGGATAGTATGGCTCTGGGATTGCTTTCCCGCAGGGAGTCGAGAAAGGATCTCTGGCCGAGGTTGATAACACTTCTAGTACTTTACTTTATGCTACTCTACTCCCTCCTGTTGCTGCAAGATGGTGGTTTCCAGAAGATGCTAGTCTTTGATAGGCTAGGCCTTCCCCTTCTCTTCTGGCATTCTGCAGTTTAGTCCACATATACTACCCTTTTCATTGACACCGATGCATATGTAGTGTGGATCCTTGCTTGCGAGTACTTTGGATGAGTACTCACGGTTGCTTTGCTCCCCCTTTTCCATTCTTCTCGGATGGCCTACCAGATGGTGGAGGCCAGGATCCAAACGCCACCTTCGATGACAACTGCTACTACACTGATGGTGCCTACTACTACATGGAGGCCGCCGCCGACCAGGAGTAGTTAGGAGGCTCCCAGGCAGGAGGCCTTGCCTTTTCGATCATTGTTACTTTTGTGCTAGCACTTCTTAAGGCAAACTTGTCTAACTCATGTCTGTACTCAGATATTGTTGCTTCCGCTGACTCTTGTGTTTTCGAGCTTATGTATTCGAGCCCTCGAGGCCCATGGCTTGTAATATAAAGCTTGTATTATTTTAATTTGTGTCTAGAGTTGTGTTGTGATATCTTCCCGTGAGTCCTTGATCTTGATCGTACACATTTGTGTGTATGATTAGTGTACGATTGAGTCGAGGGCGTCACAAGTTGGTATCAGAGCCGACTGCCTGTAGGTAGCCCCCTTTCCAACTCCTTGGCCGAAGTTGAGTCTAGTCTTTGAAAACTATTTTACTAACATTGTTGTGTGGCTTACGGGCCCACATCACAATTGGGTGGTATTAGAATCTTTTATTCCTCGTCTATACTCTGGGACTTTGATCTCTCATCTATTCAGGTTAAACATTTGACTAACTCTGACATTAGTTTCTCTTACCTACTTTCTCCCGGAGAGCCCCTTCAGTCCAGATGATCGCTTGCTGCACCAGAAGATTCCGAGGATTCTCTCTGATGTTTCCTCGAAACCCTTGTGCCTTCACCGTTACAATTCCATATCACCGATAAATCCCTAAGGATAGCCACATATCCCTAAGGATAGCTGCATGCACTTGTCGTCCATACCTTCATTTCCAATTGTTCTTGTCATTACAGGATACCCTGAAATACTTCGGATATTTCGAGAATCCTTTGTGCATGCTGCCTTGCAGCTCCTTTTCCGCATGAATACATGTATGAATAATTCCCCACACTTACCGGGGATCCATTCATCCCTAGTTGTTCATGTTTTTCACAAAATTCGTTGGAGTACTATTCGTTCTTCCGATAATCCTCAGTAGCCTATTGCTCCTGTTCTTCCTTATCGTCTTGCATTATGGTTAATTCCATATGTCTAACAATATTCATTAAACTCCTTTGAGATTGTCATTCTTGTCCTATTGATTCTACATGTATGTGAATGCACACATTCATTAGTTATTCCATGGTAATTATTTATCCTTCTGGCTCAGACTCCACGCCAGACATGAGCTGGTTCTCGGCCAAACAAACTTTGAATGATTGTCGATCTATGTCTTTTCAACTTGCTTATCTTTTGATTAGAGCATCTGCTTCTGATCCCCCGGATTCGAAATCATAATTCCTTTGCATTTAAGCTTTGGAACTATTAGATATTTCCAAAATCCGACACCTCTACATTATTTGTTCTTCTAATTGAATATCGATACACACATCAGCTCTGTTGTGGATCATCGGATCCATTATTGGATTATCATCCGACAATGTCCTTCATATTCACAGAACCTCGTGAAGTCCTATCCCAGATACATAATGCCTTTGGTAAATTGTATCCTCTCCTTTTGTCAACCATGCTCTGCTTTTGAGCTTGTGTTGTTTACTTCTGAAGTTTGTGGAATAGGTTCCTAAGATGCCCCTATGGGTTGAACCTATGCCTCCCCTAATCCGTTTGAATCTGAGAGTTTTAACGAGTCTTACTCTTCTGGTGTTTTGCTAAATAACTTTTCAACACTACAACTTCATCGAAAGAGAGAAGTAAATGAAATTATATGCATCAAAGAAGTGGGAGTCGACCTTGAACTTTGTGTTCATGCCTGTGGACACGATGTAGATCTTATCATGGAAGCTTCTCTTAAAATTAATTATCCCCTTGGTATAAGATCATCTTATATCTAGGATTTGATCCTTTGCAACCATGGTTCTGACCATGATTGTTCCCCTTTGATTCCATTTCTCGGACAAGTTAAAGCACTTGTCTTCCGTAGATAAATGCATCTTCGCAACCTCTATTTTGATCTTCCATCGAGTATTACCCTCCGATATCTTGAGAATAACAAAGAATCGTGTTGCTTCCTACGAGTCTTCATCTGGTATTGCTTCTCATCGATTTCAATTTTCCCTGGGTTTTGAGTTGTTAGTTACTCGAGAATGCCGATAAGTGAATTGATTCCACACTCCGATTCTATAACTCTTAAGTAATTTTTGTTGCTTATGAGTATAATAATCCTTCAAGTCATTCCTAGCCTGATCAGTTATATCATTATCGTGCTAAATTCTAACTGTGCTACCTGGTCCTTTTCCTAGAGCACAATTTTCGATGATGAGCTAAGCCTATGTCGATCTTCCTCATCATATCATTTCACCTTAAACAGCAAGCTTGATTTCGAGTCTGTGTCGTACCCGTGGCTAAAATAACCTTACGCTTAATCATTTCTTTTGCTTGATGTCGTCGTTGATCGATTACATCTTCATGAAACCCCTCGACAAATGTGTCATGATCATCATCATCATTCCAAACTTTTCCAGGATATCAACCGAATTCATGATGAGAAATACCATCCTTGCCCCCCTCGATGAATTGTTGCTGAGCCCGTGGGCCCCATCCTCATCTTTTCCTTGCTAAAATTGTACACTTATTTTATAAATTGTTTCCAATGAGTCCTTGTGTATCCAAAGTCTAACCTTTCTCTGATGACCATGTCAATGCTATCCCGAAGGATGTCTGTGGTACTCCGAACATCAACAAGAACATTGGAAGCACAATGCTAAACCTTCTTAATCAATTATCCAAACACCGTTGTATGGGTAAACCTCATAAATTCATTGCCCCTTTGTCTAACTGGTTTCATACTTGGAGCCTTATCATGTATATCATGCTATGCCTTTCCTTGGGAAAGATATACTCTTGATACCCAGGTATAAACACATTTTCCTTGCCATTGGTCTGTTTAATCTGATAATCACATTTTTCTTTCCATTGTTTTGTTTAACCTTTCTGGTAATAAAACTTGCCTGAGCAGAGATAATTCCATGCTTATGTAAACACCTCGGTGTACAAGCTCTGTCAGTAAGACCTTTTTACTATTGTTGATGACATTCCGGTAACCACCGATGGACGAGAACTTTGCCTATTGGTCCGCCTCGTTTCAACGAGCAGGAAAATGGTTCTCTTCGTCCCATGCCCTTGGTACCAAACTTTGCTGCCAACATAACTGACAGACTATCCTCTGACCTGCCTTGCTATCATGACCATTCAAGATGTTAGCGCCTTCCTGCTTTTAACACACATGGTGGGCCCATAACCCATAGTCCACAGGATCAAAACCTAACTCTCCTGTACACCCTTGTTTCTAAGATTATTTCTCACGCTTGGCTTCATATGAAAATCCCGAGCCGCCTTCCGAGAGGCGATCTATTATGGTTTCAGACACAATACTTATTACCATTGCTCTGAACCCCTTTCACCCCTTGTTTCAGGCAACAAACAATTGCCTACCCGGTTGGAGCTTTTTATTGCACCTCACCTTGCTCTCGATGACTTTCTTGAATTTCAACTCAAGAGATGCCTCTATGCCACGTTCACTGCGATAGTCCCCATGTACCTATCTTGTGTTGAGCTCCGTCCTTCCCGAGTCTTTCCCTCTTACTCCACCCCTTAAATCTCGGGACGAGATTTCTTGTAGTGGAGGAGATTTGTAACACCCCGAGAATCATGCTATAGTGATCTCCCCTTTAATGATGTCATGTCGTCATGTTTTTCAAACTAAATTGCCACTTGATGAAAATCAAAGCCAAATTCCATTTGAAATACAAGTCAAATATTTTCTTCTTCTATCATGCAAACAAAAATGTTCGTGATGTTGCAAATAATCCCCAAGTATTTTTCTTGGAGAAATCAACTCTGGTTGGATCACTAAGATGCCCCTAGAAATATTATAAGTGGTCGAACAACAAATACATTGACCTTTTCAAAATAAAAAATTATTTATTTAACTCCTTTTGCCCCCAAACTTTTTGTCCTAGCTCCAAATTATTCTCTGGTAATTGTGCGACAAATTCCATGTGCAACAAAAAATGGTTTGAAAGCTTATTCAAATAGAAAACAGTAGCTATCTTTTTTTTTACAGAAATGTAAAACTGAAATTGCTCTATGCACTTTTGGCCCACTATGAAGAAGAAAGTAGAAGCACAGCCCAACCTCCCAAGCGTCTCCTTCCTTACTCTACAGTGGAGGCAGGGGGTGGCCGTGGCGGCCATCCCACGGCCAGGGCCACGTGCCAACCATCGCCGACCTCCCCGGTGCCCTACAAAACATCGCCGCACGCCTCCTTGACCGAACCCTAATCCCCTCTTTCTTCCTCCATCTCTTTTATCTTGATCTAAAGCACGCCCGAGCGCCTCCGTCCCCATGTCGTCGTCGATGTCGCGGCCACCGGCCTCCCCTCGTCGCGCCAAGTGGTCCAGGAGAACCGTCGCGGTCTACTTCGTCTACCCCGAGCACTGAATCGAGCAAGGACGGCGCATACACTCGCCATCGACCTCGTCTTCAACGCGTACATCACCGGTGACCGGCATCGATTGCTGCCGCTCCGGTCCACCTCCAGCCTCCCCGACCTCGCCTTCGTGCTCACTCTGAGCTCCTCCCTCGGTTCCCCTGTTTTGCCACGTTGATCCATCGCCGTATGTTGCCTGCACTCGTAGAGGCCGCCATGGCCGAAGCATCGCGTCCGCGCACATGCCCGCATGCCCTTGTTGAAGGAAATATGCCCTAGAGGCAATAATAAAGTTATTATTTATTTCCTTATATCATGATAAATGTTTATTATTCATGCTAGAATTGTATTAACCGGAAACATAAGACATGTGTGAATACATAGACAAACAGAGTGTCACTAGTATGCCTCTACTTGACTAGCTCGTTGATCAAAGATGGTTATGTTTCCTAACCATAGACATGAGTTGTCATTTGATTAACGGGATCACATCATTAGGAGAATGATGTGATTGACTTGACCCATTCTGTTAGCATAGCACTTGATCGTTTAGTTTGTTGCTATTGCTTTCTTCATGACTTATACATCTTCCTATGACTATGAGATTATGCAACTCCCGTTTACCGGAGGAACACTTTGTGTGCTACCAAACATCACAATGTAACTGGGTGATTATAAAGGTGCTCTACAGGTGTCTCCGAAGGTACTTGTTGGGTTGGCGTATTTCGAGATTAGGATTTGTCACTCCGATTGTCGGAGAGGTATCTCTGGGCCCTCTCGGTAATGCACATCACTTAAGCCTTGCAAGCATTGCAACTAATGAGTTAGTTGCATGATGATGTATTACGGAACGAGTAAAGAGACTTGCCAGTAACGAGATTGAACTAGGTATTGAGATACCGATGATCGAATCTCGGGCAAGTAACATACCGATGACAAAGGCAACAACGTATGTTGTTATGCAGTCTGACTGATAAAAATCTTCGTAGAATATGTGGAGCCAATATGAGCATCCAGGTTCCGCTATCGGTTATTGATCGGAGACGTGTCTCGGTCATGTCTACATTGTTCTCGAACCCGTAGGGTCCGCATGCTTAAGGTTTCGATGACAGTTATATTATGAGTTTATGAGTTTTGATGTACCGAAGGAGTTCGGAGTCCCGGATGAGATCGGGTACATGACGAGGAGTCTCGAAATGGTCGAGACGTAAAGATCGATATATTGGACGACTATATTCGGACATCGGAAAGGTTCCGAGTGATTCGGGTATTTTTCGGAGTACCGGGGAGTTACGGGAATTTGCCGGGGAGTATATGGGCCTTATTGGGCCATACGGGAATAGAGGAGAGAGGCCAAAAGAAAGGAGCCCCCCCCCCTCTGGTCCGAATTGGACAAGGGGTGCAGCCCACTTTTCCTTGTTCCTCTCCCCCTCTTTCCTTCTCTCCTACTCCAACAAGGGAAGGAGGAGTCCTACTCCCGGTGGGAGTAGGACTCCCACCTTGGCGCGCCCTCCTCCTAGGCCGGCCGCCTCCTCCCTTGCTCCTTTATATACGGGGGCAGGGGGCACCCCATAGACACAACAGTTGATCATTGATCTCTTAGCCGTGTGCGGTGCCCCCCTCCACCATAGTCCTCGATAATATAGTAGTGGTGCTTAGGCGAAGCCCTGCGACAGTAGAACATCAAGGTCGTCACCACACCGTCGTGCTGATGGAACTCTTCCCTGACATTCTGCTGGATCGGAGTCCGGGGATCGTCATCGAGCTGAACGTGTGCTAGAACTCAGAGGTGCCGTAGTTTCGGTGCTTGATCGGTCGGGTCGTGAAGACGTACGACTACATCAATCGCGTTGTGCTAACGCTTCCGCTTTCGGTCTACGAGGGTACATGGACAACACTCTCCCCTCTTGTTGGCTATGCATCACCATGATCTTGCGTGTGCGTAGAAATTTTGAAATTACTACGTTCCCCAACAGTGGCATCCGAGCCTAGGTTTTATGCGTTGATGTTGTGCACGAGTAGAATACAAGTGAGTTGTGGGCGATATAAGTCATACTGCTTACCAGCATGTCACACTTTGGTTCGACGGTATTGTTGGATGAAGCGGCCCGGACCGACATTACGCGTACGCTTACGCGAGACTAGTTCCACCAACGTGCTTTGCACACAGGTGGCTGGCGGGTGTCAGTTTCTCCAACTTTAGTTGAACCGAGTGTGGCTACGCCCGGTCCTTGCGAAGGTTAAAACAGCACCAACTTGACAAACTATCATTGTGGTTTTGATGCGTAGGTAAGAACGGTTCTTGCTCAGCCCGTAGCAGCCACGTAAAACTTACAACAACAAAGTAGAGGACGTCTAACTTGTTTTTGCAGGGCATGTTGTGATGTGATATGGTCAAGACATGATGCTAAATTTTATTGTATGATATGATCATGTTTTGTAACTGAGTTATCGGCAACTGGCAGGAGCCATATGGTTGTCGCTTTATTGTATGCAATGCAATTGCGCTATAATGCTTTACTTTATCACTAAGCGGTAGCGATAGTCGTGGAAGCATAAGATTGGTGAGATGACAACGATGCTACGATGGTGATCAAGGTGTCGCGCCGGTGACGATGGTGATCATGACGGTGCTTCGGAGATGGAGATCACAAGCACAAGAAGATGATGGCCATATCATATCACTTATATTGATTGCATGTGATGTTTATCTTTTATGCATCTTATCTTGCTTTGTTTGACGGTAGCATTATAAGATGATCTCTCACTAAATTTCAAGATAAAAGTGTTCTCCCTAAGTATGCACCGTTGCCAAAGTTCGTCGTGCCTAGACACCACGTGATGATCGGGTGTGATAAGCTCTACGTTCATCTACAACGGGTGCAAGCCAGTTTTGCACATGCAGAATACTCAGGTTAAACTTGACGAGCCTAGCATATGCAGATATGGCCTCGGAACACTAAGACTGAAAGGTCGAGCGTGAATCATATAGTAGATATGATCAACATAATGATGTTCACCATTGAAAGCTATTCGATTTCACGTGATGATTGGTTACGGTTTAGTTGATTTGGATCACGTGATCACTTAGATGCTTAGAGGGATGTCTATCTAAGTGGGAGTTCTTAAGTAATATGATTAATTGAACTTTAATTTATCATGAACTTAGTCCTGGTGTATTAGCATATCTATGTTGTAGATCAATAGCTCGCCATGTTGCTCCCCATTTAATTTTTATATGTTCCTAGAGAAAACTAAGTTGAAAAATGTTAGTAGCAATGATGCGGATTGGATTCGTGATCTGAGGATTATCCTCATTGCTGCACAGAAGAATTATGTCCTTGATGCACCGCTAGGTGACAGACCTATTGCAGGAGCATATGCAGACGTTCTGAACGTTTGGCTAGCTCAATATGATGACTACTTGATAGTTTAGTGCACCATGCTTAACGACTTAGAATCGGGACTTCAAAGGCGTTTTTAACGTCATGGAACATATGAGATGTTCCAGGAGTTGAAGTTAATATTTCAAGCAAATACCCGAGTTGGGAGATATGAAGTCTCCAACAAGTTCTATAGCTAAAAGATGGAGGAGAATAGCTCAAGCAGTGAGCATGTGCTCAGATTGTCTGGGTACTACAATCGCTTGAATCAAGTGGGAGTTAATCTTCCAGATAAAATAGTGATTGACAAAATTCTCTAGTCACCATCACCAAGTTAGTAGAACTTCGTGATGAACATATGCAAGGGATAACGGAAACTATTCCTAAGCTCTTCGCGATGCTTAAATCGACGAAGGTAGAAATCAAGAAAAGCATCAAGTGTTGATGGTAAACAAAACCACTAGTTTCAAGTAAAGGGACAAAGGGAAGAAAGGGGAACTTCAAGAAGAACGGCAAGCAAGTTGCTGCTCAAGTGAAAAACCCAAGTCTAGACCGAAGCCTGAAACTGAGTGCTTCTACTGCAAAGGGACTGGTCATTGGAAGCGGAACTACCCCAAGTATTTGGCAGATAAGAAGGATGGCAAAGTGAACAAATGTATATTTGATATACATATTATTGATGTGTATTTTACTAGTGTTCGTAGCAACCCCTCGGTATTTGATACTGGTTCAGTTGCTAGTAACTCAAAACTGGAGTTGCAGAATGAACAGAGACTAGTTAAGGGTGAAGTGACGATGTGTGTTGGAAGTGGTTCCAAGATTAATATGATCATCATCACACACTCCCTATACTTTCGGGATTAGTGTTGAACCTAAATAAGTGTCATTTGGTGTTTGCGTTGAGCATGAATATGATTTGATCATGTTTATTGCAATACGGTTATTCATTTAAGTAAGAGAATAAATTGTTGTTCTGTTTACATGAATAAAACCTTATATGGTTACACACCCAATGAAAATGGTTCGTTGGATCTCGATCGTAGTGATACACATATTCATAATATTGAAACCAAAAGATGCAAAGTTAATAAGGATAGTGCAACTTATTTGTGGCACTGCCGTTTAGGTCATATTGGTGTAAAACGCATGAAGAAAATCCATGTTGATGGGCTTTTGGAATCACTTGATTATGAATCAATTGATGCTTGCGAACCATGCCTCATGGGCAAGATGACTAAGACTCCGTTCTCCGGAACAATGGAGCAAGCAACAGATTTGTTGGAAATCATACATACTGATGTATGTGGTCCGATGAATATTGAGGCTCGCGGCAGGTATCATTATTTTCTGATCTTCACAGATGACTTGAGCAGATATGAGTATATCTACTTGATGAAACACAAATCTGAAACATTTGAAAAGTTTGAAGAATTTCAGAGTGAAGTGGAGAATCATCGTAACAAAAATAAAAGTTTCTACGATATGATCGCAGAAGGAAAATATTTGAGTTACGAGTTTGGCCTTCAGTTAAAACATTGTGAAATAGTTTCACTACTCACGCCACCTGGAACACCACAATGTAATGGTGTGTCTGAACGTCGTAACCGTACTTTATTTGACATGGTACGATCTATGACGTCTCTTACTGATTTACCGCTATCGTTTTGGGGTTATGCATTAGAGACAACTACATTCACTTTAAATAGGGCACCATCTAAATCCGTTGAGACGACACCGTACGAACTATGGTTTGGCAAGAAACCTAAGCTGTCGTTTCTTAAAGTTTGAGGTTGCATTGCTTATGTGAAAAAGTTTCGACCTGATAAGCTCAAAGCCAAATCGGAGAAGTGCGTCTTCATAGGATACCCAAAAGAAAATGTTGGGTACACCTTCTATCACAGATCCGAAGGCAAGATATTCATTGCTGAGAATGGATCCTTTCTAGAGAAGGAGTTTCTCTCGAAAGAAGTGAGCGAGAGGAAAGTAGAACTTGATGAGGTAACTGTACCTGCTCCCTTATTGGAAAGTAGTTCATCATAGAGATCTGTTCCTGTGACTACTACACCAATTAGTGAGGAAGCTAATGATGATGATCATGAAACTTCAGATCAAGTTACTACCGAAACCTCGTAGGTAAACCAGAGTGAGATTCGCACCAGAGTGGTACGGTAATCATGTTCTAGAGGTCATGTTACTTGACCATGACGAGCCTACGAACTATGAGGAAGCGATGATGAGCCCAGATTCCGCGAAATGGCTTGAGGCCATGAAATATGAGATGAGATCCATGTATGAGAACAAAGTATGGACTTTGATTGACTTGCCGAATGGTCGGCGAGCCATTGAGATTAAATGGATCTTCAAGAGGAAGACGGACGCTGATATTAGTGTTACTATCTACAAAGCTAGAATTATCACAAAAAGGTTTTCAACAAGTTCAAGGTGTTGACTATAATGAGAGTTTCTCACTCGTATCTATGCTTAAGTCTGTCCGAATCATATTAGCAATTGCCGCATTTTATGAAATCTGGCAAATGGATAAACAAAACTGCATTCCTTAATGGATTTATTAAAGAAGAGTTGTATATGATGCAACCAGAAGGTTTTGTCAATCCTAAAGGTACTAACAAAATATGCAAGCTCCAGCGATCCATCTATGGACTGGTGCAAGCATCTCGGAGTTGGAATATACGCTTTGATAAGTTGATCAAAGCATATAGTTTTATACAGACTTGCGGTGAAGCCTGTATTTACAAGAAACTGAGTGGGAGCACTACAACATTTCTGATAAGTATATGTGAATGACATATTGTTGATCGTACATAATGTAGAATTATTCTGCAAAGCATAAAGGAATGTTTGAAAGGAGTTTTTCAAAGAAAGACCTCGGTGAAGCTGCTTACATATTGAGCATCAAGATCTATAGAGATAGATCAAGACACTTGATAAGTTTTTCAATGAGTACATACCTTGACAAGATTTTGAAGTAGTTCAAAATGGAACAATCAAAGAAGGAGTTCTTGCCTGTGTTACAAGGTGTGAAGTTGAGTAAGACTCAAAACCCGACCACGGCAGAAGATAGAGAGAAAATGAAAGTCATTCCCTATGCCTCAGCCATAGGTTCTATAAAGTATGCCATGCTGTGTACCAGACCTATTGTATACCCTGCCCTGAGTTTGGCAAGGGAGTACAATAATGATCTAGGAGTAGATCACTAGACAGCGGTCAAAATTATCCTTAGTGGAATAAGGATATGTTTCTCGATTATGGAGGTGACAAAAAGGTTCGTCGTAAAGGGGTACGTCGATGCAAATTTTGACACTGATCCAGATGACTCTAAATCTCAATCTGGATACATATTGAAAGTGGGAGCAATTAGCTAGAGTAGCTCCGTGCAGAGCATTGTTGACATAGAAATTTGCAAAATACTTACGGATCTGAATGTGGCAGACCCGTTGACTAAACTTCTCTCACAAGCAAAACATGATCACACCTTAGTACTCTTTGGGTGTTAATCACATAGCGATGTGAACTAGATTGTTGACTCTAGTAAACCCTTTGGGTGTTGGTCACATGTCGATGTGAACTATGGGTGTTAATCACATGGTGATGTGAACTATTGGTATTAAATCACATGGCGATGTGAACTAGATTATTGACTCTAGTGCAAGTGGGAGACTGAAGGAAATATGCCCTAAAGGCAATAATAAAGTTATTATTTATTTCCTTATATCATGATAAATGTTTATTATTCATGCTAGAATTGTATTAACCGGAAACATAATACATGTGTGAATACATAGACAAACAGAGTGTCACTAGTATGCCTCTACTTGACAAGCTCGTTTATCAAAGATGGTTATGTTTCCTAACCATAGACATGAGTTGTCATTTGATTAACGGGATCACATCATTAGGAGAATGATGTGATTGACTTGACCCATTCTGTTAGCATAGCACTTGATCGTTTAGTTTGTTGCTATTGCTTTCTTCATGACTTATACATGTTCCTATGACTATGAGATTATGCAACTCCCGTTTACCGGAGGAACACTTTGTGTGCTACCAAACGTCACAACGTAACTGGGTGATTATAAAGGTGCTCTACAGGTGTCTCCGAAGGTACTTGTTGGGTTGGCGTATTTCGAGATTAGGATTTGTCACTCTGATTGTCGGAAAGGTATCTCTGGGCCCTCTCGGTGATGCACATCACTTAAGCCTTGTAAGCATTGCAACTAATTAGTTAGTTGCATGATGATGTATTACAGAACAAGTAAAGAGACTTGCCGGTAACGAGATTGAACTAGGTATTGAGATACCGACGATCGAATCTCGGGCAAGTAACATACCGATGACAAACGGAACAACGTATGTTGTTATGCGGTCTGACCGATAAAAATCTTCGTAGAATATGTAGGAGCCAATATGTGCATCCAGGTTCCACTATTGATTATTGACCAGAGACGTGTCTCGGTCATGTCTACATTGTTCTCGAACCCATAGGGTCCGCACGCTTAAGGTTTCGATGACAATTATATTATGAGTTTATGAGTTTTGATGTAACGAAGGAGTTCGGAGTCCTGGATGAGATCAGGGACATGACGAGGAGTCTCAAAATGGTCGAGACGTAAAGATTGATATATTGGATGACTATATTCGGACATCGGAAAGGTTCCAAGTGATTCAGGTATTATTCGGAGTAGCGGGGAGTTACGGGAATTCGCCGGGGAGTATATGGGCCTTATTGGGCCATACGGGAATAGAGGAGAGAGGCCAAAATGAAGGAGGTGCGCGCCCCCCCTCTGGTCCGAATTGGACAAGGGGTGCAGCCCACTTTTCCTTGTTCCTCTCCCCCTCTTTCCTTCTCTCCTACTCCAACAATGGAAGGAGGAGTCCTACTCCTGGTGGGAGTATGACTCCCCCCTTGGCGCGCTCTCCTCCTAGGCCGGCCGCGTCCCTCCCTTGCTCCTTTATATACGGGGGCAGGGCGCACCCCATAGACACAACAGTTGATCATTGATCTCTTAGCCGTGTGCGGTGCCCCCCTCCACCATAGTCCTCGATAATATTGTAGTGGTGCATAGGTGAAGCCCTGCGACAGTAGAACATCAAGAGCGCCACCACGCCGTAGTGCTGACGGAACTCTTCCCTGACATTCTGCTGGATCAGAGTCCGGGGATCGTCATCGAGCTGAACGTGTGCTAGAACTCGGAGGTGCCGTAGTTTCGGTGCTTGATCAGTCGGGCCGTGAAGACGTACAACTACATCAATCGCGTTGTGCTAACGCTTCCCCTTTCGGTCTACGAGGGTACGTGGACAACACTCTCCCCTCTCGTTGCTATGCATCACCATGATCTTGCGTGTGCGTAGAAATTTTGAAATTACTACGTTCCCCAACACTTGTCGCCTGTGTACGCCCATGCCCGCCGTCACATGCCTGCTACAGCCCGCGCCCTCGTTCGCCCCTAGCTGTGTCCGTTCGCGCGTGCGTGCACCCGCCGCACCCTGGCCGAGCGCCCACGCCACTCGCGGCTCCCGCGCTCACCCTGCTACTTGCTGTTGTTGCTGCTTGGCTACTACCGCTACTACTTGCTGTCGTGCTGCGCTGCTCCCACTAACTGCTGCTGCTATGCGATGCTGCTAGGTACTGCTACCGCCGGTTGCTGCTACTACAGGCCATGGCCACTGCCATGGCCGAGTGTGTTGTGTGGTGTGCGTGCGTGTATTCTGGGTATGAGGCCGACCCTATCTAGATTAGTTGGTACTAATTAGATTAGTTTAGGGCTGCTACTTTTTATGTTAAATAGCCTAATGTGTTTATGACAGGTGGTCCCTCACACTAAATAACCCTTTAGTTAAAATAGTAGTCAATGACAAGTAGGCCCCATGGCCACTATTCACACTTTGACCAGGTCAAACATTGACTTGGACTTGTTGACTGTGTATGCTGACTCAGCCACTGGACCCCACCTGTCATTCTAATAGGCTAGCTGCGCGTGTGTGTAAAAAGTAATACACTGTTTAAATTCGAATTTATATATATTCGAGAAATCTAGAAAATGTTTTAAAACTTTGAAAATTCTTAGAAAATAAACCGTAGCTCGGATGGAAAAACTTTATACATGAAAGTTGCTCAGAACAACGAGACGAATCCGAATACACGGTCCCTTTACCTGCCAGATGCCTCTAACTATCTGAACATGGAACATTTCCCCCTCCAATCATTTGTCTGACACAGGTCCGGAACCGGGAATACCTTCCCGGTTGATTTCCCCCTTCACCTGTTTCGTGCAGCACTATGTTAGAACACTCCTAGCTCTGCATGTTGCCATGTTATGCCTTGTGATGCATTGTTTGCTCTGTATTTATTGTTTCTTCCCCCTCTTCTCTCCGGTAGACCCCGAGACCGATGCTGCCCTGTGATCGACTACGTCGACAACACACATTCCTTTTCAGCAGAGCTTCCAGGCAAGCAAACCCCCCTTGAGCATTCCAATATCGCTCATTTCTTTCCCTCTCATGCTTGCATTAGAACTGCTACCGCTTTCTGTATGATCCTACTCTGATGCATAGCCTGTTGTTGTTACCTTCTTTCATACCTTATCTGCTTATCCTAAACTGCTTAGTATAGGTTGGTTAGTGATCCATCAGTGACCCCCACCTTGTCCCAGTTGCCCCGCTTTATGTTCGATGACTCGATCAATGTGATCGACGTCCAGGCCCCGACACCGCACATCATCCCCCCTTAGTTGTACGACTCTGCAGAGTTACCATCGAGTGCCGAGGGTGGAACCTCTTACATCACTCTTGATGAGACCTCTGTAGTGTAGCTAATCGGTCGTGGTCATCGAGGGTGATTTCCTCCTTAACCACTTCCGATACGGCTCTGTCGTGCAACCCCTCAAGTGTGAACCTCGAGGGTGGATCCTCTTACGTTCACCTTGATGATTTCATCGTGTGGAATTTACCGGGGGTGATTCCTCGGGTTTTCCCCTTGATGTTTGCACACACGGATACTTGGACTTTACAGATGTTACTTGGATAGGCGGGTCGACCCTGAGGGGTACCCGCGAGTGATGTGGAGTCGGGTGGACCTGGAAGGTGCCCGCGAGATACTTACGAGGCGTGGCCGGGCATTCTTAGCCCTTGCCGCAAGTACTCGAGACGAGGCGACGGGGTCACATCGATCGTGAGTCTCTACTCGTTACCGCGTGCTCCTAATCCACTACGGTTTGGATATTTGGTCCGAGGGGCCTCTGGCCTGATAGCACTAACCATCACGTGGGCATTGTATGGGCGTTCTGCGTCGTATACATCAGCCGAAGCTTAATAGACGTCAGCGACTGAGCGACGCGCGCCGGGTTGGACTGCGTAAGCTCCTGCGTTGTTGAAGGAGGTAGCTAGGTCTGCTCACCAGCTGCCCACGCAACGTGCAGGAGTTCTCGAGGAGATGGCCCATGACCCCTGGGGGCATAGGTTTAGTCCGGCGTGCTGACCTCTCTATTAAGCTAAGGTCGGGTTGCAGCGTATTGTTTGGCCGAGGCCGGGCATGACCTAGGAAAGTGTGTCCGATCGGAGTTAATCGAGCGTGGTGGCTAAGTTGGTGCACCCCTGCAGGGAAGAAAACATCTATCGATAGCCTGTCCTATGGTAACGGACACTTGGAGTTGTATCCCGATCGATACAACTAGAACTGGATACTTGAGATGAGACATGGATATGAGAATTGGATTATGATTGGAACTGGATAGTATAGCTCTGGGATTACTTTCTCGCAGGGAGTCGAGAAAGGATCTCTGGCCGAGGTTGATAACACTTCTACTACTTTACTTTATGCTACTCTACTCCCACCTGTTGCTGCAAGATGGTGGTTTCCAGAAGATGCTAGTCTTCGATAGGCTAGGCCTTCCCCTTCTCTTCTGGCATTCTGCAGTTTAGTCCACATATACTACCCTTTTCATTGACACCGATGCATATGTAGTGTAGATCCTTGCTTGCGAGTACTTTGGATGAGTACTCACGGTTGCTTTGCTCCCCATTTCCCCCCCTTTTCCATTCTTCTCGGATGTCGCAACCAGATGGTGGAGCCCAGGATCCAGACGCCACCTTCGACGACAACTACTACTACACTGAGGGTACCTACTACTATGTGGAGGCCGCCGACGACTAGGAGTAGTTAGGAGGCTCCCAGGCAGGAGGCCTTGCCTTTTCGATCATTGTTACTTTTGTGCTAGCACTTCTTAAGGCAAACTTGTCTAACTCATGTCTGTACTCAGATATTGTTGCTTCCGCTGACTCTTGTGTTTTCAAGCTTATGTATTCGAGCCCTCGAGGTCCATGGCTTGTAATATAAAGCTTGTATTATTTTAATTTGTGTCTAGAGTTGTGTTGTGATATCTTCCCGTGAGTCCTTGATCTTGATCGTACACATTTGCGTGTATGATTAGTGTACGATTGAATCGAGGGCGTCACATAATGATACGTCTCCAACGTATCTATAATTTTTGCTTGTTCCGTGCTGTTATATTATCATTCTTGGATGTTTTACAATCATTTTATAGCAACTTTACATCATTTTTTGGGACTAACCTATTGACATAGTGCCCAGTGCCAGTTGATGTTTTTTGCTTGTTTTTGACTTCATAGAAAATCAATATCAAACGGAGTACAAACGCAATGCATTTTTTTGGAGAATTTTTTTGGACCAGAAGACCTAGGATGGGCTAAAAAGTACTAGAGGGGAGGCCCGAGGTGGGCACAACCCACCTGGCGCGCCCAGGGGGTTGTGCCCCCTCGGCGACCTCCCGCACTGCCTCTTCGTCCTATAAATTGCCAAATATTCCAAAAACCCTTGGGGTAACCCTAGATCAGAAGTTCCACTGCCGCAAGCCTTTGTAGCCATGAAAAACCATTCTAGATCCCGTTTCGGCACTCCACCGGAGGGGGGAAATCATCACCGGTGGCCATTGATGTCGCTTGAAGCTACATCGGTATTTCCCCAAAGAGGAAGGGATGATGCAGCACAACAGCGGTAGGTATTTCCCTCAGATATGAAACCAAGGTTATCGAACCAGTAGGAGAACCAAGCAACACAACATAAACAACCCCTGCACACATATAACAAATCCTTGCAACCCGACGTGTTAAAGGGGTTGTCAATCCCTTTTTGGGTATGGCGCCTCAAGTGGCAAACAAACTTGAGATAAATTTGTAGTAAATTGATAGATCGAACGCTAAATAAAATACATAAAGAAAAATTGCAGCAAGGTTGTCAGTGTCAAAACCGGCGGATCTCGGGTAGGGGGTCCTGAACTGTGCGTCTAGGCGGATGGTAACATGAGGCAGGGGACACGATGTTTTACCCAGGTTCGGGCCCTCTTGATGGAGGTAAAACCCTACGTCCTGCTTGATTAATATTGATGATATGGGTAGTACAAGAGTAGATCTACCACGAGATCAAGGAGGCTAAACCCTAGAAGCTAGCCTATGGTATGATTGTTGTCCGTCCTACGGACTAAAACCCTTCGGTTTATATAGACACCGGAAAGGGCTAGGGTTACACAGAGTCGGTTACAATGGTAGGAGATCTACATATCCGTATCGCCAAGCTTGCCTTCCACGCCAAGGAAAGTCCCTTCCGGACACGGGACGAAGTCTTCAATCTTGTATCTTCATAGTCCAGGAGTCCGGCTGAAGGTATAGTCCGACTATCTGGACACCCCCTAATCCAGGACTCCCTCAGTAGCCCCTGAACCAGGCTTCAATGACGACGAGTCCGGCGCGTAGATTGTCTTCGGCATTGCAAGGCGGGTTCCTCCTCCAAGTACTTCATAGAAGATTTTGAACACAAAGGTAGTGTCTGGCTCTGCAAAATAAGTTTCCACATATTGCCATAGAGAGAATAATATTTACACAAATCTAATCTGCTGACGTATTCCGTAGCGTGACATCACACCACGGCCAAATCTTTATTCGAATCGTTTTACTGTTCCACCTCAGTGCGTTTAGCGAGGCGGTTTCCTTGGCACGTCTTGTTAAAGCAGAGATCGTGTCCCCTTATTCCGGAATTCTCATCAATACGGGCGTGGGTAACCCAACCGCACCCGTTGGTATGTTTTCTCGATCAAAGGCGAGTCCCAAACGTCCACGTGGAGGGCCCTTGGTATTCAACCTCTTATAAAGAGACCAAGGCCCTACTCCTTTCTTTCAATCTCAAACGATTTCGCCCTTTGCCTCGAGTTCCAACACCCAAGGCTCCAGATTTCAGGTGCTTCGGACTTTCGACAATGTCCGGTTCCGACCTTCGAGGCCGATGGATGCCCTCCTCCGTCATGGAGGAGGACATGCTGAAGTTGAGAGAGGCCAGGTTCTTGACCGGCGAAATCTCGCATAGGCTGACTGCTCAAGGGAAGGTCATTCCCTCTCCCAAGCCTGGTGAGAGTGTGGTGTTCATGTCTCACTTCCTTCGGGGGCTAGGCTTCCCGACGGATCCCTTTGTGAGGGGGCTCATGTTTTATTATGGGCTGGAATTTCACGACTTAGCTCCGGAGTCCATCCTCCATATTTCCTCATTCATCGTCGTGTGTGAAGCCTTCCTCCGTATTACTCCTCACTTCGGACTATGGCTCAAGACCTTCAAAGTAGAGCCGAAGATGATCGAGGGGCGGCACGCGGAGTGCGGAGGTGCTTTTATAAGCAACAATGCTGGTGCTCCATGGCCCGAGGGCTCTTTTCCAGGGGAGTCCAGCTTATGGCAACGAGAGTGGTTTTATATCACAGCTCCCAGGAGCACCAAGTGGGTGGCGCTGCCTGCTTTCTGCTCGGGTCCCCCGCCACGACTGGCGTCATGGGTCAATAAGGGGCTGGACTGGGGGCGGCAAAGGACGTGCCCCTGTTGCAGGGCTGCATCTGGGATCTCCTAGAAAGAGACATCAGTCTGGTCGTGGTGATGCAGGTTATGTTAATTCGCCGAGTTCTGCCCTGCAAACGTCGCCCCCTCCGCCTGTGGGAGTTCAAACCGGAGGGGCCACGAGTTCTCCAACATTTTCTTGGCATGACGCCCATGGAGATGTACAAATTGTTCTACGGACCACAAGTAGTGTGTCCAAATTCTACGGAGGACGCAGGTCTGAGCTGCAATCGTCCGGATACTCAAGTAAGTAGCCTTGTGCCCGGACTCGCTATTTGTATATTTATCATAAAATCGCCCCTAAAAGAGTTGTCCTTTAAACAGGAGTGGATAGCGAAAGCAAAGCTAATCAGGTGTCCGGCCCCCCTCCCTGAGACCATGCCGGGTCCCGTGCTAGTCAGGATGTTGGAGGTTGTGCCTTCAAAGGAAAGCGAGGGAGGGGACAAGGAAGCTGCGGCCTCCTCGAAGGAGGCTCTTTGGAAGGGAGGAATCGAAAATTCCTCTCCTCAGGGGAAGAAGAGGACCGCCTCTGAAGACCCGGAGACCATGGCCTCAAAGCGGGGGAAGAAATCTTCGCCAGAGGGTCCTGTGCTGGGGGATACTTCGGCCGAATTATGCCCTCAAGGGGATCAGCCCTCCACCGAGCCGTAAGTAGAGAGGAGTTTTCTTTTTAAGAAATGAGAGAAATCCTTGCTTTATATGTGAGAAAAGTAATCGAAAATTTACCTTGTAGCTCGGACCTTAGCCCTTCTCAGTAGAGCTCGTCTTCGGGGGATCTTCTTCCGGAGATGATGGAGAGCGGAACGCCTCCCCCTGCCATACTGCCATGCGAGGCGGGCGACCCTGAGGTATCGTCGCGGAGGGTTTCTCCGAATCCGGCAGGGCCAGAAGGTAGTCATATGGCCCCCCAGAGCCCTCCGCGTCCGGCCTTCGAAAAGGGCCATCGGACGAGTCCGGCACCGTCTGGTGCGCGGTCGGAGGAGCTGAAGCATCTGCTAGGGCGAGCATCTATCTCAAAGGAGCACCGTGCATTGATGGGTATGGTGATTGAGAGGATTTCATCCGTGGAGAGCGGATTGCATGAGGCCGTCAGGGGTTTACTGACAGGTTTTGAGGTACGTGAAATAATGTACCCTTTATGGACAGTTGCACATAAATAAGATGCACCATGTGTAGATAGTAGCCCCTGAGACTCTGTGCGTTGTCGAAAGTGACGGCGCGTAGAGGATCATAATCCTAGGTCTAATATGTCGTCTTCATACGTAGGTGGTGAAGTGTCCGGTGGCCAGCCGGACTAATGAAGTTGCCGAGCTAAAGTGGCAACTTGACGTGGCAGATGCCGACATCGCGCTTGTCAACAAGCGGCTTGACGAGGCACAAGGTATGTAATTCCTTCGGTGGCACCTGGTAAGAGGAGCTTTATGTCAGTATCTTACAATGTGTGCGCTTGATGCAGATGGTGCTGCTGCCATGGAGAATCTTCGGGTGGAACTTGCCCGAGCCAAGGAGCAAGCCAGGAAAAGTGATGCGGCTGCCTTAAAGGCAATTGAAGAGCTGAAAGCCGAACAGGCTGCTCACTGCCGAAGCAAGAATGAAATGGCCGAGATGGCCGTGAAGCTGAAGAACGCTGCTGACCGTTGCAAGCTTCTTGAAAAAGAAGATCGAGCGGAACAGACAAACCTGGAGAAGGTCGTTGCCGATGCCAAGGATGCTCGCTCTGCGATGAGAGCTATGAAGGAGGAGCTGCGTCAGGCCGGAGAGATCACGGCTGGAAAGCCCTTTATGCTGCAGAGGAAGTTCTGTGATCCTAAACATGCTCCGTTAGACCGGATGTGGAGTACGGCGGACACCTATCTGGATTTGGCAGCGAGTGCCGCAGATGCGGCCGAACACTTCCGAGATCAAGAAGATCGCGAAGTGGAAAAGCTCTTTTGGTCACAGTTCCACAATCCGGAGCGTCCACTGTCATTAGCCGATCGTTTGGCCGAATGGGCCGAGCTAAATAGGTTGTCCGGACTCGCCATGAAGTATGTCATGAGTCATCTCTGGCCAGAGAGGCCGGAGCCGAAAAGTTATTTCAACTTGGTGCAACAGTTCCTTGGTGCGGCGCCGCATATCAATGCGATGAAGAGGTCAGCGTGCATAGAGGGTGCGCGGATGGCTCTTGCCTGTGTTAAGACATACTGGGCGGAAATGGAGGCCACCGCTATTGCATCCCCAGACTCGGATGGAAGCCGAGTACCTGTCGAGCACTATTTTCAAGAAGTTCTGCAAGGCGCTCGTTTAATAGAGACGCAGTGCTCGAAGGATACTATATTCGAATAGCATATATTATTGTATAACAATATTTTGATAAATTGTAGAAGCTTTTTATACTTGTGCCTGCAAGTATTATATACCTCCTGTGCGGCCGTTTAACATATATGTATATATAATCTGAAAGATGGCAGTCGTCGGCTTCAGCCCCCACGCACATAATGCGGGGGTGTTCGTAGAAGGCGCATTTTCACACTTGATCCAACGTCTTGGTCCTACAAAGGAGGTGATAGCGCAGCGAACTAGGCAATCGGACTATGATGCTTTATCACTTTCACTTAGCCATAGGAGTTTGACAATGAGGCTACTTATATAGCCCCTGGTGGCGCCTGCGCTCGCCCGAACTCGGGGTGCGTATGTGCCTGGCCAGGAAGCGGCCCTTTGTTAATGCGGAGGAATCCTAAAGATTCCAGTAAGTCATCGAGTGGTTGACCAGTCTCACGCTATATCATGACAGTCAGTTTTCGGCTTTCTCTACTGAGGTGCTCGCCTGGCCGAACCGAGGCACAATCGCAGTAGTTCTCCTGGTGCCGCCTTAGCCGATAGAGCGGAACGTAAGGTGGCAAAACACAGGAGCCGGGCAAACCCAACATTTGACCAAAGACATGATTCGGAGCTGATGCATATAGAGCCAAACTCGCGACGCCAAACACTCCCTAAGGTATTCGGTCTTTATGAGGGCGGGCGGGATAACGCCCTTAGTAATAAGCCCCTAGTGTCTAGGTACACGCAAAACTCTGACGTGGCCACATGCCAAAACGCCAGCCTCCTCCTTGGTTATACCAAGAAACCATGGGATATGTATCAACAAGAGACAGTAAAAAAGGTTTACGCAGGGTCTTAATCTGAAAAGAATCCTTGGAACGGGTCCCTGCTGCATGTCTATGCCTGTGTCTCCGTTGTGCCGTATCCTGGACGGGCATAGCACGGTATTCATCTGTAAAAGAGAGGAATGTAGTTTAGGAAAGATCGTGCTGAACATGAGTTATACTAAATAAACGAAGTATAAATCAAAATGGGTAAAATTGAGCTTTATTGTCTCTTGTTTTATATGCGCGGAGCCCCTAGTACAGGGGTATACGGCTATTAAGCCTTTATCAATTGTATGTTTATGCCGGACTCGTCTAGCCGTGTCCGTGGTCTTGACGACCTGTTTAGGTGCTTTGGCTGGTGAAGCCGCTTTATTGTGGGGCTGTCAAGGCAGCCGCACTGTCTTCCGCATGGGAGGAACACTCAATGTTTTCCCTTTAATGAGATGATGCCTCGTGGACCGGTCATCTTAAGCGTAAGAGATGCATAATGCGGTATTGCGTTAAAGCGGGCGAAAGCTTCGCATCCCAGCAGTGCTTGATATCTACTTGAGAATGGGGCGATGTGGAAAGTTAGCTGTTCGCGACGAAAGTTATCGGGGGAGCCGAAAATAACTTCTAGCCGGAGAGAACCCATGCAACGGGCGTCCGGGCCTGGCGTTACCCCTTGAAAGGAGGTTTTGCTATGGCAAATTTTTGTTGGGTCTATCCCCATGTTGCGGATTGTGTCCTGGTATAACAGGTTTAGACCACTGCCGCCGTCCATCAGGACATTTGTAAAGTGGAGTCCGCCGTTTATTGGATCTAATACCAAGGCAGTCCAGCCTGCGTTCCGGATACTTCTAGAGTAATCCTGATGGTCAAAGGTGATCTGTTTTAACAACCATTGACGAGACTCCTTTGGGATAGGCCGTGTGGCGCGTATCTCTGTTGGCGCCATTCTGTTCATCATGTGAAGTAAGTTTACTGTTTTGACTTCTTGTGGGAAATCCTTTTGTTTCCTGGTGCTCTGCTTGTGGGGTTCATTGTCGTCCTCACTTGGTGTGCCGAGCCCCTTGTGTTCGGCGTTGAATTTGCCGGATTGCTTGAAAACCCAACAATCTCTGTGGGTATGGTTCGCAGGCTTCCCAGGAGTATTGTGTATTTGACATATCTTGTCAAGGATTTTGTTTAAGTTGGATAGCTCGTCCCTATTATCCTTGAGGGGCGGCTTTCTCTGATTCTGCCGCGAGCTTTTGAATCCGGCGTTGACCGTCGTGATCTTTGGGCTGTTTCTCTTATTTCAGCACTGGTCCTTGTTGCGTCGGGGTTTTCCGTTTCCACCCCTAACTTCGGATGTACTTGGGTCGCCGGTGCTACATCTTGCCAACCAGCTGTCCTTTCCTGCGCAAAAGCGGGTCATGAGGCTTGTTAATGCGGCCATTGTTCTTGGCTTTTCTTGGCCGAGGTGTCTAGCGAGCCATTCGTCTCGAACGTTATGCTTAAAAGCTGCTAGGGCTTCGGCGTCCGGACAGTCGACTATCTGATTCTTTTTAGTAAGAAATCTGTTCCAGAATTTCTGGGCTGACTCTCCTGTCTGTTGAGTTATGTGACTGAGATCGTTTGCATCCGGAGGGTGGACATAGGTCCCTTGAAAATTTGCCCGGAAAGCATCCTCAAGCTCTTCCCAACTTCCAATGGTGTTTTCGGGAAGGCTTTCGAGCCAATGCCGGGCTGGCCCTTTAAGCTTGAGGGGTAAGTATTTTATGGCGTGGAGGTCATCTCCTCTGATCATGTGTATGTGGAGGATATAATCCTCGGTCCAGACCCCTGTTGTTCTGTCGTACACCTCTATGTTTACGGGCTTGAATCCCGCTGGAAATTCATGGTCCAGCACCTCATCGGTGAAACATAGGGGGTGTGCGGCACCCCTGTATTTGGGTGTGCCGTGATGTTCGGATATTTGTTGTGTTGCATTGCTTACTAGAGCTTGCTTTCTTGGCCCGTAGATATATCTGGCTGGGCCATCTTTTTGATGCAGATCCTTTGGTGGATCGCGTGCCGGCTTATGTGCGTCGCCGCTTGCCGCTCCATGCTGGCCATGCAGTCGTCTATCCGACCGGGTGGGTTTCCTATTTTTTGACTGCGGGGGCTCTAAGGCCTCCTCGTCAAATTCAGGCAGTAGCTTTCGCTTTGGATAGCTTTTTGTGCGGCGACTGCCACCATATTTGTGTGCGGTGTTGCGTACTTTGCTCCATCTGATTCCGAGTGCATCTTCCGCAGTTTTGAGCTTCCGCTTCTGCTTTTTCAGGCTACACGCAGTAGCGACGAGCCCTTCATGGAGGTTCTTCTGCTCCATGAGCCTATCCGGTGTAAGGTCGTCCCGACTGTTGTTTTCGCTAGGGACGGGGTGTTCGGTTTGTTTATCCAAGTTGCCCTGTTCGGACAGTTGCTCGAAGGCATGTTCGTCGTCCGCCAGCTCGTCCTGCTCTATGGCTGGGTCTGTATGGCTGCTGTCTCTGTCGAGGCGGGGCTTGGAGCGGCGCTTACGTCGCCGCTTTGATTGCTTTTCGAGTGAACGATCCCTCGTTGCATCCCTGTGTTCCTCGTCGTCGCTTCCTTTGGGTATGTCCACCATGTATACATCATGAGATGAGGTGGCTGTCCAGTGCCTTATAGGCGTTGGTTCATGTTCATCTCCTACATCGTCGTCCATATCGTCGATGTCTTCGGAGTCGAAGTCGAGCACGTCGTTTAAATTATCGAAAGTGGCTACAAAGTGGGTGGTGGGTGGGCTTTGAATTTCTTCATCATCCGCATCCCAACCTTGTTGACCATAGTCCGGCCAAGGCTCTCCTAATAAAGAGAGAGACTTTAGTGAATTCAGAATATCGCCGAAGGGTGAGTGCTGAAAGATGTCCGCGGCGGTGAACTCCATGATTGGCGCCCAATCGGGTTCGGTCGGTAGGGGCGCGGAGGGCTCGGAGTCTGGAGAGGAGTCCGACTCCTTGGAGTCACGGGCTTCGCAGAGAATAGGGCTGGTGTTCGGCTCGATCGCAGTAGAGATTGCAGCCCCCGAGGTGGTGTCCAACCACCCATCCTCGATTGGCGCAGTTGGCTCTGAATTAAGGGTCGGAGCTGATGCGGGTGCGGCCTCCAGGGCACTGTTCGGCGGCAAAGCTAGATCATTCCCATCATGACAGTGCGGCGCACTCGGCTGTGGCTCGAATCCGTCGAAGATCAAGTCTCCGTGGAGGTCCGCTGTGTAGTCTAAACTTCCAAATCTGACCTGACGGCCAGGGGCGTAGCTTTCGATCTGCTCCAGATGGCCAAGCGAATTGGCCCGCAGTGCAAAGCCGCCAAATATGAAGATCTGTCCGGGGAGAAAAGTCTCACCCTGGATTGCATCATCGTTGATGATCGGAGGAGCTATTGGGCCTAAAAGTGACGACACAGAGGAACTCTCAATGAAAGCACCAATGTCGGTGTCAAAACCGGCGGATCTCGGGTAGGGGGTCCCGAACTGTGCGTCTAGGCGGATGGTAACAGGAGGCAGGGGACACGATGTTTTACCCAGGTTCGGGCCCTCTTGATGGAGGTAAAACCCTACGTCCTGCTTGATTAATATTGATGATATGGCTAGTACAAGAGTAGATCTACCCCGAGATCAAGGAGGCTAAACCCTAGAAGCTAGCCTATGGTATGATTGTTGTCCGTCCTACGGACTAAAACCCTCCGGTTTATATAGACACCGGAGAGGGCTAGGGTTACACAGAGTCGGTTACAATGGTAGGAGATCTACATATCCGTATCGCCAAGCTTGCCTTCCACGCCAAGGAAAGTCCCTTCCGGACACGGGACAAAGTCTTCAATCTTGTATCTTCATAGTCCAGGAGTCCGGCTGAAGGTATAGTCCGGCTATCTGGACACCCCCTAATCCAGGACTCCCTCAAAGGTATTTTTGGGTTTTTGGTTTAATAGATCTGAAATAAACGCAAGAGAAAAGTAGATCGCAAAGGAAAATATATGAGAAAGAAGACCCGGGGGCCGTAGGTTTCACTAGTGGTTTCTCTCGAGAAAAATAGCAAACGACGGGTAAACAAATTACTATTGGGCAATTGTTAGAACCTCAAGTAATTATGATGATATCCAGGCAATGATCATTATATAGGCATCACGTCCAAGATTAGTAGCCCGACTCCTGCATGCATCTACTACTATTACTCCACACATCGACCGCTATCCAGCATGCGTCTAGTGTATTAAGTTCATGGAGAACCGGAGTAATGCAATAAGAACGATGACATGATGTAGACAAGATCTATCTATGTAGAGATATACCCCGTCATTTTATCCTTAGTAGCAACAATACATACGTGTCGTTTCCCTTTCTGTCACTGGGAGCAAGCACCGTAAGATCGAACCCACTACAAAGCACCTCTTCCCATTGCAAGATAAATAGATCAAGTTGGCCAAACAAAACCCAAATATGGGAGAAGAAATATGAGGCTATAAGCAATCATGCATATAAGAGATCAAAGAAACTCAAATAACTTTCATGGATATAAAAAGATAGATTTGATCATAAACTCAAAGTTCATCGGATCCCAACAAACACACCGCAAAAGAGTTACATCATATGGATCTCCAAGAGACCATTGTATTGAGAATCAAGAGAGAGAGATGGAGCCATCTAGCTACTAACTATGGACCCGAAGGTCTACAAAGAACTACTCACGCATCATCAGAGAGGCACCAATGGAGGTGGTGAACCCCATCCGAGATGGTGTCTAGATTTGATCTGGTGGTTCTTGACTCTGCGGCGGCTGGATGAATATTTTGTCGACTCCCCTAGGGTTCTGGGATTTTTGGGGTATTTATAGAGCAAAGAGGCGGTCCGGGGGGCACCCGAGGTGGGCACAATCCACCAGGGCGCGCCCAGGCGCCCCCTGGTGGCTTGTGCCCCCCTCGGGGCACCCCCTAGGTGCAGCCAAGGCCCGTTGTGTTCCTTTTGGCCCATAAAAATTCTCCGTAAAGTCTCGTGGCATTTGGATTCCGTCTGATATTTATTTTCTGCGATGTAAAAACACGGAAAAACAGGAACTGGCACCTGGCACTATGTCAATAGGTTAGTACCAAAAATGATATAAAATGACTATAAAATGATTATAAAACATCCAAGATTGATAATATAACGACATGGAACAATCAAAAATTATAGATACGCTGGAGACGTATGAGCCGTCTTCATCATCCCAGCGGCCACCATGATGAGTAGGGAGTAGTCCACCCTCGGGGCTGAGGGTTTGTACCAGTAGCTGTGTGTTTAATCTCTCTCTCTCTCTCTCTCTCTCTCTCTTGTGTTCTTGAGATTTCACGATCTTGATGTATCGTGGGCTTTGTTAATATAGTTGGATCATATGGTGTTTTCCTCTCTCTATCTTGTTGTGAATTGAGTTTCTGAGTGAGATTTTGTTTTATCGGATTGAATACTTTTATGGATTTGAGAGCACTTGATGTATGTCTTGTTATAATACCCGTGGTGACAATGGGGTATCATATTGATTCACTTGATATATGTTTTGGCACTCAACTCGTGGATTCCCGAGGTGACATTGGGGTAATCTATGCATAGGGGTTGATGCACGTTCTTGTTGGGGAACATAGCATGCAATTTTGAAAAATTCCTACGATCACGCAAGATCTATCTAGGATATGCATAGCAACGAGAGGGGAGAGTGTGTCCATGTACCCTCGTAGACCGAAAGAGAAAGCGTTAGGTTAACGCGGTTGATGTAGTTGAACGTCTTCGCGATCCAACCGATCAAGTACACTGGTACGCGTCGGTGCTATACAAACGGTTTTTAACCCCTTTCCGCGACGGCATTTGGAACCGTCGCCTAGTGAGTGACGGCGATAGGGGGTCCTTCCCACATGACCCAGAAACTATTGGGGATATGTCCTCCTGTAAGGGCATATTTATCCCTTAGTAGTTTCGGTGATTGATGACAATGCTTTTGCGGACTAATCGTGTGCATTGAGCATTTTAGATATATCATGTCTAAGCACAAGATTATTTGGTGCCCCTCGAAGATTATTGAAGATGTTGTTTCTCTATGTTTCTTTTCGGTGGATTTGAGTCGTAGGAAAGCCGTACTATCAAGAAGGGGGTCCGCGTTGGAAAGGTTTGGGTGGAATCAGCACATACACGTTTGTTCCTTTTGCACCACCTTTCCTCTGTGTAATGCCCCGAGACCGATGTGCCAGGTGTCCTCTAGTTATTCGCTGTTGTTGCCTTGTCATTGCTTGCGTGTCATGCATTGCATATCATGTCATCATGTGCATTTCATTTGCATACATGTTCGTCTCATGCATCCGAGCATTTTCCCCGTTGTCCATTTTGCATTCCGGCGCTCCTATCTCCTCCGGTGATCATTTCTACCTTTCTTTCGTGTGTGGGGATTAAACATTTCCTGATTGGACCGAGACTTGCCAAGCGGCCTTGGTTTACTACCGGTAGATCGCCTATCAAGTTTCGTACCATTTGGACTTCGTTTGATACTCCAACGGTTAACCGAGGGACCGAAAAGGCCTCGTGTGTGATGCAGCCCAACACCCCTCCAATTTGGCCCAAAACCCACCTAAGACATCTCCATCATCTCGGTCGTTCGATCACGATCGCGTGGCCTAAAACCGCACCTCATTTGGACTCTCCTACGTCCCTCTACCTATAAATATGTGCTCCCCTCCGAAATTTTTCGCGCAGTCTAACCCTAGTCTTCTTCATCCTCGCGCCGCCGGACACGTCCGCGCCGAGCCGGACAATGTCCGCTACCGCAGCCACCTCATTCTGGCCAATGGAGAGCCGCCACATCAGCCGCACCGCCGCCTCCAACCACTCAGACGCCGCCACGCGTCCCCGCGCCCGCGCCCACTTTGCCGCAGCACCCGGGGCCCAGATCCGGCCCGCCCCGGGCCGAACCGGGCCGCGCCGGGCCCGCCTCCGCCTTGGCTCCCGTGCGCAGCGCGCCTCGCCGGTGGCCCTGCTCGCCTCCGCCGCCATGCCCCGCCGCGGCCATGCCCTAGCCGCCGCCGCGGGTTGCCTTCACTGCCGCGCCCCGCATCAACCTCGTCGCCTCGCCAGAGCTCCGCCGGTTTTGCACCGCTCCTCCGCCGTCCGGCCGCGGCCTCGCTTCCTCCGGCCTCGTCGCTTCGTCCTCGCCTCGCCGGAGCCCCACCTCACATCGCCGGAGTTTGCCGGAGCTCGTCCCGTGCCGGATCCGTGGAAGATGGATCAGATCCACCACTTCCCCATCAAAACACGTCCCTGTCTCAGATCTGCACCGCTCCGTCCCGGAGTCCGTGAGTTTTCCAGATTTAAATGCCCTTGTTCATCATGT
Source organism: Triticum dicoccoides (assembly GCF_002162155.2). Taxonomy (NCBI): domain Eukaryota; kingdom Viridiplantae; phylum Streptophyta; class Magnoliopsida; order Poales; family Poaceae; genus Triticum; species Triticum dicoccoides. The sequence continues at coordinate 247,548,275 of NC_041388.1, forward strand.
CGTAACTTTGCATCCGTAACTCCGTTTTGCGCGTGTAGCATATCAAAATGTTCGTCTCAGAGAGTACATCATTTCATCTCATTGCATCATTTTCATTTGAGCTCATCTTGATGCCCGAAATGCTATTGGAAGAGTGTTATTTGAGATAGTTGCCAGATCTGCTGCTCCAATTAGCTATTTGTCATTTTTGCCATGATTATTGTGTGCATGATATGTCCCTGAGCTCTACATGTGTTTTGTTATATGCCATGCCATCTTTCCAGGGGTGCCATCCATGTATTTTTGTGATGTGTGTGGTGACTAGCACAAGCTTGCAAAGTGGTGCATTCGTTAATGCTAATTTCAGGGACTTAGCATTTCCACCAAGTCCTTGATCTGTTTATCTCAATATGCCATATGTTCATATTGTTTCCTAGTGATTTGTGCCTCTTTTGAGGATGATCAGTAAGGATGATTTGTTAATCTTGTAGTGCTCTATCTATCCATGCCTTTGTGTGCAATTATGGAGCACCCTAGATTGAGTCAATCGAGCTCTACTTTTGCTATTTCGTGAATCTGGGCAGATTGTCTACTTGTTAGCAATTTTGCCGAGGATGTTGTCGTTGATCCGTGCATGCTATGCTATTGTTCTTGCCATGCCTAGCTTTTATAATGTGTATTCTTGATGGATGTATGCTTAGATTGTCATGGCTTGCTATATAGTGAGTGCATCGAGCTCGTAAACATGCCTACGTGATATCTGTTTTTGCATGCTCCAGTTTTTCACTAAATCTATGATCTGATTATGTTTTTGCCATGTTCACATGCTTGCAATTGTATTTTCTGATCCCTTTTGGCTCAAGGTAACTAAGGGACTTTTGTTAAGATCTTTGAGTATCTCCATGCCATGCTTAATTTGCCATGTTAAGTCCCTGTAGCTTATAGTTTTCATGCTCCAAAGTGTGCTACCTGATCTGAAATTCCAGAGAAGTGTTAATTTCACTAAGTCTGAAATCTGTTTACCAAATGCATTTTTGCCATGCTTGTTTGAACCTGTTAATGGATGATTTGGCCGTAGCTCATTGTTCCTCTTTTGTTAAGCATCATGAATGAATCCCTGCCATGTATTTTGTTACCATGTTTGAGTGCTTTAGCATGTTTATCTTGTTGCATTTAGATGGCTACTTGCTGTAAATCGCAGAACGTGGTCATATTTGAATTGCTTGCCATTTCCAAACCGTAACTCCGATTCCGGTGTTCTTTATATCGTTTTCAAGCGATTTCATCCCATCTTTCCAGTGGCACGCTTGGATTTCCAAGTTGAGGCCATGTCCATTCATTCCTTGCCAAATCTTGCATATGCATCACATATTGCATCCCGCATAGCATACCATCTTCGCATCATGTTGTTTGAGTTTGCACGTGGTTGATTGTGTCCTTGTTGCTTGTTTGTATTGTTTGGGTAGAGCCGGGAGACGAGTTCGCTAACGAGGAGCCCGTTGAGTTTGCTGTCGAGGATCCAGTCAACTCTGACAACCTTGCAGGCAAGATGACCATACCCTCGAAATCACTTCTATCTTTGCTTGCTTAGTTGCTCGCTCTTTTGCTATGCCTATGCCGCGATACCTACCACTTGCTTATCATGCCACCTATATTGTTGAACCAAGCCTCTAACCCTCCTTGTCCTAGCAAACCATTGTTTGGCTATGTTACCACTTTGCTCAGCCCCTCTTATAGCGTTGTTAGTTGCAGGTGAAGATTGGGGCTTGTTCCATGTTTGGAACATGGATATTTTGTTGGGATATCACAATATATCTTATTTAATTAATGAATCTATATACTTGGTAAAGGGTGGAAGTATCGGCCTTATGCCTGGTGTTTTGTTCCACTCTTGCCGCCCTAGTTTCCGTCATATCGGTGTTATGTTCCCGGATTTTGCGTTCCTTACACGGTTGGGTTATAATGGGATCCCCTTGACAGTTCGCCTTGAATAAAACTCCTCCAGCAAGGCCCAACATTGGTTTTACCATTCGCCACCTAGCCTTTTCTTTCCCTTGGGTTAGGCCAGCCCAAGGGTCATCTTTATTTTAACCCCCCCGGGCCAGTGCTCCTCTGAGTGTTGGTCCAACTGAGCGATGTCCGGAGCTACCAGGGGAAACTCTGGGCTGGCCCACCGATGTCTGGCTCATCCGGTGTGCCCTGAGAATGAGATATGTGTAGCTCCTATCGGGATTTGTTGGCACATCTGGGTGGCTTTGCTGGTCTTGTTTTACCATTGCCGAAATGTCTTGTAACCGGGATTCCGAGTCTGATCGGGTCTTCCCGCTAGAAGGTCTATTCCTTCATTGACCATGAGAGCTTGTCATGGGCTAAGTTGGGACTCCCCTGCAGGGATTTGAACTTTCAAAAGCCGTGCCCGCGGTTATGGGCAGATGGGAATTTGTTAATGTCCGGTTGTAAAAAACCTGAAGTTGACCTTAATTAAAATACATCAACCGCGTGTGTTACCGTGATGGTCTCTTTCCGGCGGAGTCCGGGAAGTGAACACGGTGTTGGAGTTATGCTTGACGTAGGTTGTTCTAGGATCACTTCTTGATCATAGTTTCTCGACCATGCCTTGCCTTCTCTTCCCGCTCTCTTTTGCGTATGTTAGCCACCATATATGCTAGTTGCTTGCTACAGCTCCACCTCATACCTTTACCTTACCCATAAGCTTAAATAGTCTTGATCGCGAGGGTTCGAGATTGCTGAGTCCCCGTGACTCACAGATACTTCCAAACCAGCTGGCAGGTGCCGATGAGTCCGTGCAGATGATGCAACCAAGCTCAGGAGGAGCTCGATGAAGATCTTGTCCTTTGTGTCGTTTCGTTCTAGTTGATCAGTAGTGGAGCCCAGTTGGGGTCGATCGGGGACCTTTGTCGCATTTGGGGTTCTTCTTTTATTTTGGTTCCGTAGTCGGACCTTGTCTGTATCTGGATGATGTAATGCTTTATTCATGTATTGTGTGAAGTGGCGATTGTAAGCCAACTATGTATATTTTCCCTTATTGTATTACATGGGTTGTTTGCGAAGATTACCTCACTTGCGACATTGCTTTCAATGCGGTTATGCCTCTAAGTCGTGCTTCGACACGTGGGAGATATAGCCGCATCGAGGGCGTTACACTCTGGCTCTTTGGAGCATCCTCCGTTTCTCCGTGTCTCTGCAAAATGAAGGACTCCTAGTGGGGTTGAACTGGGGCATGCGGTAGTACAGCTCTTCGGAGCGGTAGTACCGGCCTCGGGCGCGGTAGTACCGCAGGTGCTCACGGTAGTACCGCTCCTAGGGCGTGGTAGTACCGTGGCCTCTGGACAGGCTCATCTGCATGAGCGAAAGTAGGGGCGGATGTATTTTTTTTCATCCACGCCCTACGCGGTAGTACCGCTCCAGGCTTGCGGTAGTACCATGTCGGATTTTTGCAAAGATCGAAACTCAGCAGAAGTTGCCATGGATGTATTTTTATATGTTCGTGCCTTCCCAATCTTGACTACCCATGCCTTGCGGTAGTACCGCGCCAGCGGTTCTACCGCCCTCAGCTTCAACGTGTCAGGGCTGGTTTAGCTACTGTTGCGCCAGTGGTAGTACCGCAGTGCCATGTGGTAGTACCGCATGCCCTGGCGGTAGTACCACGTCTCTGGTGTGGTAGTACCGCTCGTCGCAGCTGAGTTAGTGGATAACAGTTGGATTTGTTCTTCCACTATAAAAGGGGAGTCTTCTTCTCCAAGTTGACCACCTCCTCCACCCCCAAGCTCCATTGTTGCTCTAAGCTCCATTTTCGCCCGATCTCTCTTCCTAGCCAATCAAACTTGTTGATTTCCTAGGGATTGGTTGAGAATGCCCCGATCTACACATCCACCAAGAGAAATTTGATTCCCCCACTAATCCCTCACGGATCTTGTTACTCTTGGGTGTTTGAGCACCCTAGACGGTTGAGATCATCGCGGAGCCATACTCCATTGTGGTGAAGCTTATGGTGTTGTTGGGAGCCTCCAATTAAGTTGTGGAGATTGCCCCAACCTTGTTTGTAAAGGTTCGGTCGCCGCCTTCAAGGGAATCAATAGTGGAATCATGACATCTCGCATTGTGTGAGGGCGTGAGGAGAATACGGTGGCCCTAGTGGCTTCTTGGGGAGCATTGTGCCTCCACACCGCTCCAACAGAGACGTACTTCCTCTCAAAGGGAAGGAACTTCGGTAACACATCCTTGTCTTCGCCGGATCCACTCTTGGTTATCTCGTCCCTTTACTCATGCAAGCTTATCTTGTGTTACATCCCTTGCTTGCTTGTGTACTTATTGTTGTTGCATCATATATGTTGCTCACCTAGTTGCATATCTAGACAACCTACTTTGATGCAATGTTTAAATTGATAAAGAAAAGCTAAAAAAATTTATGTACCTATTCACCCCCTCTAGTCAACTATATCGATCCTTTCAATTGGTATCAGAGCCTCGTCTCTTTATTAAGGACTTTGCCGTCCGAAAAGTATGGTTGACGCCATAGACGGTGAGGAGGAGCACCCAGGTGTGATCCCGTCCTCGTCTACGGCCGATGGGGGAACCTCGGTCTCATGTGAGGAGCTCAATGTGGCCTTGGACACATTTAAAACCTCCATGACGGCCGATGTCGGTGTTAAAACCGGTGGATCTCGGGTAGGGGGTCCCGAACTGTGCGTCTAAGGCGGATGGTAACAGGAGGCAGGGGACACGATGTTTTACCCAGGTTCGGGCCCCCTTGATGGAGGTAAAACCCTACGTCCTGCTTGATTAATATTGATGATATGGGTAGTACAAGAGTAGATCTACCACGAGATCAGAGAGGCTAAACCCTAGAAGCTAGCCTATGGTATGATTGTATGTTGTCCTACGGACCTAAACCCTCCGGTTTATGTAGACACCGAAGAGGGCTAGGGTTACACTAGGTCGGTTACAAAGGAGGAGATACACATATCTGTATTGCCTAGCTTGCCTTCCACGCCAAGTAGAGTCCCATCCGGACACGAGAAGAAGTCTTCAATCTTGTATCTTCATAGTCTAACAGTCCGGCCAATGGATATAGTCCGGCTGTCCGGAGACCCCTTAATCCAGGACTCCCTCAGTAGCCCCTGAACCAGGCTTTCAATGACGATGAGTCCGGCGCGCAGTATTGTCTTCGACATTGCAGGGCGGGTTCCTCCTCCAAATACACCACGGAAGAATTTGGATACAAGGATAGTGTCCGACCCTGCAAAATAAATTCCACGTACCACCGCAGAGAGAATAATATTTCCACAAATCTAATCTGCCGACTTGTTTTGACAACATGACGTTATGCCATGGCCCGGTGATTATCCGAACCGTTTGCTTTAACTAGCCCCACACATAACACGAGGCAGTTTTTTGACACGTCTCGTCAAAGCAGAGATCGTGTTCCCCTAATTATGGGATTCTCATCAATACGGTCATGGGTAACCCAACCGTGTCTAGGACTCCTAGATTATAGGCAAGTCCCAAACGGCCACGGAGAGGACGCTTGATATTCACCCTCTTTATAAAGGGACAAGGCTTTTACTTTTTCCCTCCCGTGCTCAATCGAATCCTTCCCCCGCCCCGAGTTCTAACACCCAAAGCCCAGGTCAGGTGCTCCGGATCTTCAATCATGTCCGGATCCAGCCTTCAAGGCCGATGGATGCCCTCCTCTGTTACGGAAGAGGATATCAAGAAGTTTAGGGAGGCCAGATACCTGACCGCCGAGATTTCGCATCGGCTGCCTGCCCAAGGGCAGGTCGTCCCTACTCCTGAACCCAACAAAGACGTCGTGTTCATCTCCCACTTCCTCCGAGGTCTAGGCCTCGCTCTGGATCCCTTCGTAAGGGGTTTGATGTTCTATTATGGGCTAGACTTCCAGGATCTAGCCCCGGACTCCTTTCTCCACATCTCGGCATTTATTGTCGTGTGTGAGGCCTTCCTCCGCATTACCCCTCACTTCGGCCTATGGCTCAAGACTTTTGACGTGAAGCCGAAGACGGTCGAGGGGCAGCACGTAGCGTGCGGAGGCGCATCCATAAGCAAGATCACTGGAGCTCCATGGCCAAAAGGTTCCTTTCCAGAGGTGTCCGGATTATGGCAACGGGAGTGGTTTTACATCACAGCTCCCAGAAGCGCCAAGTGGGTGGCTGCCCCTGCTTTCCGCTCGGCCCCCCCACCACAACTGATGTCATGGATCAGCAGGGGGCTGAGCTGGGGTCCAGCCAAGGACGTGCCTGTACTGCAGAGCCACATTCAAGATCTCTTCGAAGGATATTTTAGTCTGGTCATGGTGGTGCAAGTCATGCTGGTTCGACGAATCCAGCCATGCAAACGCCGACCCCTCCGCATGTGGGAGTTCAACCCAGAAGGACCACGCTCTATTCAGAATTTCCTCGGCACGACGCACGAGGAGCTGTATAAATCATTCTTCGGACCCCAAATAGAGTGTCCGGATACTGCCGAGGATGTGGGCCTGAGCAGCAACCGCACCGCCGAACAAGTAAGTAATCCTCTAGCCGAACATGCCGTCTTTCATTTATCATGACATCATTCTGAGAAATTGCTCTTTGACCAGGACTGGCTAACAAAGGCGAAGATGATTCGGTGTTCGGCCCCCCTTCCCGAGGGTTTAGAAAATCCGGTACTGGAAAAGATGCTCGAGCTAGCACCTTGCCCGGAGCCCTCAAAGGAAGATAAAGGGGGGAATAACGAGGGCGAGAGCGAGCCCCCATCGCTACCAATTCCAACCGAGGGAATGAGCGCCTCCGCGAAGGAGGATAACCAAGGGGAAGGATCCGACCTTCTCTCGCTTCAGGGAAGGAAGAGGACTGCCTCTGAAGATCCAGAAACTAATGTTTCCAAGCGGGAGAAGAAATCTCCGCTAGAGGGTCCTGCCTTGGAGGGTGCTCTTGCCGTACAAAGTCCGCACGGGGATCAGCCCTCCAACGAGCTGTAAGTAATCAAAAAGTACTTTAATAGTGAAGATATACTACCTTACCTCTAAGGAAAATAACCGAAGCCTTTATCTTGCAGTTTGGACCTTAGCCTCTCTCAGCAGAGCTCGTCTTCAGGGGATCTTCTTCCTGAGATGATGGAGAGCGAAACGCCTCCCCCGGACTCCCCTGCTCAAGAAGCGGGCGACCTTGAAGTGTCATCACGGAGGACCTCTCCGGATCCGATGAGGCCAGAAGATAATCCTATAGTCACCCGAAGTCCCCAGCGTCCGGCTCTCAAAGAGAGCAAACAAAAGAGTCCGGCACCATCTGGTATGCGGTCGGACGTACTGAGGGAGCTATTGGAGCGAGAAGCCATCTCAGAAGAACACTGTACGTTGATGGGTACGGTGATGGAAAGAATTTTGTCCGCCGAAAGCGGATTGCATGAAGCCTTTATGAGTCTACTGACGGGCTTTGAGGTATGTGAAATGATATAATTTTTGATAGTACCGCACATGTTTAGGTGTGCCCTATGTAGATAGTAGCCCCTGAGACTTTGGTTATCGTCGAGAACGGCGGCGAACAGAGGATCATAGTCCCAGGTAATAACCAGATTGCCTTTGTGTGCAGGTGGTGGAAGCTCCGGTGGCTAGCCGGACTAATGAGTTTGCCGAACTAAAGCGGCAACTGGATGCGGCAGATGCCGACATCGAGCTTGTTAACAAGCGGCTTGACGAGTCACAGGGTAAGTAATGTTTTCTGGTGAATGTCACATAGTAAGAGGAGCATGATGCCAGTATCTTTAATATGTTGTGACTGCAGACGGAGCTGCCACCGTGGAGACCCTTCGGGCGGAACTTGCCCAAGCCAAGGAACAAGCAAGAATTAGCAATGCGGCTGCTTTGAAGGCGGCCGAAGAGTTAAGAGTCGAGAAGGCTGTGCATTGCGAAAGCAAAGAGAAGATGGCCAAGATGGCCGTAAAATTAAAAGACACTGCCGACCGTTGCCAGTTCCTTGAAAAAGAGAACTGAGTGAAGGCAGCGGACCTTGAAAAGGCTGCGATGACGACCAAAGACACCCGCTCTGCTATGAGGGCGAAGGAGGAGGTGCGTGAAGCCGGGGATATTGCGGCTGGGAATCCCTTTCTGCTGCAGAGGAAGTTCGGAGATCCGCGGTATGCCCCTCTGGATCGGCTGTGGAGTTCGGCAGCCGCATACATGGACTTGGCAGCGAGCGCTGTCGATGCGGTCGAATACTTCTGAGATCAAACAGATCGTGAAGTGGACAAGCTGTTCTGGTCGCAATTTAACGTTCCAGAGCGTCCGCTTCCCTTGACCGATCAACTAGCCGAATGGGCCGAACTTAATAGATTGTCCTGACTTGCCATGAGGTCCGTCGTAGATCATCTGTGGCCAGAGAAGCCGAAGCCGAACAACTATTTCAGCTTAGTGCAGCAGTTCCTTGGTGTGGTGCCGCGCATCAATGCGATGAAGAGGTCGGCGTGCATAGAAGGCTCGCGGATGGCCTTTGCCCGTGTCAAAGCATACTGGGCGTAGATGGATGCTACCACTATTGCGGCGCAGGGTTCGGCCATAGGCCGAGTGGCTGCCGAGCACTATTTTGAAGAAGTTCTTGAGGATGCTTGTTTGATAGAGGCTGTCGGTGTACAAAAAGAGGGGTGCACTTTTGGTACCCCTATAACTGTGCACGGGCAGTCTGAGCCACGGGCACCACCACACTGAGCAAGACAAGGGAGGTGAGCCAAGGTAAGGCCGAAGCTCAGGAGAAGCAGAACGACGCCAAGACCAAGACCACAAAGAGCAAAGGGGACGAAGCGGACTCCCCCCCGGCAAGATCCTTGCCGGGAGGCGGTTTTAGCAAACCCGACAAGACCCTTGCCGTGGCAGCTCGCCCCACACCTACGGAGTGAGTCACCCTTGAGTCCACTGCCCCCATGGGGGCAGTGGATTCGGGAGACATCCCCGTGGTGGCATGCAGATCTTTGTGAAGACATTCAAGATCAGATACACCCTTCAGAAGATGATGATCCTTGGCGGGATCCCAGCCAAGGAGGACCACAAGGCCCCCGACAAGAGCCTTGCCGGGGATGACAGCAGGCGCCGTGGCAAGACCCTTGCTGGGGCCCCGGCAAGGCCCTTGCCAAGAACACCCGTTGGGCCACCATCAGGCCCACGCCAGTCGAACCTCCACCGCCGTTCGCATGCAGCTGCCGACCCAACCAGTTGGGCAGGCACCTGCATGGCGACATGCAGATCTTCGTGGAGACCCACTGCTGCGCCACCTCAGCTGCCTGCCTGCCTACATGGCACCGCGGGCGCCGCTGGCCAGGGCGCGTGTCGACACGAGAGGGAGCGGCGACGGACGAGACAGGGCTCTCCCCCGTCCCCGATAAAGCAAGGACACCTGGGCAAGACACATTAAATGCGCCTTGTCATGTAATGCGAGGGATAACCTCGCATCACTGTTCCCTTTCCACCTCCTGGTGCTACTATGGCAACCCCTTTCCTATAAAAGGAGGCCCAAGGCGACCAGGAGGAGGATTCGGCTTTTTAGAGCTCCTCACGCCCCATAGCTAGCTCAAGAACACAGATATACAATCCACCAAAGCAGGAGTAGGGTTTTACGCATCCCCGCGGCCAGAACCTGGATAAACGAACCGTGTGCTATCTGTTTGATCCGCTCTTCTCATGACCCCGCGCCCCGCAACCGTAGTAGGGATTCTTGTGATCCCATAGGTGTCGTTCCCACCGACATCTTTGGCGCGCCAGGTAGGGGGGCGCAGTTGTGAGAATTGGCTTTAGTAGTTAGTTCGACGCTTCTTCATCGTCATGGCGCCCAAGAAGAAGACGACGGTGGCGGTTGGCCCGTCTGAAACCGGACATCCCGTCCCGACGCGGGCGAGCAGCGGACCGGTTGCAGAAAGGACCCGGGGTGCCGTTCACGAACACCAACACCGTCCCAGCAGCCGGAGCTTGGGAGGCGGCGATGTTCGTGCGCCTGGTAGCGGGCCGCACGCCGCCAAATCGAAAGACAGAGCCAGGCCCTCCGCGGGGGGCGCGGGGCCTTCCAAGATCGCTACCGCCCCGCCCGAAGGCGATGCGAGGGCCTCCAACACTCCCACGCCGGCGCCGACGGCGCGCTCCTCTCAAGCAGCGTGCGACGAACGGCACAACCACGCCGAAGACCCCGGGTGTCGCCGCGGGAAGAGCCCCGAGCGCCACCCCCGGGAGGTAGAAGACCTGCCCGCTCGCCGAGGCACTGGTGAAGATGGCATGCGACCGCGGGGTCATGATAGAGCTCCTTCTGACATGGTCAGAAGTCGAAGCGCGTCGCGATCCGTGCAGGTTTCGCTGCTACCAACGCCAGCAGAAGCCCTGGCGCGCGCGCAGTTGCTCCTCGATTTTCCTCCCACTACGGGGAAACTCGACGAATGGAGAGCCACTATCTGAAGCCTTGTTGCGGTGGCCAACAAAGACGAACCGAGTCCGGTGGAGCCCCCGGGTTGATGCTCCAACAGAGTCCCTCGCACCAGTGGCAGGAAAGCCGGCGGTGCCGCGACCACGGTGCACTCGCCTCCTCCTCGCCCGGTACCGCGGACGCCAGCCCATCGCGACGTTGCGGGCGACGAAATCTCCATAGCGTCGTCCGACCCACGGACCCACTGTGACCAGCGCCAAGTCCTTCGGGAACGAGAACATGAAGATGCTCGAACCACTATCGAGCGCTGGCGCGGAGCGCGCCACCAGTCAGACAGGCGAGCAGGGCCTGCTGTGAACCACCCGACACCGGAGAGCCTTGGAGGCCTAGCTTACGAGGTAGGCTGTCCGGCTTTTACCCGTGAGCTGCGGCAGTTCCAGTGGCCCACTCACCGCACCTTCAAACCTGACGTGGGCGAAAAGTACAGCGGCAAGACCCACCCGTCCGAGTTCCTCAGCATCTACACCATTGCGATGCAAGATGCCGGAGCCCGCGACGATAAGGTGCTTGCGAATTACTTTCCGTTGGCTCTTAAACCCAACGCCATGTCATGGTTGATGCACTTGCCGGTAGACTCTATTTCCTCCTGGTCAGATTTGTGCCATGAGTTTGTGGGCGCCTTTACTGGAGGCCACCAAGCCCATGGCCAAGCGAGCGACCTGCACGTCATTCCCCAGAAGGGAGGCGAGAGTCTCCGCAAGTATATACAGAGGTTCAGCCGGATACAGTACAATATCCCTGATGTTCACCCTACCGCCATCATCAGCGCGTTCCATCAGAATGTGCGTAACCACAAGATGCGCGGAGAGCTGGCAATGAACAAGGTGAAAGATGTACCAGAACTCTATGTTCTTGCTAACAGATGTGCCCGGGCTGAAGAGGGAAGGAAGTACCCCGGCGAAGACGCCGGCGTGGAAACCGACTCCTCAGATGAAGATACTGCGGCCCCGGCGAAGAAGGGCCGGCGCTGCAACAGGAAGCGCAAGGGTAAAGCCGTGCTTGCCGTCGAGGGATCTGGTGACACCGGCTCCACCAAGAAAACCAAGGCAGATGACCCCAGCAAGGAAATTGCCGGATGTGTCGCCTGCCGGGCCTTGGCGGTTGCCGAGAAGCCAGGAAACTCCAACAAGCGATACTGCAAGATCCATCGCACCAAAGGCCATGCTCTCCAAGACTGCCGATAGGTTGAGCTCCTCGCTGAGAAGCAGAGGGCTGAATACAAGAGGCGGGACAAGGAGAAGGTCCAAGACGGTGCTAAGGGGTCCGGCAAGAAGCGTGACGGCCAGGCGGGCCGTCGCGGCAAGGATAAACAACAGGAGAGGCCTGCTCGGGGCCGTGACAAAAATCCAGAAGACGACGATCACAAAGAGGACGATGAATCCAGTGACCAAGAGTTTCAGAAAGCTACAAAGGCCATGTGCGGCGACGGCGGCGCCTCGCTGCATACTTCTCACCGCCAACTTAAACAGTGGGCGCGAGAGATTATAGCGGCAGAGCCGTCGTTTGATGCCCAAAGGCCGCTGAAGTGGTCCAGCACACCTATCATTTTTTACACTGAGGATCACCCTGATCGCACTACTGCGGTCGGGTGCTTGCCATTGTTGGTTTCACCAACAATACGCAACCTCAAGGTGACAAAGATGCTAGTCGATGGCGGGGCCGGTCTGAACTTGATCTCGCCTGCCGTGGTCGAGAAACTGCAGATTCCTGATGGAGACCTCGAAGAGACAGGCACGTTTCAGGGGGTCAACCCGGGAAGAAGCCAACCTAAGGGAAAGGTCACGCTGCCCGTGACTTTTGGAAGCAATCTGAACTACAGGACGGAGAGGATCGTGTTTGATGTTGCCAAGATCCCCTTGCCCTACAACGGGATCCTTGGCCGCCTAGCGCTGGCCAAGTTCATGGCGGCGTCACACTACTCCTACAACACCCTGAAGATGCCAGGACCTGTGATGATCATCACCATCCCCTACGATAAGAAAGATGCGCTGATTTGCGCTGACCAATTATACCAGCAAGCAGTTGCAGCAGGTGCCGCCACTAGGGAACTTGCTCCTTCCACTGGGACCCCGGGAGGGAAGAAGAAGAAGAAGACCGGTGAGACCTCGGACACCCACTCCGGCAAGCGCACCTCTTCGGAGTGTAGCGCTCCCGTCGAGGACGTGCCAGAGAGCTCCACCGGCGGAAACAAGAAGCCCAGGGCCCTACCGCCGGGAACCAAGAAGGTTTCTATCAATGAGAACGGCACGGGAGGGGCTTTCACCATAAGCTCCACCCTCGACGACAAATAGGAAGACGCGCTCGTCACCTTCCTGCGGGCGAATGTCGATGTGTTTGCATGGCAAGCTTCCGACATCCCCGGCGTTCCCAGGAAGGTGATTGAGCACCACCTTGCTGTTTGTCCTCATGCGTGGCCCGTCAAGCAGAAGGTCAGAAAGAAAGCTTTGGAACGACAAGAGTTCATCACAGAGGAGATCCGGAAACTGGAAGCAGCGGGTTTCGTAAGAGGAGTGCTCCATCCAACGTGGTTGGCCAATCCGGTCGTAGTGTGCAAGGCTAATGGGAAGTGGAGGCTATGTATTGATTACACAGATATCAATAAGGCTTGTCCTAAGGACCCCTTCCCGTTGCCGCGCATCGACCAGATTGTTGACTCCACAGCTGGGTGTGATCTGTTGTCATTCCTCGATGCCTACTCCAGCTACCACCAGATCTTCATGACAAGAGAAGACGAAGAGAAAACATCATTCATCACCCCATGTGGTACGTATTGTTTCATGCGGATGCCTTTCGGGCTGAAGAGTGCTGGTTCGACGTTTGCAAGGGCGGTCCAGATTGGTTTTGAACCCCAGCTCCATAGAAATATGGAAGCTTATATGGATGACATAGTGGTCAAAACCAAGGACAGGGCAACCCTCATACCGGATTTGCAAGAAACATTTGCAAACCCGCGCAAGATCAATCTTAAGCTGAACCCTGAGAAGTGCGTCTTTGGCGTCCCATCCGGCAAGCTTCTCGGGTTCTTTGTGTCACAGTGTGGGATAGAGGCCAATCCGGACAAGATCAAAGCTATAGAGTAGATTGAAGCACCCAAGCGAATCAAGGATGTGCGTCGGCTTGCTGGTTGCATCGCCGCCATGGGCAGATTCATTTCCAAGTCTGCCGAGCGCGCCCTTCCCTTTTTCAAGATCCTGAAAAAGGCGGGCCCGATGGAGTGGACGCCAGAAGCCGAAGCAGCATTGCAAGATTTGAAGAAGTACCTCTCCTCCGCGCCAACACTAGTTGCGCCTAGACCACAGGAGCCATTGCTACTATACCTGGCGGGAACGAACTAGGTGGTCAGCGCCGCACTAGTGGCACAGAGAGAGGTTGACGACGAGGTAATGGCAGCGACAGAGCCCGACACCACCAATGCAGAGACGACACAGCCAGTTGAAGTGCCGCCGAAGAAGAAAATGATGCAGCACCCGGTCTACTTTGTTAGTTCCCTCCTGCAGGGAGCTAGATCAAGGTACTCTGGCGTGCAGAAACTGCTCTTCAGCCTTCTTATGGCCTCGAGGAAGCTGCATCACTACTTCCAGGCACACGAGATCACTGTCGTCACTCGCCTCCCTCTGCAACGGATATTGCACAATCCAGATGCAACGGGAAGAATTGTGGAATGGGCACTGGAGCTGTCTAGCTTTGGCCTCAAGTTTGAAAGTACTTCGACGATTTAGAGCCGAGTCCTGGCGGAGTTCATTGCAGAGTGGACTGCAACGTCTGACGAAGAAGCCTAAGAGACTGCTCTCCCTGGCAAGGAGGCAAGTTGTAGTTGGATCATGTACTTTGATGGAGCTTTCTCCTTACACGGCGCCGGGGCTGGCGTACTACTTGTCGCGCCCACCGGAGAGCACCTCAAGTACGTGATCCAGATGCACTTCCCCAGGGAGGTGTCAACAAACAATATGGCAGAGTACGAAGGGCTGCTTGCCGGTCTTAGGATCGTGGCGGACCTCAGAATCAAGAAGCTCATCGTCTGGGGCGACTCGCAGCTCATCGTCAAGCAAGTCAACAAGGACTACCAGAGCCCGTTGATGAAGGCCTGTGTCGATGAAGTGAGAAAGCTGGAAGAGCGTTTCGATGGTATACAGGCTGAATACGTTCCCCGAGCGGAGAACAATATCGCCGATTACCTGTCAAAATGCGCTACCCTCAAGCTACCTATGGAACCAGGTACCTTTGTGCTCCAGCTAACTCAGCCATCCGTTGATCCATCGACAGAGCAGAACAAGAGAAGGAAATCAGGACCCGGCAAGTACTTTCCCGCCGAGCTCCCCGGAACCGCCGGCAAGGATGTTGCCGGGGACACTGAGCCCGCCATAGGACGGCTAGCTCCGGCGGAGCGTCAAGCTCTTGCCATCGAGACAACCGCCCCTATAGCGGAGGAAATGCCTTTAGTCCTCGCCGTCGAGCCTTAGGCTCCAGCATGGGCACAGCATACCGTCTGATTCCTCCAAACAGGGGAACTTCCTGAAGAGCAGGAAGAAGCGGAAAAAGTAGCCCGTCGCTCTACCATGTATCAGTTCGTCGATGACATCCTGTACAGAAAGAGGCCGAACGGTGTGAAATTGAAGTGTATCCCTCGGGAGGAAGGACTGGAGCTGTTGGCAGAGATACACGGAGGCGTATGTGGATCCCACATCGGGTCAAGGGCCCTTGCCGGCAAGGCATTTCGGCAAGGCTTCTTCTGGCCCACCGCCCTCCAGGATGCGACGACACTAGTCACCAGGTGTGAAGCATGTCAGTTCCATTCAAAGAAGCTTCATCAGCCAGCTCAAGCCCTTCAAACCATTCCTCTCTCCTGGCCCTTCTCGGTCTGGGGGCTCGACATACTGGGCCCTTTCCCCTGCGCTGTCGGGGGCTTTGAGTACTTGTACGTTGCAATCGACAAGTTCACAAAGTGGCCGGAGGTGGAGGCAGTGAGGAAGGTCACAACTTAGTCAGCCGTCAAGTTCTTCAAGGGACTAGTGTGCCATTTTGGTGTACCCAACAGGGTCATCACCGACAATGGCACACAATTCACAAGCCGCACCTTCATGCAATATATCCAAGACCTCGGCAGCAAAGTCTGTTTCGCTTCTGTTGCTCACCCACGAAGCAATGGTCAAGCTGAGAGGGCAAGCGCTGAAGTACTGTGAGGCTTAAGGACCAAGACCTTTGGTAGGCTGCACAAGAGTGGAAGGCGCTGGATTGATGAGTTGCCGACGGTTCTTTGGTCGATCAGGACGACGCCAAATCGAGCCACCGGCCAGACACCTTTTGCCCTGATATACGGGGCAGAAGCAGTTCTCCCCACTGAACTCATATACGGGTCACCTCGAGTGCTCGCTTATGATGAGCTTGAGCAAGAGCAACTGCGGCAAGATGACGAAATGCTCCTTAAGGAAGATCGTCTTCGGGCGGCTGTGAAAGCAGCACGCTACCACCAGGCCTTGCGCCGCTACCATAGCCGCAAGGTTCATGCCCGAAGCCTTGAGGAAGGCGACCTTGTCCTTCGGCATGTTCAATCGGCCAAGAATTCCAACAAGTTGACGCCAAAGTGGGAAGGCCCTTATCGGGTAATACGAGTCACCAGGCCCGGCGCAGTCCGCCTGGAGATCGAAGATGCCGTTCCGGTGAGTAACTCCTGGAACATTGAGCATCTTCGCAAGTTTTACCCGTGAGGCGCGGCTTGCCGGCCCCCCCGGCAAGCCACCTTTTGTACAAGCATTGCCGATGATGCATGTAACCCTTTGTACAAAGCCAGGCGCAGACCCTGAGCATAAATAAATGAAGCGCTGGCGCCCTAAGTTATATCATGCATGCTAGGTCGAGTCTCGTCCTTGGTTAGGGTTGATAGTGCTTAGCGGCGACTAACCCCTAGCCTAGAGGTCGAGTGTGCGTCTCTTTGCCGTTCTTTCGTCTTCTTTGGTTCGCAGGACTCACAGGTATCCTTGCCGGATCACTTGAGGACGAAAAAGAGAAGAGGGACGGACCAGCATCTAGACCCCGGCAAGCCAGTATTGCCGGGGGCTGCAAGAGCAAAGATTCACCAACGGCAAACCAGAGTTGCCGGGGGCTACAGCTTCAGATAAGTTCTTCATCCCTTATCATGCATTCCCTTATGGACTGAGGTATGTGAAACCTTGTTTTTTCCTAAAACTACCGTGCTCCCCTAACTCTAGGCCCTAGGGCTCGTTCCTGGGGCCAGGTTTGGTAGTAGTCGCGGCAGCGAGAGGATGAAACAAGGAGCCCGAACCCACCTCATCCCTGCCTCCGCCAAAGGTGTGAGAAAGGTTGAGTGAAGGGGGGGAGACGGCAAGGCCTGTTGCCGGGCAAGGAAATGTTTATCTTAAGGATATCAAGGATTTACTCCTTGTCGTGGGTTCTACCCACAAACAAATGACCCGGCAAGCATCCCTTTTTCATTAAAAAACATTCCACTCAGGTACAGTCCATAGGGAATGAAAAACATGAATGATGGGATTACAAGTTTTAAATTCAGCTAAGGCCCGAAGGCTTACAAAGTAAAGAGAGATAAGGTGCCCGTAATCCCTTTCTTGTCCCTCTCCTCAGGAGGCAGGTCAAGGAGGCGAAAAGGGCAAAAGGGGCGCCTAGGCAAGCTACGGGTGGCAGAAGACACCAAGAGAACATCTCGGTGGCCGTCCGAAGGCTGGATGGTGATGGCGGCGCCGGAAGCAGAGCTCGAAGACAAGGCGGCAGGACGTCAGCACGCGTCGAAGGCGTCGGTGCCCGCGTACTCCGACTTGACGGCCTTGCCGCCCGCCCTCTTCCTCTTCCGCAGCCTCCCAACGCCAGCCGCCCAAGGAGACGACCCCGAGAAGTTCAGGGATCCGGCGACGCGGATGATGGGGTCGCCGGTGCCGCACGGAGCGGCGCCTGACACCTAATCGGACCCGTCATCCTGCCGCCTACTACCCTCGTCGTCGCTGCCGCTGTCCTCCTCGTCACTCCCGCCCGAGGAGGAGTCTTCGCTATCAGAAGAGCTCTCCACGCAGCATCTTGCATGGGTCCCGAAGCACCCGAAGACCTTGACGGAGAAAAGGCCACCCTCCATCAGCTTAAAATGGAGAGTGAGCCCCGCCGTCAAGC
Source organism: Triticum dicoccoides (assembly GCF_002162155.2). NCBI lineage: Eukaryota > Viridiplantae > Streptophyta > Magnoliopsida > Poales > Poaceae > Triticum > Triticum dicoccoides. The sequence continues at coordinate 247,565,866 of NC_041388.1, forward strand.
CGTGGATATGGGCAAACGTCTTCCATCCTCGACAGGGATACATCACGTGAGGGGCGGGGAAATCGACGCGGGCCCGCGTGCCACTGATCGCGCAACCCCTCATGTGTAGCCACAACGACTCCGGCGGATCCAGCTCCATCTCCCGCGCGAATGGAGTCGGGAGAGGAAGGCGACGGCGAGGCGGCCGGCATAGCCTGACGAAGAACTCGCAAGGGTCATCCCCAACATGGCCCTCCACGGGGGGAGGAACTGCTGGCAGAGGCGAGGCCGGCGCGCCGCCCCGTCCTCCTCTTCCTCGAGCGCCTCGGCCTCGCCCACGGCCTCGCCCCCTCCCCCTTCCCCTCACGGCTGGCTCTGCCACCACGGGTGCAGGAGAAGGAGGGACGCGTTGTCAAGCGGCAACCCTCGCCGCCACCGTTGAAGGACCAGGATTCCCTCTCTCCATGACGGATGGAAGGGGGGAGCAGAAGTTGAAGGAAGGAGGAGATGAAGGAATGCGGGACGCCACCCCCCCTCCCGCTCTTTATAAAGGAACGGGGTGGGGGCTCGGCCGCCCCGCTCAGCCAATCAAGATGCGGAAGGCGCAGGGAACTGGGACCGAGCCGCCGTCCCAGCCCGCGGCGGCCCGGTTTCCCGCCTCCACCGTTCACCACCCCAAGCACATGAGAGCCACGTGGCAGGCGTGCAGGACCGAGGCGACGTGTGAGGCGACCTGTCCCCACCCCGTGATCGTGGGGAGCGGACGCCTTGAAGACCACGCCTCGGCCCCGTTCAGTAAATGGGCCGCGCCTCCACGCCTCCCTCTGTTTATGGGGAAGATGCGAACCGCCCCCTTTACTACGACGTGACGCATGCATGCAGAGCTCAGCCCCACGCATGCCGCCCACGTCACACATGCCTCCCCACTCCGCGCCACGCGCGGGAAGCATGGGAAGCGTAGCGCGCGAAGAGACTTACCGCGGTAAAAACCGCCCCGCCTGCCCGCGCACTGTTTTTGGGCCTAGCCCAACGACGCGATTGCGCTTACGTGTGGCCCAGGACCGGGGGCTCCTGTCGGTGTACAAAAAGAGGGGTGCACTTTTGGTACCCCTATAACTGTGCACGGGCAGTCTGAGCCACGGGCACCACCACACTGAGCAAGGCAAGGGAGGTGAGCCAAGGTAAGGCCGAAGCTCAGGAGAAGCAGAACGATGCCAAGACCAAGACCACAAAGAGCAAAGGGGACGAAGCGGACTCCCCCCCGGCAAGATCCTTGCCGGGAGGCGGTTTTATCAAACCCGGCAAGACCCTTGCCGTGGCAGCTCGCCCCACACCTACGGAGTGAGTCACCCTTGAGTCCACTGCCCCCATGGGGGCAGTGGATTCGGGAGACATCCCCGTGGTGGCATGCAGATCTTTGTGAAGACATTCAAGATCAGATACACCCTTCAGAAGATGATGATCCTTGGCGGGATCCCAGCCAAGGAGGACCACATGGCCCCCGGCAAGAGCCTTGCCGGGGATGACAGCAGGCGCCACGGCAAGACCCTTGCCGGGGCCCCGGCAAGGCCCTTGCCAAGAACACCCGTTGGGCCACCATCAGGCCCACGCCAGTCGAACCTCCACCGCCGTTCACATGCAGCTGCCGACCCAACCAGCTAGGCAGGCACCTGCGTGGCGGCATGCAGATCTTCGTGGAGACCCACTGCTGCGCCACCTCAGCTGCATGCCTGCCTACATGGCACCGCGGGCGCCACTGGCCAGGGCGCGTGTCGACGCGAGAGCGAGCGGCGACGGACAAGACAGGGCTCTCCCCCGTCCCCGATAAAGCAAGGACACCTGGGCAAGACACATTAAATGTGCCTTGTCATGTAATGCGAGGGATAACCTCGCATCACTGTTCCCTTTCCACCTACTGGTGCTACTATGGCAACCCCTTTCCTATAAAAGGAGGCCCAAGGCGACCAGGAGGAGGATTCGGCTTTTTGGAGCTCCTCACGCCCCATAGCTAGCTCAAGAACACAGATATACAATCCACCAAAGCAAGAGTAGGGTTTTACGCATCCCCGCAGCCCGAACCTAGATAAACGAACCGTGTGCTATCTTTTTGATCCGGTCTTCTCACGACCCTGCGCCCCGCAACCGTAGTAGGGATTCTTGTGATACCATAGGTGTCGTTCCCACCGACAAAGGCCCAGTGCTCGAAGAATATTATGTTTGAGTGACATGTATTCCCATTGTAAACACAATGTTTTTATGAAATGTATTAAGGCTGTATTTATACTTTTGCCTGAAAGTAATATGATGCCTCATGTGCGGCTGTTTATGTATATATGTATATAACCTAAAAGATTGCAGTCGTCGGCTTCAACCCCCACGCATATAATGCGGAGGTGCTCGCAAAAGACGCGTGTTCACACTTAACCCAATGTCTTGGTCCTATTAAGGAGGTGATAGCGCAGTGAATGAGGCAACCGGACTATAATGCTTTAACACTTTCACTTAGCCATAGGAGTTTGACGGTGGGGCTACTGTATAGCCCCTGGTGGCTCCGCACTCTCCCGAACTCGGGGTGCGTATATGCCTGGCCGGGAAATGGCCCTTCGTTAAAGCGAAGGAATTCTAACATTCCGATAGGTCATCGAGTGGTTGACCAGTCTCGCGCTATATCATGATAGTCAGTTTTCGGCTTTCTCTACTGAGGTGCTCGTCCGGATGAACCAGGGCACAATCGCAGTAGTTCTCCTGGTGCTGCCTTAGCCGATAGAGCGGAATGTAAGGCCCCAAAACACAGGAGCCGGGCAAACCCAACATTTGACCAAAGACATGATTCAGAGCTGATGCATATAAGGCCAAACTCACGACACCGAACACTCCCTATGGTATTTGGTCTTTATGGTATAACCCGGGCCTAAAATAGTGCCCTTTGTAAGAAGCCCCTTGTGTCCAGGTACGTGCATTATTCTGACGTGGCCACATGCCAAGACGTCAGCATCCTTCTCAATTGTACTGAGAATCCGAGGGATGTGTACCAACAAGAGACACTAAAAAAGGTTTTCGTAGGGTCTTAATCTAAAGAGAATCCTTGGAACGGGTCCCTGCTGCACGTCTGCGCCTCTGTCTCCGTTGTGTCGTATCCTGGACGGGTGTAGCATGATGGTCATCTATAAAAGAGAGGAACTTAGGTGAAAAGTTGTCATGCAAAAAGGTAGTTTTAAAGAAACCATGTATAATTCAAGATGAGTAAAAATTGCCATTTGTCTGCGCGCATTGAGCCCCTTGTATTTGTAATAGGGGTGTGGCCATCAATCCTGTATGAATTACATATAGCTGCGCCGGACTCGTCTAACCGTGTCCGTGGTCTTGATGACCTGTCAAATGCTTTAGTTGGTGAGGCCGTTTTTAGTGTGCGGCTGCCAAGGCAGTCGCACTCTCTTCGGCGCGCAAAGATCGCTCAATATTTCCATTCACTATAATGATGCCACATGGACCGGGCATCTTGAGCGTGAGGGAAGCGTAATGCGGTATTGCATTAAAACGAGCGAAAGCTTCGCATCCAAGCAGTGCTTGATAGCCACTTTGGAACGGAGCAATGTGGAAGGTTAAATGTTCGCTAAGGAAGTTATCGGGGAAGCCGAATATAACCTCTAGTAGCAGGGAGCCCGTGCAATGAGCCCCTTGGCCTGGCGTTACTCCTTTAAAGGTAGTATTGTTGTGGCAAATTTTCGTTGGGTCTATCCATTTTGCAGATTGTGTCCCGGTATATTAGGTTTAAACTGCTGCCACCGTCCATCAGGACTCGTGTGAAGTGGTATCCGTCAATTATTGGGTCTAATACCAAGGCAGCCCATCCTGCACGCCGGATACTTGCTGAGTAATCCCGATGGTCGAAAGTGATCGGTTGAGACGACCAATGGCAGGACTCTGCGGTGATAGGCCCTTGGGTATATTTCTCTGGGAGTGCCGCTTTGTTTCTCCCCTTGATCACGTGTAACACGTTTACTGTTTTGACTTCTGGTGGAAATTTCTTTTGTTCCCCAGTGTCTTGCTTGAGAGGTTCATCCTCGTCTTCGCTTGGTGTATCCTCCCCCTTGTGTACGACGTTGAGCTTGCCGGACTACTTGAAGACCCAACATTCTCTGTGGGTATGATTAGCGGGTTTACCAGGGGTTCTATGGATCTGACATATTTGGTCCAGAATTTTGTTTACGCTGGACAGTTCGTCTCTGGCGCCTTTAGAGGGCGGCTTTTGTTGACCTGGCCGAGAGCTTCTGAATCCGGCGTTTATTGTCGTGCTCTTTAGGCTGTCTTCTTTATTCCGGCGTTTATTATTGTTGCTGCGCCATGATTTCCCATTTCCATCTCTAACTTCGGATGTACTGGGGTCGCTGGTGCTGCATCTGGCTAGCCAGCTATCCTCACCCGTGCAAAAGCGTGTCATGAGGCTTGTTGATGCTGCCATTGTTCTCAACTTTTCTTGGCCGAGGTGTCTAGCAAGCCATTCGTCACGGACGCTATGCTTAAAAGCTGCCAAGGCTTCGGCGTCCGGACAGTCGACTATTTGGTTCTTTTTAGTAAGAAACCTGTTCCAAAGCTTTCGGGCTGACTCTCCAGGTTGTTGAGTTATATGACTCAAATCGTCCGCGTTCCGAGGTCGGACATAAGTCCCTTGAAAATTTGCCCGAAAAGCGCCTTCGAGCTCTTCCCAGCTTCCAATGGAGGTTTCGGGGAGGCTTTTAAGCCAGTGCCGAGCTGGCCCTTTGAGTTTGACGGGTAAATACTTAGTGGCGTGGAGATCATCTCCTCGAGCCATATGGATATGGAGGATATAGTCCTCAATCCAGACCCCCGGGTCTGTTGTTCCGTCGTATGCCTCTATGTTTACGGGTTTGAATCCCTTTGGAAATTCATGGTCCAGCACCTCATCGGTGAAACATAGGGGGTGTGCGGCACCCCTGTATCTGGGTGTACCGCGTTGTTCGGATGTTTGTTGTGTTGCATCGTATGCTGGAGCACGCTTGCGTGGTCCATAGATGGATCTGGTTTCGCCGTCCTTTTGATGCGAGCCCTCGCGTGGATCGCGTATTGGCTTATGTGCGGCATTGTTTGCCGCTCTATGTTGGCCGTGAGGTCGTCTATCCGGCCAAATGGCTGTTTTAATTTTTGGTTTTGGGGGATCTAAGGCCTCCTCGTCGAATTCAGGTAGCAACTTCCGCTTTGGGTAGCTCTTGGTGGGGCGATTACCGCCATACTTCGCTGTTGTGTTGAGTACTTTACTCCATCTGATTTGGAGTGTGTCTTGCGCAGCCTTGAGCCTTTGCTTCTGCTTTTTTAGACTCCTCGCGGTTGCAACGAGCCTTTGATGGGAATTCTGTTGCTCCGGGTGTCTGTCCGGTGTGATGTTGTCCAGACTATTATCTTTGACAGAGTCAGGTTGTTCGGTTTGATTCTCCGTGTTGCCGTGGTCCGGCACTGGTTCACCCTGCTCTAACGCTGGGTCTGTATGATCGTTGTTTCTATCGAGGCACTTCCGTTCCTCGTCCGGACTATTTGGGGCGGCGCTTACGCTGCCGCTTTGACTGCTTCTCGAGGGGACAACCCTTCGGTGCGTCCTTCCGTTCCTCGTCGTCGTTTTCTTTTGGTGTGTCCACCATGTATACGTCATGTGGTGAAGTGGGCGTCCAGTGCCCTGTGGGCAGTGGTTCCTGTTCGTCTCCTGCATCGTCATCCATATCGTCAATGTCTTCGGAGTCGGAGTCGAGCATGTCGGTTAAGTCATCGACAGTGGCTACTAAGTGGGTGGTGGGTGGCGGCGAATTTCTTCGTCATCCGCATCCCAATCCTGCCGGGCATAGTTTGGCTAGGACTCTCCTGACAAGGAGAGAGACTTTAATGAATTCAGTATGTCGCCGAAGGGCGAGTGTTGAAAGATATCCGCGGAGGTAAACTCCATGATCGGCGCCCAAGCGGATTCGATAGGAACGGGCGCAGGCGGTTCGGAGTCCGTGGCCGGAGAGGTATCCGACGGTTTAACAACACGGCTCTTGTGAAGGGTAAGGTTGATATTCGGCTCGATCGCCGCTGAGGATACGGCCTCCGTGACGGGGTCTATCCAGCCGTCCATGGATGGTGCAACTGGCCCCGAATTGAGGCTCGGAGCGGCTGCCGGTGCGATCACCTGAATACAGTCCGATGGTAGAGCTAAATCGTACTCAGCGTGACCATGTGGCACACAAGGCAGGGGCTCGAATCCGTCGAAGATCAAGTCTCCGCGGATATCGGCCGTGTAATTTAAGCTTCCAAACCTGACCTGACGGCCAGGGGCGTAACTTTCGATCTGCTCCAGATGGCCAAGCGAGTTGGCCCGCAGTGCGAAGCCGCCGAACACAAAGATCTGTCCGGGGAGAAAAGTCTCACCCTGGACTGCATGGCTATCGATGATAGTAGGAGCCATCAAGCCTAACGACGACGACACAGAGTAACTCTCAATGAAAGCACCAATGTCGGTGTCAAAACCGGCGGATCTCGGGTAGGGGGTCCCGAACTGTGCGTCTAAGGCGGATGGTAACAGGAGGCAGGGGACACGATGTTTTACCCAGGTTCGGGCCCCCTTGATGGAGGTAAAACCCTACGTCCTGCTTGATTAATATTGATGATATGGGTAGTACAAGAGTAGATCTACCACGAGATCAGAGAGGCTAAACCCTAGAAGCTAGCCTATGGTATGATTGTATGTTGTCCTACGGACCTAAACCCTCCGGTTTATATAGACACCGGAGAGGGCTAGGGTTACACTAGGTCAGTTACAAAGGAGGAGATACACATATCTGTATTTCCTAGCTTGCCTTCCACGCCAAGTAGAGTCCCATCCGGACACGAGAAGAAGTCTTCAATCTTGTATCTTCATAGTCTAACAGTCCGGCCAATGGATATAGTCCGGCTGTCCGGAGACCCCCTAATCCAGGACTCCCTCAGCCGAGGTCAAAGGTGTGCTTAAGAACTTTCTTGATGGTCTTAAATTGTCCACTGCACCGTTGGAAGTGGTCGATCCCACTAACAAGGTGACGGATGCTAACTCCGACAAGGGGGAAGCTTCTAGTGATAAAGTTCCTTTGTCTAGTGGTAAAAGTGGAAATGTCATCTTTGCCCATGTGGAACCTCCACTTACCTATGGAGGACCGTTTCCCTCCACTCATTTAAACCATGCCGGTTCTCCTCCTAAGATTGTGAAAAATGAGGAATTTGACGCTTGGGTCTATCGCTTTAAGCGTCATTTAAATCATGTTAATACTAACCTTTGGAGAATCATTGAGCAAGGTTTCTATCCGCATGACTCAAGCAACTTCACCCCTAGAGAAGCCGCGGATCATCAATTCAACGAGAATGCTCTCTTCATCATCCAAGATGCAATCCCTCCCGAAGATATTGCACATCTCCGACCTTTCACCATGGCAAAGGAAGCATGGCATCATGTTGTTTCCCTTTACAAGGGAAGCGCAAGCATTCAGTGCTCCAACTATGAGGTGGTGCAAGATGAAGCCGATGAATTTGCTATGAATGAAGGTGAAGAACCTTGTGAGCTCTACCAGAGACTAACCACACTCGCAGTCTCACTCCGAGATCATGGGAGCAAGGATACAAATGACAATTGGATCAAGCAAAAGTTTCTCAAAGCCATGATGCTTTACCATAAGGCCATGTCCTCCGTCATCTGTCAAAGGCCGGACTTCCACACCTTGTCCTCAAGTGAAGTGTTGGATGAGTTTGTGGCAATGAGTATCTTGGACAAGACCGCGACAATGTGGTGTTACATTCTCAAAGGGCAAAGAAGCCCAACCTTGCCTTGAAAGCCAAAGCTAGCATGGAAGAAGAGGAGGAAGAGGAATAAGAGGAGAGCAACCCCGAGGATACAAAATATGATTATCATGAGCACATGGCTCTCGCTTCAAGACAATTTTGGAACAAGAAGAACTCAAGGCCCAACTTCAACAAGAGCAACTCAAGTGGCGCCAAGGGCAAGCAATGTGTGAGGACTTGCTACAATTGTGGCAATGTGAGCCACTTTGTTGCGGAGTGCCCCTATGAGAAGAGGGAAGAGAATGGTGGCAAGGTCATCTAGAAGGACAAGGCCAAGTCTTTCCCCAATAAGAACCACTTCACCAGGAAGACTCCTCCCAAGGGATTGGTGGCGCAAGAAGAGTACAATGAGGATGATGATGAAGACGGTGAGATGGTTGCCATGTCCTCCGTGGCCATTGCGATAACTCCACGGGCGTCCCTCTTCGACTCACCCAATGAGAACATCACTGCCAAGTGCCTCATGGATAAAGCCACCAACAAGGTAACCCCCAACATCAAAACTACCATCATTACTCATCCTTCTTTTACGGATTGCATTGATGAAAGTGGGGGTCCAACATGGAGGAAAATGAGTTTGAGTCTTTTATGAGTAAGCTCAAGGGTAAATCCAAGAAGCACTTCGTTGCTCTCTTGTAACAACTTGGTGAAGCCAATGACATGATCGAGGCTCACGAAGACACCATCTCCGAGATGGAGGGGCATAGTCGTGACTATGCCGATGAGATATCGGATCTCTATAATGCTCTTGAGGAAGAGCGTGGTCATCGCTTGGCTCTTGAGAAGTCACACAATGATGACCATTCTAAATTAAAGAAAGATCTTGATCATGCTCTTGTTGTATCTCGTGTGCTAAGTTCTGAGAAGGCCAAGCTTGGGGTTGATCTTGCTAGACTCAAGGAGGAGTTTGATATACTTGGCAAGGCTCACAAGGCCTTGAAGAGTATTCATGCTAGTCTTAAAGAGTCTCATGATCAACTCTAAGTGAGGCTAACCAAGGAGAAAGCAACTTTTCCTCATATGGTTTTAATTGATAATGCAAATGCTACTAACCCTTGTTGTGAGCATGTGCATCTTGTTGAGGAAAATGCAAAGTTGAAAGAGCAACTTGAGAAAGGCCTTGTGACGTGCATACAAGGCGAGAAGAACCTCAACAATCTTTTGAGAAATCAAAAGGAAGTTGTGGCCAAGGAAGGGATTGGGTTCGCACCCAAGTCCAAGAATAAGAAGAAGAATGACAAGGCCAAATGACCACCCAATGCCACCCCTTCCAACAAAGCCGGCAACTTTAACCCTTCCTATGTGTTATGTCGTGCTAGTGATGGGCATGTTTAGGCTAAATTTGTTGGTTCTCCTTATGAGTACATTGAATGGTCTATTTGGGTTCCTAAGACCCTTGTAACTAACATCAAAGGACCCATTACAAAATGGGTACCTAAAACCAAGCATTGATCTCTTGTAGGTGTTTGCTTCTAGTGGGGGATCATGGTTGCTCGATAGTGGACCCACTAATCATATGACCGGAAGCAAGGACTTGGTGGTGGACGTGCACAAGATTCCATCAATGCCCACCAATGTCGAGTGGGGTGATGCCTCGTCCTCTAAGGTATTGGGACTTGGCAAGGTTGTCATTTCTCATGATCTCACGATCGAGAAGGTCATGCTTGTTGAGTCCCTTGCATACAATTTACTTTTCGTTCGTCAACTTGCAATCATGGGCTTTGCCACTTTCTTTGATATTGATAGCGTGGCCCTCTTGTGGAGAAAGACTCTTAAATTAGCCTTTGTTGGGCATGTCGAGAACGGTCTCTATGTGATTAACTTTTTGGAGCGACCCACTAAGACCGCGACATGCCTAATGGCTAAAGTTGACGTGGGATGGATTTGGCATAGCCGTTTAGCCCATGTCAATATGAGATCTTTGCAAAGTCTTCTCAAGGGGGACCATGTCCGTGGACTAACAAATGTTAGTTTTGCCAAAGATCGTGCTTGCAGTGCTTGCATTGAAGGAAAGCTACATGAGAAGGCTCACCCTCCCACGACTATCATTTACTCAAAGAGGCCTTTGGAGCTCCTTCACTTGCATCTCTTTGGGCCTCCATCCTTTGATAGCCTTGGGGGTAGAAAATATTTCTTGGTGATTGTGGATGACTATTCAAGATACACTTGGGTGTACTTCTTCAAGAGGAAGAGTGAGACCCAAGAAACCGTCATTGACTTTGCAAATGAAGCTCAACGTCAACACAATGCAAAGATCTTGACAATAAGAAGTGACAACGGCACCGAGTTCAAGAACTACACCTTGGATGAGTTTCTTAGTGATGAGGGGATCAAGCATCAATATTACGCACCTTACACCCCTCAACAAAAATGGTGTAGCGGAGAGGAAGAACCGGACGTTGATGGATGCGACAAGGACCATGATGGCGGAGTTCAAGTCTCCATACAACTTTTGGGCCGAAGCCATCAACACTACGTGTCATGCATCCAATCGGCTCTATCTCCTCAAAGGCTTGAATAAGACTCCGTACGAGATACTCACCGGTAACAAGCCCAACCTCAAGTACTTCCGGGTGTTCGGGTGTAAGTGTTTCATTCTCAAGAAAGGTGTTCGCTTGTCTAAATTTGAGGCTAGAGCTTATGAGGGCATATTTGTTGGTTATGCTACAAAGTCTCATGCTTACCGTGTCATCGATAAGTCCACGGGATTTATTGAGGAGACGTGTAACGTGGAGTTTGATGAGAATAACGACTCCCAAGTGGAACAAAGTGGCACTTGTGATGTAGGTGATGAAATTCCTCCCCAAGCCATAAGAAGAATGGGCGTTGGCTTTATCCTACCCATCGAGGAACCCCTTGTGGCCAAAGGAGAAGGACAATGTTCCACTCAGGTGGAACCATCACCAACCCAAGGCCCACACGCTTCCGAAGAACAAAGTGAAGGCCCTCAACCTCATGAACAAGACCAAGGGCAAGATCAACCTCAAGATGGTGTTGAACCACCAAGTGATGTCCAAGGTCAAGTTCTCTCCTCCGAGCAAGTTCAAGGTCAAGAGCAAGCTCAAGGCTAAGAACAAGCTCAAGACGAAGCTCAAGATGATCAAGTAACCGCTCCTCAACTCACTCCTGAGGTGGAATTGGAGCGTCATGCCGCCAAGATTGCATCCAAGCTCTCTACCAAGGGTCATCTCATGACGAATGTGCTTGGAAGCATTCGAAAGGGGGTAAGCACTTGCAGACAATTGACAACCTATTGTGAACATCACGCGTTTGTCTCTTGTGTTGAACCCCAAAAGGTTTATGAGGCGATCGAAGATCCGGATTGGCTTAATGCCATGCATGAAGAACTCAACAGCTTCGAGCACAACAAGGTGTGGAGATTGGTGCCAAGGCCAGCGGGGAACCATAATGTCATTGGAACCAAGTGTATATTCAAGAACAAGCAAGATGCTCATGGGATTATTGTCCGCAACAAGGCTCGCTTGGTAGCACAAGGCTACTCCCAAGTCGAGGGTATCGACTACGGTGAAACCTTCGCTCCCGTTGCTCGCTTTGAATCTATTCATTTGTTGATTGCTTATGCTTCTCATCATAACTTCAAGTTGCAACAAATGGATGTGAAGAGTGCTTTTCTTAATGTTCCTACTAATGAGTTGGTGTATGTCAAACAACCCCCCGGGTTCGAGGATCCCTATTTCCCGGATCATGTGTACCAACTCGATAAGGCACTCTACGGCCTTAAACAAGCCCCACGTGCGTGGTATGACCACCTTACCGAGTTGTTGCAAGATCGTGGGTTTGAAATTGGGAAAATCGACCCCACTCTTTTTACTAAGAAGGTCAAAGGGGAGTTGTTTGTGTGCCAACTATATGTTGATGACATTATCTTTGGTTCTCCTAACAAAGCTTTCAATGAGGAATTTGCCGCTCTCATGACCTCAAAGTTCAAGATGTCCATGATGGGAGAGTTGAAGTTCTTTCTCGGGTTCGAAATCAAGCAAAGAAGAGAAGGAACCTTCATCAACCAAGCCAAATACACTCAAGACATGCTCAAGAGATTCAAGCTAAGTGAAGTCAAGCCGGCTTCCACTCCAATGCCCGTCAAATGCCAACTTGACATAGATCCCAATGGTAAAGCGGTGGATCAAAAGGTATATCGCTCCATGATTGGCTCATTGCTTTACCTTTGTCCATCTAGACCGGATATCATGTTGAGTGTGGGAATTTGTGCACGGTTTCAAGCCACACCTAAGGAAAGTCACTTTGCGGTGGTCAAGCGAATCTTTCGATATTTGGCTCATACCCCAAACTTTGGCTTATGGTACCCAAGAGGAGCAAACTTCAACCTTGTAGGCTACTCAGACTCCTGGGAGGGAGACAAAGTGGATAGGAAGTCAACTTCTGGAGGGTGCCAATTCCTTGGTTGCTCTTTTGTGAGTTGGTCTTCTAAGAAGCAAAGTTGTGTGTCTCTCTCATCCATCAAAGTAGAGTATGTGGCCGCCGGTAGTTGTTGCACACAACTTCTTTGGATGAGGCAAACTTTAATGGATTACGATGTCATTTGTGACAAAGTGCCTCTTTGGTGTGATAATGAAAGTGCCATCAAGATTTCTCTTAACCCGGTGCAACACTTCAAGACGAAGCATATTGAGATTCGGTATCACTTCATCTGGGATCATATTAGGCGAGGGGAGATCGAGCTCAACTATGTCAAGACTCATGATAACCTTGCAGTTATCTTCACGAAGCCTTTGGATGAAGCGAGATTTCACGAGTTAAGGCATGAGCTAAATATCGTTGATTCGAGCAATGTTGCTTGAACCCTTGCACACCCCACCATACTCAACTTGTTAGCTTGTTTAGGTGTAGGCATGGACATAGGGGGAGTGTTGTTCTCTCAATGAACTCTCCCTCCCCCCATTATGCATAAATTGGTCAAGTCTTTCACATTAGCCATTTTTGATGGTACTTGTGCTTCAAATAAGAGTTTTGGTCATGGGCCCAAGGATAATTCTTCGCGGTGCCATACCAATTAACTCAAACATAGGTGGTTCCGGCCACCGCCCTCTCCTTGGAGAGGTTGAGTTTCGTGTTTGTGTTGCCTTTTGTTGTTCCTTCTCCCATGCTTGTGTTTGAGTGTCGTTGTGGGTGTTTTTGAGTTTTCGGGTGCTTGTGGGTCGCGTTGCTAAAGCCGTGTTTCTCTTTGCTTGTCAAAACTTGCATTTTCTTGGGGTTACGGTACTACCGTGGCAAGCCACGGTACTACCGCAAGAGATGGGGTGCCCTGTGCGCACACCGTTGCATCTCCGGCACGGTACTACCGCTTCCATTTGCGGTAGTAATTTTTTACTACCGGTGGAAGAGCGGTACTACCTCCTTGGCTGCGGTACTTCCGCCCAGGCGGTACTACCACGATGACCCGCAGTACTACCGCGCCGTCGCGAGCGGGTGGGGGTCAAGAGCGGGTAGGGGGGGTTCCAACTCCCCCATATCATTCAACTCCTTTTCCCCACTTCGTCTCTCTCTCTCTCTCTCCTCCCCAAGAACGCTGCTAGAGGACTCACCGGATCTTCGTCTCCGGCCACTCTCCTCGTATTCCGACCGGTGGGATCGATCCCCACCTCGTCCTCTTGCCATGGAACAAGCTTTCTCCCCAAATCCCTCTCTCGTTGCTTCGTAGTTTTGCTTTTAGGTTTTGGGGAGATGCATGTTGTTCTTGAGATTTTAGGCTAAATCTTTGCAAGAGTAGGATGTAGGAGAGGTGTAATGCTGTAGAAATGACATTTGGAATGTTGCCACATGGTATTTTCGATCAACCGTAGTACCGATCCAAAGCTACGGATGTGCCTAGATCCGTTTCGTGCCGGATTGGGTTCCGAGCGGTACTACCGCACCTCTGGAGCGGTACTACCGCCCGAGGCACGGAAGTAGAATTCTACTTCCACTCTAGGTGCAATACTACCGTGCGATCCTGGAGCGGTACTACCGGGGCTAGAGCAGTAGTAAAATTTCACTTCCGCTTAGTGTTGCGGTACTACCGTTGACTTCGAAACTACCTTGTGGCAACTACCCAATCTTATTTCTACATGTTTCGCTCGTTTGGCTGTGGTCTTTGTTTTGATTCTTCTCGTTTCTCTCAAGTGTTCTTGTGTGTGTCTTAGGTGGTGGCTCCGGTTCACAGGCTCCGCGCTCGAATCCCAGTCGTGACACAGGCTCCAAGCGTCTGCGCAACCAAGAGGCTCCGGAGGGCTCCAATGCCCCACAACACCGCGCCAGGACCACCACATCCAAGATCAAGGAGCCCTCTATGAGCATGGATGATATGCCTCTCTCTGAGTTCATCCATCAGAGGAGGATCAACCCCTATGTGCAACCTCGTGAGAATGTTCGAGACTGTGATCTTTTCTGGACCAAGCAGCAGAATATCATCTACCTCGATGTGATTAAGTCCAAGCAGAACATCTATGTTCCTGTTCAGTGGATTGACTTGAATCATATGAGGAAGGACCGGGCATACTTTGGTGAGGCATTGGATGCCGTGGAGCAGTTTGGCATTGAAGACTTCATCTCGTTCCACAAGGATTTTGACCCTGAGATCGTGGCTCAATTCTTTGCCTCTGTTCACTTCCATCCGGATGAGGCAAGGACCATGACTTGGATGACAAATGGGAAGAGGTTGTCTGCTACATGGAAGGAGTTCATGGATATGCTAAAAGTTCTTGATCAGGGACTCAATGTGCCTGTTGGTGCCCGCCCTCATGCCAACTTAGAGTCCACCAACAAGAACAAGCTTCAGCCCTACTATGTGGAGAAGAAGTTTGCCAACAACAAGAAGACATGGGTGATCAACTCCTACCTTGATGTCATGTACCGGATCTTCTGCAACACCCTCTTTCCACACATTGGAGACAAGCACAAGGTGCATGCTTATCTCGTTGATATGATGCTTCTTTGTGAGAAGGCCCGTGTCCAAGTTCCTGGCATTCTTGATGTTTCTCACATCATGTGGTGTGAACTCCAGTTTGCGGTCCTCAATCGCAAAGTGCCTATCTATGGACCATACTTGCAACTCTTGATCTTGCAGACTTGGGAGAAGCTCTTTCCTCACGAAGAGTTTCTTGCTCCAGACTGGGTTTGTCATGAGCCCATCCGACTACGCCAGAAGAACAAGTGGGCCAATACCACTACCAGGGCTGAGGCTGAGGCTGCAAGGATGGAGGGTGATGAGGAAGAGGCTGAGGAGGAAGTGGCTGCTGGTCGTGCTAAGGGGTCCGCTCCTCCTTCTGTTGAGCCATCTTGGGCTAAGAAGCTCAAGGACAAGATGAATACTCTTTTCTGCATGCAAGCTAAGGGACAGTACATGACTCATGTTGCTTAGAAGGAGATTCTCTAGCACGACAAGAGGATCTTGAGGACGTTTGGTGAGCACGTGTCGAGCGGGTCTGAGAGGGTCGTCACTCCTGAGGCTGCCTGGATGGCGAAGCAGGGCTATCGGTGGTCTGAGTCAGAGGAGGAGGAGGAGACAATTCCCGCTGCCGAGACCGATGAGGAGCATGATGAGTGATCACTGCAGCTGAGCTACCACCTGTGTCGTAGGTGCCCTCTCTGCCTTTTTGGTGTCTCGATGCCAAAGGGGGGGAGAGCGTAGGATTTCCGGGTTGAGTCTTGTTGCTTTCGTGCTTTGGTTTGTGTTTGTGCTCGTGTGCTACCAGGAAACTTCTATCATATGGTGTGAGACATATGCACTCTAGATTTATCTTATTATCTAGTTTCTTGAGGTACTTTGTGAGCTCATGTTATTTTGTGCCCCTATCTTCATGCTCACTTATCTGACCTTGCTTCTATGCTTAGTATCCTTCTTATTTTAGCAAGGTTTGCCACGTCTCCAAAATATAGGGGGAGTGGTGATCCTAGTATGTGTGCCATGAAGTCCAAAGCATATCCACATAGTGCACACATCTAGGGGGAGCCCATCTATATTCTATAGATGTTGGGTTTGCCTACGTTTTATTTTATATCCCTATGTGCAAATCCTGTATTGTCATCAATCCACCAAAAAGGGGGAGATTGTAAGGGCATATTTATCCCTTAGTAGTTTTGGTGATTGATGACAATGCTTTTGTGGACTAATTGTGTGCATTGAGCATTTCAGATATATCATGTCTAGGCACAAGATGATTTGGTGCCCCTCGAAGACTATTGAAGACGTGTTTCACTACGTTTCTTTTCGGTGGATTTGAGTCGTAGGAAAGCCGTACTATCAAGAGGCGGTCTGCGTTTGAAAGGTTTGGGTGGAATCAACACATACACGTCTGTTCCTTTTGCACCACCTTTCCTCTGGCTCTTTGGAGCATCCTCCGTTTCTCCGTGTCTCTGCAAAATGAAGGACTCCTAGTGTGGTTGAACCGGGGCATGCAGTAGTACTGCTCTTCGGCGCGGTAGTACTGCATGCCCTTGTGGTAGTACCGGCCTCGGGCGCAGTAGTACTGCAGGTGCTCATGGTAGTACCGCTCCTAGGGCGCAGTAGTACCGTGGCCTCTGGCCAGGCTCAGGTGCACGAGCGGAAGTAGGGGCAGATGTAATTTTTTTTCATCCGCGCTCTACGCGGTTGTACCGCTCCAGGCTTGCGGTAGTACCGTGTCGGATTTTTGCATAGATCAAAACTCAGCGGAAGTTGCCACGGATGTATTTTTATATGTCCGTGCCTTCCCAATCTTGACTGCCCCTGCCTTGCGGTCGTACCGCAAGTGGGAGCGGTAGTACCGCGCCAGCGGTTCTATCGCCCTCAGCTTCAACGAATCAGGGCTGGTTTAGCTACTGTTGCGCCAGAGGTAGTACCGCAGTGCCATGCGGTAGTACCGCATGCCCTGGCGGTAGTACCGCGTCTGTGGTGCGGTAGTACCGCTCGTCGCAGGCTGAGTTAGTGGATAACGGTTGGATTTGTTCTTCCACTATATAAGGGGAGTCTTCTTCTTCGAGTTGACCACCTCCTCCAACCCCAAGCTCCATTGTTGCTCTAAACTCCATTTTCGCCCGATCTCTCTCCCTAGACAATCAAACTTGTTGATTTCCTAGGGATTGGTTGAGAAGGCCCCGATCTACACATCCACCAAGAGAAATTTGATTCCTCCACTAATCCCTCGCGGATCTTGTTACTCTTGGGTGTTTGAGCACCCTAGACAGTTGAGGTCATCGTGGACCCGTACTCCATTGTGGTGAAGCTTCGTGGTGTTGTTGGGAGCCTCCAATTAAGTTGTGGAGATTGCCCCAACCTTGTTTGTACAGGTTCGGTCGCCGCCTTCAAGGGCACTAATAGTGGAATCACGACATCTCGCATTGTGGAGGGCATGAGGAGATACGGTGGCCCTAGTGGCTTCTTGGGGAGCATTGTGCCTCCACACTGCTCCAATGGAGACGTACTTCCTCTCAAAGGGAAGCAACTTTGGTAACACATCCTCGTCTTCACCGGCTCCACTCTTGGTTATCTCGTCCCTTTACTCGTGCAAGCTTATCTTGTGTTACATCCCTTACTTGCTTGTGTACTTATTGTTGTTGCATCATATAGGTTGCTCACCTAGTTGCATATCTAGACAACCTACTTTGATGCAAAGTTTAAATTGATAAAGAAAAGCTAAAAATTGTTAGTTGCCTATTCACCCCCCTCTAGTCAACTATATCGATCCTTTCACCTCCTTGCACACACACTCGGCAAAATGAGTTCGTGTGGGACCAGCGAGCACTCAAATACGGAAATACGTACAGTAGAGCTAAAAAATACAATTATACATGCGAAATTGTTGTCGGTCGCAAGTACATCTCACACAGTCAGTCCCCGCTAAACATTTCTGTTCGTATGTACATCCTACATAGTCGTTCCAAGGAAAACGCTTCTGTTCACAGGTACATCACACATAATTTTCCCCGTTAAATCGTTTGTGATAGCGTTGCCATTGCACATGATATTAACAATTTTATCGTTTACGTTATTGAATGCATCACACACGGTGCGTAGAAGAAACTGTGTGGCAAAGGCTGTCCATCACACATAGTTTTTATGTGGTAAACGTTTGCGCAAGGTGGCCTAACGCAAACAGTTTTCAAGAGAAGGTCGTGTGTGATTGTTCATTGACCCAACACGGTTTATTCCTAGAAAATATGTGCGTTGCCTGAGGTCATCACCCACGGTATTTTCTGAATAACTGTTTGCAATAGCAAAACCCAATTAGCAGGCTAATTCACCATTAGGAGGCTAATTGCTCTATTATTAATAATCCATTTATTAATCTAATTGACATTCATATTAAGCACATAATATATTTCATTTCCATATTAAGGAAGCATGATTTCATAATTGAAATACATATGAGTACAACATGATATAGCTTCAGCACTCAGCTACCCCATTACACAACTACACCAGCACCAAGTTTCACATGCAACATGTAGAACCTTTCGATATTAGCATCATAGACGATATATAGACAGATGCATCTCATCTGGAAAACTGCTGAAGCGGAAGGTGAATATTGAGCCTTCATTCATGTTGAAGGTCTTTGCAACTTTAGGCCAGTGCCTGTGGATGATTGACCGTCCATCCTTCATCCTCTTCAGGAACACTTCAATATTGAACCGTGGAGGTTGTATGAAAACCTTCCTCGTCTCCTGTCCATAGAGGTGGTTTGAGAGGTAATCATCAGTGAACTACTTTGGAAAGGCCTGAAAACAAGGATGTGCATAAATATCTTCTCTATATTGGAAATGGGGCAAAGGAATAAAAAAAGGCAAGGTATAATAGTTAGTACCATCTTGTAGTGAACAATATTTCTGAGTTTCTTGTTGCACATCTGTCTTTTTGTTTTTTGTCGCTAATAAAACAAGGATGTGTAGACAAAGATCTTGTTGTTTTTTGTCGCTAATTTCTTTGTCCTAACAATCTTTCTGAGTTTCTTGACTTGATTGATATTCATGGACAAATCATTTCCCCATATGCAAAAAGGGTCGAACAGTGGGTCAAAACCTCTCACAGCAGGACCTACATGTGCAAGACCAAATTGTTAAAAACCTAAATATTAGAATGGTTCCTGCAATTGCACAATAATGTGCTATTAGACAACGGAACATGCATGTGCTAACCTCGATTGTAAACCTCAGTGCTTCCCATTGTTTCCCTGCAACACATATAAGGTAGTTAGTCATCAGGTTAAATAAGGGTTCGCATGCTATCAGTAAAATATGTTGATGAAAAATAAGCACATTGCAGATTCATCAGATTAATTCAAGCCACATGGAAAACCCATTTACCCAAACCAACCATGATTAAGAACTAGTAAATATAGCACTTGTATATATTTCTCATGTATTAAGTGCAACCAAATTCGATTTATTCCTCACATGCACAACAATACAAAATTCTAACCATGACAATTGGACATCGCATTGCAGAATTGAACCAAGCAGTTAACTAAACACCACAACAAATGAACCAAACATTAACCGAGCACCACGTTGTATAATATAACATACTCCTAATAGAAGATCAGACAGTTAACCAAACCAAGCATGCTTAACAGCTTGGAAATATAGCAATTGTATTTGTTTCTCATGTATTTACTACAGCCAAATTCAATCTATTCCTCACATGGTATACAATAACAGAATGCGCCCACAACTATTGAACATCCATTGCAGAATTGAACCACACAGTTAACTAAACACCACAATACAAATAAACCAAACATTTACTGAGCACCACATTGCACAATCAATAACCAAACTTAGCATGCTTGACAACTTGGAAATATAGCAATTGTATTCGTTTATCATGTATTTTGTAAAGATAAATTCGATTTATTTCTCACATGGAAGACAGTACAAATTTGCAGCCTGAAGAATTGAACATCACATTTGCAGAATTGAACCAAACAGTTAACTGAAGACAACAACTAATTAACAAAACAGTTAATAAGTGAGCACCACACTGCACGACATATAGAACATATACACTAGAGCAATAGATTGCATGGTAAAATTAGATAGCACAATTCACTAGAATTTGTGAAGGAAAGGCAGGAGCAGCACATGCAACGGGTAAACCGAGCATGCTTAACCGGCGTAGCTAGCAAATGGCAAGGTTCTCCTCCAAGATCTAGGGGTCGAAAAGAATGGCAGCCATCGCGACCTCATCCGCGCGTGCGGCCGCGATTTGCTTCTCCGTTGCCAAATGCTCCTTGAGATCCTGGCTATACTGCATGCACCATGGCTTAGGGCGGCGCTTATTTGGTGGAGGGGTTGGTGATTTGGGTGGAAGGTGTCGCGCCAACAGTCGGGGCATGTGGGATGTGGAAGGAGGAGGAGGATGAGCGTCGGGTGTGGATTACCTGCCTGGATAAACGAGGCCGAGCAGCGTGAAGGAGGGTCACCAGTGAGGAGGCGGCGCTGCAAGCAATGAGTGAAGGTTTCAACTTGGAAAGGAAGGCGGAAACAGGGGAAATATGGCTTTTGGTAAGGGGGAGGGGCGGCGAGGTAGATAATTCTGCGGAAGCCAAAAATTTGGAATCGCTTCAGCGAAAAAACCGGTGCGCAAAGTGTCATCACACACGGTCCCTTATTTAGAACTATGTATGATATGTGAACATCACAAACGATTCAGATAGCTAAACCCGTGTGTGATGAGTTTGAATGTCAAAAAATTTGGTTCGAATTTCCCTGGTTACAGTGGTCATCCACATCATTGTATAATTTGGGTACACAAAGGAGACTACAACACACCCACACTTCTTAATCGAGCAAGTTCAGCAATTAAACAGAGCTAGCTGACCTAAACATTACTCTATCAAATTAAAGACCGGCGCTCTTAATTAAACAAAACAAAGAGTACTACTACGGGTGGTGCTTGTCGATCTCCGCCGCCGCCTCCATGTCCAGCTCGCGCCCGACGGTCTACTAGGGAAGGGACTCCATGGGATCCATCGCACCATACTCGGCAAGCATCTCGCCATCCGCGTCGGCCATCTCTTTGGAAAAGGCCACCGCGAGATGGGCTTGGACGGGCTCCGTCGTCGCAAGGTATGCGGCAGAGGAACAGATGGCTGCTCGAACACTCTCGGCGATTGCCAACTCTTCGGACGTGGGTTGCCGACCGTTGTCGGAGAAGCTTCGTTCGATTTGTGTGGTGACCGCCACGAGCTGGGCATGGGCGGCCTCGACATGGTCATGGGCGGCCTCCATTAGGGCTAAGGCCGCCACTGTGGAACGGACAGCTATTGTGCCGCTCTCGCCAGTTGCTATCCTCAAGGAAGACGTTGCTGCCACCACCTGAGAAGCAACAACGGCCGTTTGGGCTGCCATGGCCGCCCGGTCGCAGATTGCGGCCGCGCACATGCACCTTGTTAGCACGCGCATGGCAGCTGCGGCTGCGCTCTCGCTGGAGTGGGCCACCGAAGTTTCCCTCACGACGCGGGTCCACGTGCCCATCTTTCACCGGCGACGACTGAACATTGAAATGATATTTGGGGAGTGAGCTAGTGTGCTGGAGACACTGGCTGTGGACTGTAGTGACGCACCTTCTCACGTAAGCCATAGGTGTACTATACATTGACGGTGCTCCAGGATATTTTGTGCTGCATCTCACACGGTTGGTGATAATAAACTGTGTGCTATCTACTTGGAATTATTCAGGGCCCGTTTGAACATTTTACACATTAAATTGGTTTTCTATGCATTTCAGGTGCACAATTCAAAATTAAACACATGCACATGCTCTGGTGCACCAACATGGGTTTTAAAATCGTATATGTGTCCTTGTTTTTATGCTTATGTCCCATGCAAGAAATGGGGATGAAATTCAAACACCACGGCACCATGGTTCTCTGGCAAACGTCGACATACTTGTTTTTGTAATTCTAGTGAATCCAAAATTCGTGTGAAATTCATGAAACTTGGCATGCTATCATGGAGCGGCATCAACATGCCATGGTAACATTTTTGTCTCATTTGGGGCAGGTTTGGGTATAAGCTTCTCATAAAACTAGAGCTTCTCATAACAAGTGTGATGGTTTCGGTAGGGAAAGTTTCACCTTTCTGGATGAAACGATATCCGTTGCCTCTTCTCGATTTCAATTTTTTCCTACTGTCAACATAGAACAACAGGAGTGTTGTGTCAATTTTTGGGATTTTTCGGGCTTTGCTTGGACATTTTTATACATTAACTGAGTTTTCTATGCATTCATGTGCATAATTCAAATTTGAACTACAGGCACATGCTCTAATGCATATAAATTAGTTGAAAATTCAAATATGTATCATTGGTTGTATGCTTAGGTGCCATGCAAGAAATGGGAATGAATGTCAAACACCCTGCCAACATCACTCAGCTGCAAACATTGAGATAGCTGGTTTTTAAATTCTAGTAAATCCAAAACTCGTCTGAAATTCATGAAACTTGGCATGCTGTCATGGAGCGGCATCAACATGCCGTGGTAAATTTTTTGTCCCATTTGGGGCAGGTTTGGGTATATGCTTCTCACAAACCAGAGCTTCTCACAACAAGCCTGCTGGTTTCAGTAGGGAACGTTTCACCTTTGGGGACGAAACGATATTCATTGCCTCTTATTGCTTTCAAATTTTTTCTCGTGTCAACGTAGAGCAACAGGAGTGTTGTGTTAATTTTTGTGATTTTCGGGGTTCGTTTGGACATTTTTATGCGTTAATTGAGTTTTCAATGCATTCATGTGCATAATTCAAATTTGAACTACATGCACATGCTCTAATGCATATAAATTGGTTGAAAATTCAATTATGTGTCCTTGGTTGCATGCTTAGGTACCATGCAAGAAATGGGAATGAATGTCAAACACTCTGCCACCATCACTCGGCTGCAAACATTGAGATACCTTGTTTTAAAATTCTAGTAAATCCAAAACTCGTCTGAAATTCATGAAACTTGGCATGCTATCATGGAGTGGTTCGGTAGGGAACGTCCCACCTTTGGGGACGAAACAATATCCATTGCCTCTTATTGCTTTCAAATTTTTTCTCGTGTCAACGTAGAACAACAGGAGTAATGTGTCAATTTTTGTGATTTTTCGGGGTTCATTTGGACATTTTTATGCATTAACTGAGTTTTCAATGCATTCATGTGCATAATTCAAATTTGAACTACATGCACAGGCTCTAATGCATATAAATTGGATAAAATTCAAATTTGTGTCCTTGGTTGCATGCTTAGGCCCATGCAAGAAATGGGAATGAATGTCAGACACCCTGCCACCGTCACTCGGCCGCAACATTGAGATACCTGGTTTTTAAATTCTAGTAAATCCAAAACTCGTCTGAAATTCATGAAACTTGACATGCTATCATGGAGTGGCATCAACATGCCACGGTAAATTTTTTGTCCCATTTGGGGCAGGTTAGGGTATATGCTCTCACAAACCAGAGCTTCTCACAACAAGCATGATGGTTTCGGTAGGGAACGACCCACCTTTGGGGACAAAACGATATCCATTGCCTCTTATTGCTTTCGAAAAATTTCTCGTGTCAACATAGAACAACAGGAGTGTTGTGTCAATTTTTGTGATTTTTCGGGGTTCGTTTGGATATTTTTATGCATTAACCGAGTTTTCAATGCATTTATATGCATAATTCAAATTTGAACTACATGCACATGCTCCAGTGCATATAAATTGGTTGAAAAATCAAATATGTGTACTTGGGTGCATGCTTAGGTCCCATGCAAGAAATGGGAATGAATTTCAAACAACAGGGCATCGTTGATTGCCGGGAAAACGTTGGGATACTTTGTTTTTAAATTCTAGTAAATCCAAAACTCGTCTGAAATTCATGAAACTTGGCATGCTATCATGGAATGGCACTCGACATGCTGTGGTATTTTTCGTGTCCATTTTGAGAGAAGGCGCACTCGAATAACATCCAACAAAGGCATTTTGAAAAAATGGCTGCCACTTTAATATCTCAAATGTTTATATAATTCAAATCGGATGTGTTCTGTTAACCATTCACGTGACACCACGTGTCTTGGTTTTAATGGCTATAGGAGGTGCCGTGCGGACAGCAGCTTGACCTTGACTGAATGGGAGGCGTGTGAGCGCAGTCCGATGCGCAGGATGACTGGGAGGCCGTGCAAACTATCCTCCAATGCGTAGGTTCACCGGGAAGCATGTGAGCTGTACGCTGCGCAGGCTCACTGGGAAGCGAGCCCTTTGACTTCCATGGCCGCCCGCCTTCCTCTCCATTAATGGCGCCCAAGCCGCTGCTTAATACGGGTGGCCTTACTGTTCGCCTCCCATTCCCCTCCCTCCCGCAGAGCTCCACCAACGCCATGGCGCAGAAGGATCATCTGCCACTAGTCTTCAAGTTTGGTGAAGTCGACTCTGAGCCGGAGGAGATAGAAAATAAGGAGGAATGGGGCCTCATGGACATGGCCCAGAACGAGCTGGCCGCCGAGCACTATCGCAGAGCTGGAAGCTGCAGACGTCAGCGAGGTCTCCGTGGACCCGCGCGAGCTCCTATACATGCCAGCGCTCGTGCCCGTGCGTGCCCCTCCACCCACCGCGGCACCGGTCCCCGTGCGTTTGGCTGCACCTGCCGTGCCCGTGCCCGTGCGCGCGCCCCCCTCAGCGGCATGGGACACCGCCGTCGACGGCTACCTCTCAGCGCCGCCAGCTCCCATCTTCCCGTGCCCCACCCATCGATCGTGCGACGACGTGATGTTTGATTTACAAGTGAAGAACATTCTATGCTGCATTGAAGACTTCAACAATGGCGTTTCGGAGGACGACAACGACAACGACGGCGTGGCACGCCACCTCCGCCACCACCGAAAATAGTTTTTTTTTCTTGGGTTTAATACTGTATCTCGATCATATGAATATAAATTCACAGTATAACTGAATCAAATATATGGTTTGAGCGAACTTGCGTTTTTCTCTCTTAATGTACAGACTTATCAAACGATTTTCTTTTGAAAAAAAGTCAATGGTTTTTAAAAATAAAACACTCATCGCAAATGTTTTAGTTAGAACACCCGTATGCAAACTGACAGCTTCCCCGGGAAGCCAAGGGAAAAAGTGCTGAGCAGGATTTGTGCAGCACTTGATCGCAAACGTTTTAGATAGAACACCCGTATGCAAAGTGCAAGCAGGATTTGTGCATCTCTTCAACACAAACGGTTCTTTTGGATGATCCATGTGCAACCACTTACAAACAATTTGGGTATGTTGCCATTTGTCAAACTGGAAAGATTGACATTTGTTGATCTAGTAACATTGCCATTTGTCAACCTTGTAACACTGTGATTTGTCAAAATATGAAGCTAAAAATCACTAGCAGTATCTAATTTTTGCAACTAAAATTCAGTAATTAAGCATAAATTTCATTCATAGATTAAGAAGTCGTACTTAATTTATACAAACAGTTCAACTCGACAGCTGAACCGACCAAAATTTTCCCCAATTGTTGCCAACCACGTACTGAAATAGCTAGTTCAACTATATATACTATCTAATTTTAAGTACGTTGTACAGTTCCACCACATCTCTTCCACCGATCAAAATTTCTAGTCGACCACCATATCAATATTAGTATTATTCCAAGTAGTTAGAAATCGTTGCGAGATTTTGTAATAGTAGCTTAGATCGATTGTATGAATCTTGTTTGAATTGAGTGGTGTGGAATTAATATGTTTGTCTCATGTGCATAAGGGTAGTGAAATATCTCTTTAGACCTTATTCTATTCTGTTCTCACCCCTCAAAACCTATCAGATGCCTCCGAGACGTGACCCCGGATTCGTGTTCCCGCCGGAGCTCACTTAGTTGATCCAACAGCAGAATGCCTTGATGCAGTTGCTAGTCCAGAACCAAGGCAACAACAACAACACCACCACCACCAACAACAACAACAACACCCCCAGTTGACAACTTAGCCCATTTCCTAAGGTTGAATCCGCCAGTGTTCTCTAGCAGCACCGAGCCAATTGTTGCTGATGACTGGCTCCGCGAGATTGGAAGGGAGCTAACCACCGCAGGTTGCACAGATGCTGAGGAGGTGCGCTTTGCCGCACATCAACTGGATGGACCCGCAACCTCATGGTGGGAGAATTACACCACCACTTTCCCCGTGGCTAATGTCACCTGGGATCAGTTTCAACAAGCCTTCTGCACTGCACATGTCTCAGCTGGAGCCATGAGTATGAAGAAGCGTGAGTTCCGCAACTTACGCCAGGGAAATCATACTGTGGTGCAGTACATGGATGAGTTTAGCAAGTTAGCACGCTATGCCCCAGATGATGTGGCCACCGATGCCGCGAAGCAAGAGAAGTTTCTTGAGGGGCTGAATGATGAGCTGGATATGCAGTTGATGGTGGCAACATTCACCAACTACCAGGAGTTGGTAGACAGGGCCCTCATGATTGAAAGAAAGTAGCAGCAGATAGAGAACCGCAAACAGAAGTATGGACATGGGAAGTACAACTCTAGAGCTCAACAGAAACCCCGCTATACCCCGTACTCGGGAGGATACACTCATAACCATGGAGGACATAACCATGGAGGCCATTCTCACAATGGAGGAAATTCACACAACCACAGTGTCCCTAAGAATGGTAATGGGAATGGAGGAAACAACAATCAGAGTCGTTCCAACCCCGCTACACCCGCCAAAAAGGATCTAAGTCACATTACTTGTTTCAAGTGCGGGAAGACTGGACACTACGCCACCGATTGTCCTGAAGCAAAGAATGGTAATGGCAATGGAAGCTCAGGGAAGAAGCCAAACCCCTTCACCAGAGGACAGGTGAACCACATCAACGTGGAGCAAGTTGAAGAGCAGCCTGACGCAGTTATTGGTAAGTTTTTAATTAAGTCATTTACCGCCCTTGTTCTTTTTGACACTGGTGCATCGCATTCATACATATCAAGGGGATTTACGGACAAGTTTGGATTGCCAACCTTAGCCCTTAGGTCACCCATGCTAGTGAGCTCACCGGGAGCAGAATATATGGCTGGCCGATGGTGTGATCGGTTGCCATTGACCATTGGTAAGTATGTTTTCCCCTCAGACCTCATTATTTTGGAATCACAAGGATTGGATATAATACTAGGCATGGATTGGTTATCGAAGTATGGAGGAAACATCCATTGTGCTAGTAAGTCAATTCTCCTCACCACCCCAGAGGGTAAACGGATCCAGTATGTGTCTAGGCATGCGCCAAGGAGGACTCAAGTAAATTCACTCTCAGGAATTATTCAAGAGGAAGTGCCAGTTGTGAAGGATTAACCCGATGTATTCTCGGAGGAATTACTAGGCATGCCACCAGATCGAGACATAGAGTTTTTGATCGAGCTGTTGCCAGGAACTGAACCAATATATAAGAGACCGTATCGGATGCCAGTAAATGATCTAGAGGAAATTCAGAATCAGATTAAGGAGTTATTGGAGAAAGGTTATATTCGACCAAGTTTATCACCATGGGGAGCCCCAGTGCTCTTAGTTGAGAATAAGGACGGATCCTTGAGAATGGTTGTTGATTATTGTGCATTGAATGAGGTGATGATCAAGAACAAATATCCTCTACCGATGATTAATGATTTGTTTGACCAGCTGCAAGGAGCTAAAGTATTCTCCAAGATCGATCTTCGATCAAGATATCACCAGCTGAAGATCCGGGAACAGGATATACCTAAGACAGCTTTTACCACAAGGTATGGGCTATATGAGTACACGGTCATGTATTTTGGTTTGACTAACGCCCCTACCTATTTTATGAGTATGATGAATAAGGTGTTCATGGAGTTCTTGGATAAGTCTGTTGTGGTGTTCATTGATGATATATTGGTGTACTCGAAGAATGAAGAGGAACACAAGGAACATTTGCGCTTGGTTCTCGAGAAGCTCAGGGAACATCAGTTATATGCCAAGTTCAGCAAATGTGAGTTTTGGTTGAAGGAAGTCAGATTTCTTGGACATGTTATATCTGGAGAAGGTATAGCAGTAGACCCTTCAAAGGTTCAGTCTATCATCGAGTGGTTGGCACCCACTTTAGTTGGAGAGATAGGCAGTTTCCTTGGACTCGCAGGATATTATCGGAGATTCATTGAGAATTTTTCCAAGATTGCGAAGCCCGTGACGAAGTTATTGAAGAAGGACACTAAGTTCAAATGGACAGAGGATTGTGAGGCCAGTTTTCAGGAGTTGAAGAAACATTTGATTACAGCCCCAGTGCTTATTCTCCCGAATATACGCAAGGATTTCCAAATCTATTGTGACGCTTCTCGTCAGGGACTTGGAAGCGTTCTTATGCAAGAAGGAAGAGTTGTTTCATATGCCTCATGACAGCTTCGAACTCATGAGTTGAATTATGCCACACATGACTTGGAGTTAGCAGCAGTAGTGCATGTGCTCAAGACCTCGAGACATTTTATTATTGGAAATTGTTGTGATGTTTACACGGATCATAAGAGTTTGAAGTACATCTTCACACAGAAGGAGTTGAACCTTAGGCAAAGGAGATGGTTGGAGCTCATAAAGGATTATGACATGAAACTGCATTATCATCCAAGAAAGGCCAATGTTGTAGCCGAGGCGTTGATCCGCAAGAGTTATGTTAAAACTCTCATAACCAGAGGACTACCTCAGGAGTTAGCCGACGATCTCATAGAACTTCGAATGGAGATAGTTCCGAGAGGTTTTTTTGCAGCGTTGGAAGTTCAGTCCATGTTGTTGGGAAAGATTCAAGAAGCTCAGAAGACTGATAAGGAGATTGCGGAGATAAAGGAAAAGATGAGCAAAGGAAAGGCCAAAGGTTTTTGTGAGGATTAACACGAAACTTTATGGTTTGAGGATCGTATCTATGTGTCAAATGATCCAGAGATCAGGAAGTTAATTCTTCAGGAAGCTCACGACTCACCATACTCGATTCACCCAGGCAACACCAAGATGTATTTGGATTTGAAGGAACGTTTCTGGTGCACAGGAATGAAGAAGGTTATTGCCGAGCTCGTAGCAATATGTGACGTATGTCAAAGAGTTAAGGCAGAGTATCAGAAGCTAGCAGGATTACTCCAGCCTTTGCCGATACCCGAATGGAAGTGGGATAAGCTTGGCATGGATTTCATCACTGGATTACCCAGGACACGATCAGGATATGACTCCATCTAGGTAGTAGTTGATCGCTTGACCAAAGTGGTTCACTTTATCCCCGTGAAAACCACTTATACGAGCACGTAGTTGGCCAAGATATATATGACCAGGATCGTACGTCTGCATGGAGTTCTGAGGACCATCGTATCAGATAGAGGAACACAGTTTACCTCAAAGTTTTGGAATCAGTTACACCAGACTTTGGGTAGCAGGCTAGAGTTCAGTACAACCTTTCATCCGTAGACAGATGGACAGACCGAGAGAGTCAATCAGATTCTGGAGGACATGTTGAGAGCTTGTGCGCTAGATTATGGATCTAGTTGGGATGATAATTTGCCTTACGCGGCGTTCTCGTACAACAAAAACTACAAAGCTAGTTTGAAGATGGCCCCTTTCGAAGCCTTGTATGGAAGGAGGTGCAGGAGACCATTGATGTGGGATGAAGTTGGAGACCGACAATTGTTCGGGCCAGATTTAATCAGAGAGTCTGAAGAGAAGGTCAAGTTGATTCGTGATAGACTCAAGGTAGCTCAGTCCAGGCAGAAGAGTTATGCCGATACTGAACGCAAGGAGGTAGCCTATGAAGTCAGAGATAGAGCATATCTTCGTGTGTCAGCACTTCGAGGAGTTAAATGATTTGGAGTCAAAGGAAAGTTAGCACCACAATTTGTAGGACCATACCGAGTTTTGGAACATATGGGTGAAGTTTCTTACAAGTTGGAGTTACCCGAAGGTTTCACGTTTCCCAGTTGAAGAAGTGTCATGCAGAGATGGCCGATATTCCTATGAGAGATACAGTGCCCCTGGAAGCAATTCAATTGAAGAGTGACCTAACCTACGAGGAGAAACCTGTCAAGATTCTCGAGTTCGCCAACCAAGTTACACACAAAAAGTCATCAAGTTCTGCAAAGTTCAGTGGAGCCACCATACCAAGGAAGAAGCCACCTAGGAGCGAGAAGAAGACCTCGGGAAAGACCACTCACACCTTTTTGCTAGCCAACCCAAATCTCGAGGGCGAGAATCATCTTAAGGGGGTAGGTTTGTAACATCCCAATTTTCAATTTGGATGTTAATCATTAGGTCATCATATGCATCCATAATTTGTGCATTTTGAATTTGTTTTATTTGGAATTTTGATCCTAGAAACCTTAAGCAACTCAAGGACCAATTGAGAGAGTTGGAGGTTTTCACAAAAACCCATTTTTGAATTTTTCAAAATTGGTAAGTTGGATCAAAGTGATTTTATTCGAAAATTATTTTTCCAATTATTTCAAATAAATAAAATAATGAGAGAAGATAATATGACTTCTTCAAAAAGAAATATTGGAAATTTAGTTTTGAATAAAAATATATTTATTTGATTTTTTATTTTCAGTTTTATTCGGCTAAACTTTATTAAATTAGGGAAAAAGTTGCATTTTTAAAAATTGCATTTAGTCCAGAAAAATGTTCACTTTGTCCCAAATATTAGGATGGGATAGTGAAAATTGGTTCTGGTATTTTAGGATTTTTATTTTACTTTATTTGGATTTTTCTTCGCGGTGATTTAAAAAAATCTTCTCGGACCGACTGGGCCGAAGCCCAGCCGGCCCAGCACCGCCCCGCCTCGCCCGCCGTCTCCGAGCCAGACTCCCCCCGGAGTCCGGAGCCGCCACGCTGCCGTGACCGCCCCCTGCCCCAAGTCGAGCCCCTCAACCCCCTTTATAAGGCGCCGTCCCCGGCCCCCTCTCCCCTCAAGCCTCCGCCGCCACCCGTCACCTCGAGCCACTGCCGCTCGCCGTCGCCGCCCCATGTCGCCTCGCCATCGCCCCGCGCCGCCCGCTCGACGCCGGAGTTCCTCGCCGCCACCGCCGGTTTTCCGCCGAAGACCGCCGAACCGCCATGAACCGGTATAAAACCGAACCCTGATCTGGTTTTTTTTTCGCTTTTTCCGTTAACCCGGTTTATTCTTTTGGTTAGTTTAGTTAGCGAACATTCATTCGTTTAGATTTGTCAACGAACGTTTTCGTTCGTTAGTCTCTGTTAGCGGACGTTCATCCGATAGATTTTTCTTTTTCAGTTTATTCTTAGTTAGGGACCTATCCGTAATTATTTCTATCGCAGATTAGTCCCTGATCTTTAAACCCTCACTACTTTTTGCTCGTTTATCCAAATCCAACAAAACCAACGCCAAATTCTTCATTACGATCTCCTCTGTTCAGATAATCAACTTGAACATGTTTTTGAAAGTTTAAAATTTGGTTTCAAATAGATTTGAATTTGAACCTCTTTTGATCATAATTTGAGTTTCGTATCTCCAATTTGATTGATTCTTTTTGCAAATCGAAGCTCTTCACCTGAACTTTCTGTTTAGATATTTTTATTTGGTTTTACCCTTGCATCTTATGCTGGATTGCTTATGTATGCTATTGTTTGTTTATGATAGAGTATCCGAAGTGCGAAGCTTGCTACTACGAATATTTAGGGTTTTCCGATCGCTAGCAAGGCAAGTTACACTTTGATCATATCCCTTTTATTACCCGGTTTTTATGCATTAGTTTCAAACCTCAAACATTGCATGAGTAGGATTGTGAACATGTGGTTATGGTTAAGTAGTTGATGAGGTAGGAACCTATTATCCTTTTATCAACCCCGGGAACATGCGTTTGTTACTTATTGCTTAGCCATGCTTGTAGACGGGATTGGTATGTGAGATTCTTGCAAGTTGTGAGAGATTATAATTAATGCAAACTTAAGGTGGCTACTTTAATACACATCTGAGTGGATTGGTTGCGGGCACCTGGAGCAATCTAGTGTTGTCCTAGGATATCCCGGAGTACCCGTGTAATCATCCTATGGAATGCCACCCAAGCTCAAAGGGATCATAAGATTATTCATGCATGAACCTTCCGTGTGCAGCCACAAGCCATTATGGGCTCTGACATAGTTGAGTAAGTTGTGTGACCTCTTTCAGTGGTAGGCTAGCACATGTAGGGGAAAGTAGGTGGTATTGTCTACCCAGAGTAAAGAGTTAATGCTTCAGAAAGACTGTGTCTCGATCTTCCGATCATGGATGTGGTCGAGTCTTGTGGGGAAAAGTGTGAAAACCTCTGCAGTGTGTATAAACTAATCATGGTTAGCCGTGTCCCCGGTTATGGACATCTTGAGTATCTAGTATTTGAATTATTGATTTGATCTCATCACTTTACTTAATGAATTTGTTGGGTTATTAATATTATTTTGGGATTTGAAATGGGGGACCCATTCTCACTAATGGCATAAACTTGGTAGTTAAATAAAAATTTATTCCTTTGTTGTAGGGAAAATTAGCTTTATGCAAATTTTAAACTTAGAGCCTCCACCAGCCAAATATGCATGTAGTGATAATTATCATTGCATCATTATTTTCTCTATAGTGTGATCTTGCCAGCATATTCCATGTGCTTACCTACACGGTTGCAACGTATCATGTTGCAGAATTTTCAGATGAAGAGTAAGGTGCGATAGGTCGTTGTCATGCACTCAGTTTTGCCGTGGAGTTGGATGGACTCATTTATCTTTGATGCTTCCGCAAGTTATTTAGATGGCCTTCAGCCATATTATTGTAATAAGTACTATTTATGAGACACTCGATGTAATAAGTCTGTGATTGAACTTTGTTATAAATCCTCGAGTACTGTGCATGTCAGCAATACCGATCCAGGGATGACACTTAAGCACAGAGACTATGGTCCATTGGGATCGGGTCGCTACAACATCAAGGTTGTGCATTTTGGGTATTCAACATACATATGTTTGGCCCACATGCAAAGCGGTGGTGGTTGTCCTCTCGCACCCACTTAAGCGGTTATCAGCGATATCGATGCTTTCCATCTGTGGGCCTGCTTGGTCCATCACTACTTTTTGCCTAACAAGAAGAGAGGTTAATTTGACTGAGGGGATTATTATTTTTGCTTGTAATACGGTATATATATATAGGTCGTGCTCTAGGATGACATGCATGATACAGTTTGAGCACACACACATGCATGTGTATGCATGAATCCCTCCCATCGAGTCAAAGTCGCTAGTACAAGGACACGTCATGAACCGATCTCGCTCTGTGTGGGGAGCTAGTGTACGATTTTTGACGCACGCGCCACATCAATGTTGTGAAATGGTATTCAAACATGCATGCATGCATCACCTCCATACATATGCATGTAGTGGTTGCCTTCAAATGGTACACTCCCTTGTGTGGTTATCGGCGACAAGCCTATATATTCGTGGGCCCGCGTGGACATCCATGATCACCTTGACCAACAACAAGATAGGTTACCATGGCGGATTCTTCATTTGGTTTGTGTTATCGTAGTATAGGTCATGGTGAGATTCAGACCTTAAGTTTGAACGCATATACTATGCACGCATGCATGCATGAATCCCTGTCGTTCGCTTGAAGTGTGGTGTAACATACATATGCATTGTCAGCCTAACCCTCACTCAGTGTGGGGATTTCTAGTTCGAAATCACGGTGCCACATCAAAGTTGTTCCATTGTTACTCAAAAACACACCTCTCCATACATATGTTTGGGGGCCACACGCATGCAGTGGTTGTCTTCAAGGACTAGCTACTTGCGTGATTATTGGCGAGCTAGCCCATCTCTGGGGTCGCATGGATGGCCATCACTTTGACCAACAACAAGAGAGAGAGGTTGTACGACCAAGGTAGATTATTCTTGGTCCGTTTTACGATCCATCTTGGTGAGATATGCCTCTTTGGCCCGGCGACTAAA